>NW_008331140.1:5688667-5714159 GCF_000622305.1 Nannospalax galili
AATAAATAAAAATAAGATTAAAAATTTCCTTTGGATTTAAAAATCAAAGTACACTGCATTCTGATACCTCTCATCTCCTTTGGAAAGACATTATCACACAATATAAATTTAAAGGACTAAGAGCTTGCAGTCCAGTCTTAGAATATACATTAAACATTCTTTTGAAAGGTTAATTGACAAGTTCAAATTTGCCCATTTACAGCTACCAAACATGTTTTCTATTTTAGCTGACTTTTATTTCTAACAAGACATTGCCAGCTTTCACTTTCTAAGTTGATTCTGAGATCTTGACAATACCTTCACCCTGTATTAAATGATATGTAATGGATTAAGATATGAGTAAGCCTTCTTGTATTCCATAGTAGAAACTTTTCACAGGCACCAGCAAGCAATGAATAAAAAAAGTAACCAAGAAATGCCAATGATGAAAGACTTTGTTGCCATGGTGTCATCTCATAAATCATCAATTATTGTCTCTTGTTATGAATGTGACAGCCACATACTGTCATCAACAGATTTGCATTTACACATAGTTTTAAGACTTTTTTGGAAGACATCATTTGCTTTGTAAAGAAAATGTCATGACAACCACAGAACACTTAAATCTATTATCAAGTAGTCAAGCATTCATTTGGACTTTGTCAGTTTGGCATTTCAGCATTTCAAACATCTTTTGCATTATTGATTAGTTTATCTTTACAGTTAATAAATGTATTTCTAAACATAGGTATATAGTGTAATAGGTTAAACCCAACACAAGCAATGGAAGTCTTTTGGTTGCTATGACAACCTAAACTGATCAATTTCCTGTCACTGTTTTAATAGAGGCACTCTCCTGTGGCTGTAAATACTAATTACAAACGCAAGCCGTTTGCTAACATGTTCAGTTTACAGATTAAAGCAGTTCATGCTTAATTTATCATTTAGCATATCCACCCACATTTGTAGTTTGCTACAGAATGAATAATAATTTTACTTGTTTACAACATTTTCAACATAATTTCACTAATTACTTTTGCAGTTGCTGGAATTTAGCTATGCTGCTAAAAATCCAGTAATTCAATAGTCATGCAAAGCCCAAGGAAATAGTCTTAAGTGTAACTTGTAGGATAAGGTTCAAATGTTTGTTTAAAATTCCCTGTAATTGAACATCTAAAAAAATGGTTAGTTTTTGCTTAGAAAATTATCTGAATTTCCCCAAACGTGAGGTTCTTGACACAGCTTCTATTCATTTCAATTAAATAACAAATTGATATGTTTAGATAAAACCTGGAGTGGGCCAGACACACAGAAAAAGGTATTTGGGATCACGAACTTGACTCAATAGACTTTAATTTATATGACAGTGTACATGAACTCCAACAAGGGACCTATAAGAGGGGTGTAGATAGGGTACGGGTTTAAATGTGATCAAAATATATTGTATGATTGAAAAAATTCAATAGAAAGTACGAATTGATTATTTAAAATAGGCAATTCAGCTATTGAGAGAAAGCAGCAGTTTCTGGGGGAAAGAAATCTATCAGGTACTTAGTCTTAATACATATAATCTAATATTAAGTCCTCCCTTACCCATCTCCACTCCTATTCGATACAAGCCTTAAAGTCTATATTTGACTTTTTGAGCAAGAGTTGGAAATAATAGGAGGTTTCCTACTTCATAGTGTGAATGAAGAGCACTATCACAAAATTTATTGAATTAAAATCAGAGATTTTTCTGACCGACAGCAATTGGAAATGTTAGGACATCATTATTCCACATAAAGTTTCTTTTACCTGAAACATTCTCTTGGTTTTCTATAATGCATGCTTTACCAGATGGACAAGCTTATGCATCATTGTGATTGAAATTTGAGGGGAAAAAAGACTCCTGAACCGCTCTCCATACATTGTCTCACAAATTCCAAACCCTAGAAATGACATAAAATATTTTTGCAATTTCTGAAGCTGAATGGGTTCCTCCTAGGCTTTAAATATTCACCTACCACTTCTAGGGAAGCTGGCAACCTGAGAAATTCAAATATAATAAACATGCTTCAGTAGATTTTCTGAAAAGAGAAACTGGAACTTAATACAGTTTCCTTCTGGGAATCCTTACAGAATACATTAGATGGAAATTTAGAGAAAATGAAAGACGTGAGTTAACAGTACTCTTTTCATCAAAATATTTTACTTAACAGGGTCTGCCATGCCATCCCTCTCACATTCAGTATGTCTTCAGCTTACAAAAGGGGCCCTTCTCTTAACTACTGTTAATCAATGCAATTTATACATCAAAAGAAAGTTAAAAACCCTTTAGTGGGTCTCCTGTGGTTTCACAAGAAGGAGTGACAAAGAGCATCCAACTGCTTCCCAGCCAAGCAGCTGTAGCCTCAACACACTGGGGCTCTGAGGGCCTTCTGACAGCCTGTGTTCACAGGTGTGCCTCTTCTTCCAGCACTAGCTCTGTGACTCTGCAGCAGAAATTTTACATCACCACAGTGTCGAGGTGAAAGCTCCAGTAACCTTATTTCAAAGGAAAATCTGGTCAGCTCAAAGCAATGAAAACTAATCAGAAGGCAGTCAGCCATTGAGTAAGACCACAACCTGAGCAAAACAAAGGCCACAATTTGGAGTGCTTTTGAATATAAAAACAACAATTGGGCTGTGTATTTCTGCCTATATTTTGTCACATGGATTTCTGATTTTACAAAAATAACAAATTTACCTAAACTACTGAACAATACGTCGGGAGGAACAGAAAATAATGTAAGTGATAATACAATTCAATTTCTCAATAAATATTTATTGAACATTGGATAGTAAATGCCAGAAGAATATGCTACACATTAGAAATGCAAAGATTATCAAAACAAACTTTTTTAATCGCGTGGCTATAAAATTAGCACTACTTAAGCACTTCCAAAGAATTTTTTACAAACTTGACTTTGTTCATCTTTCTCTTCAGGACAATCCCAAGCAATGTTAGGTCCCTTTTATGGACCAAAGATCTGTAGCTGTCAAGTGACTTTTCCATGTCATAGGGTCAGTTAATAGCAAAGTGAGAGATTGCGCACAAAACATCTGATTACAAATTGAAGACTATTGCCGCCATAAAAATCATTTATAAATACGTTCTTTGAATGCTAGTTTTCTGAATTTTTCATTTATTGAAAAGTAACTGGAAATCTGAATCAAATTGTATACATTCATGAAATGAATTAACTAATTATAGACTGAGAGAAAATGAGCAGTAATTATTTTTATCTGTTTACAAATCCCGTATTTCCTAAATTTATATCATCTCAGAATCCCCTCCAAAGGGGAGAAAAATAGTCCATGGTGACTAATGAAAGGATACTAATCTAGTTTATTGGAATCAGGGTAGGTGAGCAAGTTGCAGACAGAAGATGTATGTGAGATAATTATATAGTACATTTTTATACCTTTGTATGACATTTTATGTGGCTACAAAGAAAATATTAATCATTTTGTGGAATACTAATGAGGGTGATAGACATCTAGGTGCATTATTAAGATACTGGAAAATTTAGAGCATTAAATGTAAATGATGCTGAGATACTTTCTCTTACCCTTTTTCTGAGCCATACTTGCTCAGGATTGACAAGATCAAATTTTGCCAAACCATATCATGGGGAAACAGCTGATTCTAGACCTGGAGCATCTTCTAGCATAAGGATCTTTATGATGAGGAACCTCAACAAACACCAAACATTAACTGGGCTAGGAAATCAGGGTCAATCTCTGGACTAATAATACTTAATGTAATAAAAATTGCAGTTTATTTCTATGTTCTTCCTCCCAAATCATATAAGTCCTAAGAAAATCATCAAACAAACCCTGATAAGGGACATTTAAGAAGTACCTTGGCAGTATTCCGCAAAACTGTCAACGTCATCAAAAGCAGAGAGAAAAGTGATCAGAATCCAAAGAAGCACAGCACACATGTCCACTAACTAGAGTGTAGTTTCCTACATCCTATTGTTAATAATGTTTATAACTTAAACTACCTCAGTTTTTCCCTGGTATATTTTTTTCTGTTCTAAGATGTAGGAAACCACACTATAGTAAGGATGTCAGAATGCACAAGACCCATGCAAACTCAGACAAAAATCCAGCATAGAACTGGGGAAATGGGCATTAGGCGCCAGTTTTAGTTAAACAACTATTGGCAGCTGATTACTTCTGGGTGAGAGAGAGCAGATCTTCTTTAAGGGAATGACTCTAGATAGGCTGGCTAGATCCCAGTGGATGTACTTCCACTGAAAGACATCTGGATACACTAACTTGACTCAATAGGCCTTAACATAAATGGCAAAATGCCTGAAATCCGACACAACTGGGAGGGCTATGGGAGGGTGCGGGTGAAGGGGGAGAAATAAAGATGATTAAGATGTTCTGTATGAAATATAATAAAACAATAAAAATTTTAAAATATCATCAATTTGAGGATATTAAAAATATAGGAAATGAGTATCGGGGAATTCTGTATAATTATTGAATTTTTCTATAAATTTACATCTGTCCTAAAATAAAATATTATTTAAACAAAAACAATATGGAGTTACAACTCAGTGTTAGAATTTATGCTTAACATGCATAAGACCCTGAATTAATCCTCAACACACACACACACACACACAGACACACACAGAGCCAAACATATATACACACAAACACACAAAGCTTTGTGGCAAGTTTACCTTATTAAAAAGTGTTTCACCCCTACATTAGTTGCAATCTAATTTAGTATCAAAACTCATAGTGAGAAATTTTTGAAGAGAGAGAACTCTAAAAGCGTAAATTAGGGAGCAATTTGTTTTTAATTCTACTAAAGTTATGTAGACTATTTTAAAACTATTTAAATCAGGTATCATAAAACCATTCATATTATGTTTTGGGGCACTTATTTGCTTTGTTGATATTGGAGTTTGTTTTAAGATACTGTCTTAGTATGCAGCCCAGTTGGCATAATATTCACTATGTAGACCATGAAACACAAGAATTCACTACAATTCTGCCTTAGTCTCTTTTGAGTACTGGGGTTACAGGTGCACACCACCATATCTGCTACACTGTTTCAAATGTGGTAGATTGTCATCTAACTCAGGATAAAAATTTAAACACGATCTTAATAATGTTACCATGTTATATTAATTGAATATGTGATTGAATGCATACTTGTAAAACCTAGAGTCACCTGGGAATAATTTCACCTGAAGTTTCCCAGATCAGATTGTCCTGTGGCCATGTCTATGAGACATTTTTCTTCATTCTTAAATGATTTAGGAGGACCCAGCCCACTGTGGGTAGTGCTAACCCCGGACAGATGGTCCTGTGTTCTGTAAGAATGGCAGCAGAGCAAGTCAGAGTAGTGAGCCCGTACCCAGTGTTCCTCCATGTTCTCTGCTTCAGTTCCTGCCTCCAGATTCCTTCCTTCAGCTTCTCTCCTGGTTTCCTTCAATAACGTATTCTAACCTATAAGATGAAACTAACTCTTCCCTTCCTAAGTTGCTTTTTGTCATGGTGTTTATATCAAAGCAAGAGAGAAGCAAACTAGCACAGTCACCAATAAAACCAACTTTGTGATTTAGTTAAATTATTTTATTTTACTTTGGGGGGGGTGATTATACTTTAATTATTATAAAACTGTATACAAGTTAAATGGTACAAATGCATTTTCATCAGGTGCTAGTTAGCTATGAAAGTCAACAGTATTTTAGGGAGAAAGAAAATCCAACGTATCTGAAATACATTTGGCAATGGAAACTAATATCCAAACGCATGTCTCAACTTCCCATGACACAACTATAACACTCTACCTCTCAGAATTATTCAGTTTTTATTTACTCAAATAACAATGCTTGTAACAATGTGTTATTGTTGAACAGTGAACAAAAGACTATGAGGCTTATCCGGGAAACTGGGATAAAGTTATATATAACAAGAACACTGAAATTAAAGTCATAACACTCTCTTCATGAACTTTTAAACCTAAAATAATCAGAAAGTTATGCCATTTGAACTCTAGGAACAGAAGAGTCAGGACTGCAACTCTTACTATTCTAAAATGCTGCTAAGCCGAGATTAACCTTAGCATTTGAGGGTGTAATGTGTCAAGCTCCAGCTCAGCATGGATGCCCCATGGCAGAATACTTAAATCTGAAATTATTTTAAAGCAACATGGGAATATAGTTCTGTTGAATAACTGTTTCATTAGAGTAATATACTGTTTAGGTAAAACAAGAGAGAGAAAAGGGACACTGAGCAAATAAAATTAAGATATTCAAATAAAACCCGAACAATTTTATTTATGTATTTAAGTAAATATACATACCTATATTTTACAATAAATTTATCACTAAATCTTTCCAAATTCTCCCAATAAAATCAAGACTGATATTAACATGATTCAATTAACATATTTATTGATAATTTTACATACTTTCTTAAAATTTCTGTAACGTAGTACATAGGATGATCCAGTATTATGATTTGTAAATTATGAAAAATGCATCAATACCATGAATCTATTGACTGAGTTGTACATTCTTACTATCTCAGCTTTCAAATGATCTTTAAATCACCTTTACATATTATCGCTGATTCATTTTATACTTTCTTTCAGAAAATAAAATTAGTTAAAAAAACAGAAACTCCAATCTGTAGTACCAATTTTATAGTTCTAATACACTGAGAAATCCTCGCAGAAGCAGGTTATTTGTATTGAAAACTCAATGCTATCAAAAACAGAAAACAGGACATGTCTTTAGGGCACTTCACATTTATCTGCAGGACTTTAGAGCACGTTGCCATGGAACATAATTCCTTCAAGGACTACAAACCAATGAACGGCCATTTTGGTATAATAGTCCCATTTCTTAACATTATTTTGCAGCATTCATCAAGATGTATTACACACCGTACCAATTTATGGACAATGCCTTGCCTTTCCAAATGCCTTCATACTGAGTCTTAGAATCAACTCCATTTTAGCAACTAATTAGTTACACTGACAAACTTTTAAGAATAGAGCTATACAATTTTAGAAAATGTTACCACTCTCTTTGTAAATTAATGATATGTTCCCCCATTGCACAATAATAGGTGGTTATCAGCCTTTCCTCTTTATCCTGTCTTAGTCATTTAGTTAACACTCCCCTGCACCCTCCAGGAAATTCATGGTCTGTCACCCTACTCACTGGTTTCTAGATTTATGGATATTTTAGCAGTGCTTTCATTTTCACATCACTAGGCAACTGTTCAGAGTTTAAAAGAAAGGACAAACTTCACCTGAATACTCAGACAAGTACCCTACTTCAAAAGCCTGTTTTCTTTCTATAATTCCACTTTGTGTTCATTTTTAAAGAAACACAGTCTGAGGCCTAACTTGCTTTTCTTTCACATTATTAAATGTAACATGCAGAACATTACATTATTATGCTACACATGACTAAGAAATTTTATTATTCACAGGATTATGGTAATTAAGTCTTCCTTCACTTTGGGTGATGTGACACTTGCTTCACTATAATGTCACTCCACTTAAAGTCTATGTAAACAACATTATCTTAGTCACTCTGCATTACATTTCCAACTGTGAGCAAAATTACAAGGTCAGAGTGGACAAGAATGTAGGTAATCCCAAGGAAACATCATGTAAATGACTAGCTCAAGGTTCAGACTGGGTTTTTAATAACAGCAAAAAGCAACGTTTTCTATACAGTATTGAAGTATTAATATCTAGATGTCATCTGTGGCAAAGCATATAAGTATTTTGAGGTCATTGTTAAAGAGGCAAAAATGTCCATGATTTTCATGTTTTGTGAAAAAGAAGAGAACAAATATTGCTTGTCAGGGTTTCATTGTAGACTAACAAATGTGTAGCTACTCAATAAGGGTTGCTTGCATGGAAGGACTGCAATCAGCTTTGTAACCAAAGATCCATTAACAGATAAATTATACTGTATTTAGTTCGGGGGGGGGCGTTCTTTTAGAGACAGGGTCTCCCTGTAGCCCCAGATGTCTTGGAACTTGCCATGTAGACCAGGGTGGCCTTGAACTCACAGAGATCCACCTGCCTCTGCCTCCAACATGCTGGGATTAAAGGTGTGCTCCACTATGCCGGATGTATATGGTATTTTTTTTTTACTGTAGGTGACAAATGCAATATAGCAAGGTTTATATTTTCTGTTTTTTTGTTTCTATAAAAATATGAACAGCCATAATATTAGTTTTAAATGAGAAAACTGATTTCTTAATAGTCTTTTCAATCACGTGGTAAACTCTTAGTCAACAAAATGAAATGTTGAATGGAATCTGACCTCTATCTTTGAATCTCATTTAACAGTTTTGGAATATTTCATGTTTTAAGTGATTTTTCTAGTGCTTATTACAAAAATTGGATAACTTCACCAAAATTCCATGCAGGATATGAAGGTTCTGAGCAAACATAATCTAAATTCTTCTGGCAAAAGTTTCTCTTTACTGAATTAGTGCAAGTAATAGAAAAAGTCATTTCCAGAATATGCTTAAGCTGAACATAGGGTGCTGATTAGCGAAGATAGTGGTGAAATTTCTTAAATGTGAGCCCTGCAGTCAGGTCACAGGCACACCAAAGTAAAAAACCCACAGCAGCAACTTACATGGGATTCTCAAGGTTTATTGTCACATTTAGACAATGAAGTCATTGAAAATAATAGGTATTTTGTGTCACAAGAGGATCTATTTTGGGGGATGTGTTTGTTAATATTTGGTACATTTGCAACTCTGAGTATTTAAATAAAATCACTTTCAACTGATTCTCTTTTCTAGCTCAACCTCTTGCCATATTTCATACCTTCCAAATGAAATTTTCTTTCTAGCACACTGAACAAAAGAAACATTGATAGATCTATGCTAATTCTCAGGTAAAGAGATCCAGATCTTTTTATATACTGAGCCCAGTTCTCTTAAAAATCACTGTTGGAATCAAACATACACTGAACTGAAAATTTTGAATATTCTCTTCTCCAATTAGAAAAATGCATAAAAAGCAATGCAAAGGCAAGCACAGTTATAATACTGGCTGACATTTCATTGAATTTCAGCATTTGTAATATGATGTTTCAGAATAGGAAAACTTGAAGATTAATTTAAGATGGTGTACTGTCACAGTCTAATCTTTTATATACTGAGATCTCATCATTATTTTCCTCCACTGTCAATTGTCCTTAAAGAATTAGGAGAAACACAAAAACAAATAAGGTAAATGTTGTCATTTTAACTAAGCCAAAGAGTGTTATACTAGTTTTTTCACAACTTAATAAATCCAATTTTTGTCTTTATGCTTTATGCAGAAAGAATAAATTACAGCTTCAAGGATAGGGGAAGACAAATATTACAGATGAAAGGTTATAGTGCTTCTCTAAGAAATTGTATAGTCCAGGAGCTAATCTTAAGATACCCAGTAATAGAGGTCCAAAGCTACAGATTTATTTGTACAGTTTTCATTTCATGAATTTTTGATATATTATCAGATCACCTCCTTCTATTCCTATCTCATCAAATGAATATTTGTATGAAAGTATTATTAATCAGAATATAATTTAATATATTTAAAATGATAACATGCTTCTCTGTACAGCATGCTTTAAATGAAGGTAAACCAACACTAATAGTAGGTATATATATATGTATATATGTATATGCTGTTATTGCACTAAGTGATTAGCAACAATGTCTGAGCTGCATATGTCTAATGATGAAGAAAATAAGGGAAAATAATCATTTTTATTCCAAAATGACTGTTAATAGTTTCTACTTTTGGTAAGAATGTGGAGCAATCGCCATTTTGTATACTAATAGTTGAAAGTTAAGTCAGAAAAAAAATTAAAGAGGAATTAGGCAGAAACTACTAAAGCTGAAGAGAGCATGGCACACAAGGCAATGATTCAGCATTTAGGCTTACAACATAAGACACATCTTCTCACATAGACACATAGCAACATGATGGCCACTGAAGAATATGTCTGTAATAACAACAGCAACAACAAAGAACCAATGGAAATGCCTGTCGATATAAAAAATGCCAAATCTTGTTATATTCATACACAAAAATAGTATGAGACAATGTAAAAATGAATGAACTACATCTACATGTAGCAGTTGGATAACGTTAATAAACTATAAATGGGTAGCAAATTATCTTGCTACCTAGGTACAGTTTAAAATCATGAACAATACAGTGTATTGTGTGTGCTATGCATAAATATCAATATAATTTTTATAACTCAAAGTAGCAATGAAGAATATTAAAGAGGTTATTGCTAGTTATATCCTTAATTCATTACAGATGGAACTTTTTTCAAAGTTTAAACTCTAAATTGGTTTTTGCATATTTTCGGCTCTATATGGTCTATTACAATTAATTTTGTTGATTTTTCACTATCACCAAAACTGACCTCTAATAAAAAAATCATTTTCCATAAGTCATATAAATAGGACACATATGCAGAAATAGGCATATAGATAGATATAGAAAAAGTGTGTTTGGAATTAGACTGATTTCAAAATCCACAGGCTGTAATATAAATATGTGGATCAAAAGCACATTTACTATGAAAAACAATACCACTCAAATGCTGGCTCTGGATTTGTTTTCCTCAGACAGGTTGTGAACTCTTCTCGATTTGTGTAAAAGAAGGAAAATAACAGCACCTACCTCAAAGCGTTGACAGGGTCATCTGATGAACTAATGCATGTAACTGTTAAATCAATCTTCACTTATTTTAAGCCATCAACAAGTAAGTATTTCTCATTCATTTATGACTTGAAACTGTGAATAATCTTCCTCTTTCCTCTTTTTAAAGTTCTCATGCAAAATGATGTTAATTTACTCTCTTGATTGGCGATTTATGGTGCAGATCATAGGGACCAGTAAAGTAGGTATACAAGTGAGGTGTTTTTTTAATTTCTTTTCTTTCTTACTTTTTCTAGAGAGAATGGAATTTAGTTGTTTCTTTTTAAAATAAATATAATTTGGGATCACCAGTGATGAAAGCATGCAGACGTCAGAAGCATTGTAGCACAGTGGTATTATGAGCTAAGGTCCAGGGCAGGACAGACAAACAAGCAAAATCTCAAATCAGTCAAATGGTTACCTCTAAATAAATTCTCAGATGATCGATTTTTATCTTTTCCAATGTCTTTCAAAAGTTCAAATGAAGTTTTTTGTGTTAACTACTTATATTTTTTATTTCTTATTTTAACCATTTGTAAAAATAAATCAACTTTACTGGATAAAATAGGGGATTTGTTTAAAGGCAAGCCAATTTACTATAAAACAACACATGTTGTACACATGCCTTTCTTCAATTTAAGCAAAACATTTGGGCTTTAAATAGAAAGCTTAATTATACTATGTGGCAGATATATGCTTAAATATTCCCTTTTGTATATGGTGGTACTAAACTGTTACATATTACAATTTATTGATAAGCAAGAAAGAACAATTTTTTAATTTTATTTTAATTCTCAAAACATTGAATGCAAAAATATGTTGGCTACTTTTATGCACCAAAAATATCATGAAGTGTACAACCACTATTTTGAGGACCAAAAGAACTATTTTTAAGCACTCCACTTACTATTTATTTACTTTATATCAATTTTCCATCATCAGGAGTTTAAGATGTGTTTATAAGAAACCCTAATTTTTTGGTAAGTATAGTAATTTTGCATTCACAATTTACAGCATCACTCACCAAACCCATGGGCAATATCATCCAGAGCTCAGATACTTTTTCTCTCTTTATTGATTCTTTGACCAACTTTTAAGAATTGGAGAATTTCATGTAAAAATCTAAATACTTAGCATTTCTTAAAAAGTAAGATCTTAACAGCCTAAGCCTATATTCATACATACATGCTAGCAATCAGCTGAAGTGAACAGTGGCCACGACTTCTGGAAAAAATGGATATTTTCCAGTTCCCCACAGCTCTCACTATTCCCTATAGCTCTACGCTCTTTTGTTTCTGTTTCCAATCCTGCCTTGCATAGGTGTTAGAGTTTTTGACACTTCTGATTTCTCTGTATTTTGTGTGATTGACTTTCAAAATATATTCACTTTCAAAAACACTTCTTTTTCATATTTCAGTAAATGTAAAAACTTGCCACATCCATGTATACATTCATGTGTTTTAATATCCAGAAATATCTGACATTTAATTACGAAAATTGACACTAAATTTGCATGGCATTTTTCTAGGAAAATAAAAATAAAATGCATTTTTAGGCCTATATTCAATCACAGTCATAAATTCAAAACTTCCAATAACCAAACCTAAATTCAAAGTCAATCTGTTTTTCTATTGTAATTATTTATTTATGCACTCTAGTGTGTTCTAGTCTAAGCATTGATGTTACAGTCAAATACAAAATTTGGCACTTAAGGAGGCACATCCACTGCTTCAGGTCAGTTGGGTATTATTTAGTGTGCATGATATTTAAGACAAATTTCAACACAGAAAATGTCTCAAGTATTAGAAGCATCATTAAAGTGATTTTCATTTTCTATACCGCACATGTAAGGCACATCACATCTCCTTCATAGTTTTATGATATTTTTCTTATAGAAAAATATGTACAAAAGTTGCACCACTACTGGAAGGGGAAAAGGGTATCCAAAACAGAAGATCTCCTTTTTGAAGAGTGTTCAGAAGTAAAGTTGGGAACTTATTGTTAGGCAATATCAAAACTTAGTTTAGAATATTATTGCCATGCAGTATTAAGACATACTTTAGGATCATGGGTTGCCCTCCTTTTTCCTTGTTGCTCTTTTCCATGATAAAACCTAAAACATAGGAGATTTAGAATAACATGCTATATGTGATCTCAACTTATCTGAAAATTTCATACCTGTTTTAGGAAATTTCAGATGTAAATCTTGGGATTTAGATATTTTTAAAATGTACTATTAGAAGGAAAACAATTTCAAATATTTTAGAACTACTGGCATGCCTACAAACAGGCATGTGCCTGATAATTACAATAAATCTCATTCCATTCTGTTACTGTTATAGCACACTTAATAGCCTTTGCTGCCCTCCAAAAGTGAATGCACCTTCCTAAGCCCTACACAGTCAGAGGACAGGTAGACATCTTAATTGATTTTCATTATTTTACATAAGTGCTATAATTTTTATGTCACTAACTCTCACTCAAGCCCCATCAACTTTCAGCTTTTCTCTTACTTATATTTTAGGTGTCAAGAAGAGGTCTACAAGCCAGCGCTCCACTGTGTGATCTTGGGATCCAATCCCAATTAGTACATATAACTGATCACTAACTACAAATAGTGAAATTATAAAGACCTCAGTTAACAAGAAACTTCAAATGAATGTATTAATTCAGATTAGCTATTCAGATTTCATTTTTCGTTATCAGTAAGTATTAAGACTGATTACAGGTTTGATGTTGACTTTTTAAGTGACTCCCCTTTCATATGCTAGGAAGTGTATTCTAGAGAACAAGATTATGGAAACTGGGCTGAATCTGTACAGGATCCAGGACATTCCCAGGGAGTTGGTTTTTAAAAAATAAATACATAAATACCTGTTAACAGCTTGTTTTCTTGTCATTTGCCTCTTCCTTCTAAAAGGAGAGTGTAGCAAAAAATAAATAAATAAAACTGGTTAATTGAGAGTTCTGGTTAGTTAGTTTCCAATTATTCAAGGCTTTATTATACTTCACAAAAAAATCTTCTTAAATTGTGCAGAAGTTTCATATAGATTACACACAATGAAATACTAGAAGGTTAGAGGACAAAGAAGCTAGGAAAGCCTGTATTGCTATTCGATAGTGTTTTAAATATATGGATAATGTTATTACATTTGTGGTCTAATTCCATTGAGTTAAGAATAATGTGAAATGTCATATGATTTAGGATTTTTCTCTATATGAAGACAGGGAAATAAGGTTATAGATTTCTGTTAAAGAAAATGGCCTCGGGTCGTAACAATTCCAGAAAAAGATTCAGCAATGTTATGTATTTTCCCTTTTTCTCAAGAGCATTTCTTCCCATCCCATTGGGTACTTCAACATTTTCGAAAGGGAGGAGAAAACTCTTAATTTTCTTATTTTTTATATGGCCAACAGGAAAATGAAAGCAAGCCAATATTAACATTGCACTTATTTCATAAACGTGGAGCCATTGATCACATAGCTCACTATATACTTACTTTGGAGGAAGACTAAATTACCTTATGTCATTCCCACAAGGGAGACACATTCAAACATACATGCATGTGCATACATACATAAACAGTCATACATACACTCATACAAAAGAAATTAATGACACAGAAATCAATAAAACCCATATATTAAGTTAACAAAGCACACATTCTTTCCAGTGGCATAGCAATTCCCAGCGCTTCCAAACCCTTTAATGAAGAACCACAAAATCTAAACTGATGGCTGAAAAAAACTATAAGTACTTTAAGGTTCTTTTGCCTTTTTGTCTTTGTAAGTTGCAAAGAAACAGCAATCTATATTGCACACTAAAAATAAATGCAGATGCATCATCACCTTTTTTTTTCTTCTAATGACATTGTCATTTACTGCTTTTAAAGTTTCTTTGTTGTTTTACTTTTATTTTTGTTTTCTTTTTCTGAAAAGAAGCAACTGTTTCCTTGCTTGAAAGATCTGTTAAAAGGTGCTTAAATAAATCACAAATGCAAGCATGATCTGGGATTACTACGGTGAGGAGGTAAGAGAAAAGTGCACCTTTTTATCTACTATAGTTTTACTGACAGAACTATTTGACTTTGCCTTATAGCTCACTCATCTTACCTTTATTGAAAGGATGCTGTCTTAAATAAGATAAACTGATAAATACCAAATAATTAATAAAGTACACACTTCCTTAATCCAGTAAGCAATATGTCGCTCAGCTTGAGGGCATTTTCCCATATTAGTAAAGATCCTTTTCTATTTTAATTGTTTATAAGGCTTTCCAACTATTTAAATTTTCTATGAAATTGGTGTCATAACTAGACTGTGAAACTGATGACTTCTGAACACTGTAGTTATTCAGATATTATGTAATATATATACATTATTTAACTGTGCTTACACTAAATAATTAAATGTGAAAAAATAAGAATTTTAGTATTTAACAATTAGGATTTTTAAGTCATATAAATATGATTTAACTAGGTTACACTAAAGAATTAAATGTGAAAAATTAGGATTTTTACCTTGATATTTGAAATTTTCTCATTTGCCCAATATGAAAGGTATATTTTAAATTGCTGCCTAACACTATCTACAATGCTAAGGCTTTAAGGAGTACATGTTGAATACACATATATAATCATCCTGAAGTATTTGAAAATGATTGACTCCAAGATACCCCATAACAAAGTCTGTGGATGCATAGGACCCTTATGGACAATGCAGTAGCACTTGCATATAATGTACAAATATATTTCTGTGTACTTTAAATCATATCTGGATAACTTACAATGCCATACAAAGAGTTATTATGCAGTACTCATTAGGAAATAAGAAGAAAAGTTGTATTTGTTTAGACGGATAAAATACTGCTCCCAAATATTTTTAAAACATGGTTAATTGAATCAATACATGTGGAACCCACAGATACAAGAAAGCACCATATCAATTGCTTTTAAAATTCTAAATAAGATGTGACTTCTGCACTTCTGAATTTTGGCTCAGTATATATATTACTTAACATTCTAAATAAAATTAGGTTTCAATACTTCTGAATTTGTTCCTTTTTATTTTGAACAAGCTTATGTTATGGAGCTCAATGAGGCTTGTGATCTTCCTGCCTGCACTTCATAAATACTAATGCTACAGGCATGTGCCATCACGCCTGGCTTTAATTTTCTTCTATTGTTATATCAAATAATTCATTATATATTTCCATATTTTTGCAAAACAATGAAAATTTAGAAAATGTCTACTGAGTAAGCATATGATGCTGATATTTCCAGCTCAGTATGAAATAACTTAAAATGAAAAGAAAAACATCTAGATTCTTTGAAGTTGACTTGAAATATATAATGTCCTCTCTAATTCAGCTTTGTCTACAATAAATTCCAATTTCTTATAGCCATACATATCTGAGTCTACAGTGAAAGAAAAGTCATGAAGAAAAGCCTGAAATTCACTAAAATATCTAAAAAATAAACATAAAATCATAGTCTTTGGAGGTCATTTGCAAAAGCATATTCTATATCATGTCACCAAAATTATTTTTATATTATCTTTATTTTATGTGTATGACTGACTGTACTGCTTACATGTATACAAGTGCACTCATGTCATGTAGTGCCCACAGATGTCAGAAGAGGGCATTGGATCCCTTGGAACTGAGCTAAGGATGGTTGTTAACCACCATGTAGGTGCTGGGAACCAAACATGGGTCTTCTGCAAGGGCATCCAGTGCTCTTAACCCCTGAGCCATCTCTCTAGCCTCATCAAAAGTATTTTATCAGATAATGTACACAGTATATGACAAATGGTGTATATTTGTTATCACAGGAGTTTGTAGGAAGATCAGGAGTTGGAGCCCAACCTCACCTACATAATGAGTTCAATGTTAGCCTGGGTAGCATGAAACCCTGACCCTAAAAACAAAACCAAAATTTAAAAAAAGAGAAAACATTCAAAAGCAAAGTTCCCCAATATTCCGTGGAATGCTATAATGCTTTAGCTGCAACCATCATCACTCCTGACTCCAGTAGCACAACGATAATTAAACTCTAGAACCTCAAACAGACTACCATCAAGAGCAGGCTGCACTTTTTAAACTGTACCAAACTGATAAATGTTTATACTTTTATTCTTCCAATGTTTAATTTGTGAATGCAAAGCTCAACAAAAGTAAAGCCAATAATCACTATACAATATGTCCGATTTGATTGAATTCAGTTTTGTGGGAGACTCAGAGATATTAAATTCTTGTTTAAAATTTAGGCCACAGAATTGAATTAAATCATGCACAAAACAAGATATAAAAATATGGCAAGTATGTTACAATATGAAAAATAGGTGTCTAGTAAAAAACTCAATCTCCCCTGTCCCTTAACATCTTTCTTCCCCCTCTGCAGCACTGGTACCTTTCTAGGTTTCTGGATTCTTGAGGAAGGATGTTTAAGTGAGGAGAGAGATGGGAGGGTAAGTCAGAGGACAGGAGGTTGTGGAAGAGGAATAGCTAATACAGAGGAGGTTTGAAAAGTCATATGGAAACATGCTGTTTTATAAACTTCATAAATATATATGAATATATCTATGCATACATGCATACATGCAAAGGCATATATTCATATAAAAGAGTTTAATTGGAGCTAGCATAAACATAGGATTATGTTCATTCCAGAAATGAAACTAAGGTTTGACAAATTAAAAGGCCCGGATATGGGATACCTCAAACTGAATTTTTTATGAGAAGTGTTCCAGAGACCCTCAAAAGAGTAAGACTATTCCTGTTGTTCTTGGTGGCCCACAAAAAGTTGATGGTAAATACCTATTGTTGCAGACATAACTCATATTGATCACGGGACATAGAGAAATCAAGTTAACACTAACCAGGAAATTTCCTCCCTGCTGGTTACCTTTCATAGTACTGCAAGGTGATATATAGGCTCTTCGGGGAAAAAAATCATCAACATTCATGGCCTGCTATGAACCCTGTGAACTACTGTTATGACCAATATGGAAAGATATGCCCAAGGCTGAAATACTGGCATGATTGTTATGGGTATAACCAAGTACTTTCTGATTGAACTTAAGGCCTGCTCCTGAGGAGGAAATGCATGCATGCCACTGCAAATTTGGCCTAAAACTCTTAGTAGGGAGTTCACAGTCCTGAGGGTTAAACCTACTACAATTATTCTGTTAAATGGGCATAGTATCAAATTCCCTCTAAACTCACATCTCTTTAAACATAGATTAGTACAGCTCTCAGACCTCATAAAATATACTTCTTTATGAAATGGATGGTGGCTAATGCAGTATAGAACTATTCAAAGTGCAAAATGTGTTAATGGAGTGCTCAGCCTCAAATGAGATATCTACATCACACCCTAAGAATACAGGGACCATTATGGACAAGAGGGAGGAAACAGTGTAAGTGTCAGAACTCACAGAGGAACAGATGGTAACAGTATCTTCTGGATATGACAGGACCTCTGAACTCATGAACTCACAGAAGCTGTAGTTGCCTGTGCAAGATCATGCTTTCAACACTCTGGCATGAAGGAAAGAGGATCAGAAGCCTCTACCTTTAGCCACAGAGCTGTGGACAGTTGATTGCTTCTGGTGGAGAGAGTCAGTTTTCTTTGGGGATGTGTATCCTGATAGTTCAACACATGTCCAGTCTATGGCACCACATCCATGAACATATGGCCAGCACAAATTGAACTTGGTGGTCCATTAAAAGAAAAAAAGACACAAAGTTAGGGAGTTAACATGGCAGGGGTGTATCTGCGAGGAATTAGAGAAGTTGGCAGTGCATATGAATAAAATGCATTCTATGAAATTCTCAAAGAATTCATAAAAATATTTTTAAAACAATCTTATTGAATTTAAACTAAATAATTCATCATGAGGAAAAGCTGAAGATATTAAATACAACATGCCATGTCCAACCATTGGTATGAAATTAATTAAAGTCCCCTTTTCTAACACTTTTAACAAGGTAATATACTTAATGGAGTATTTTAAAGATAAAATCAACCTTTGAGATTATTTATTCCAACAGAATTCAAACAGGACTCTGAGGTTCAGTGTTATCCTTGGTGTGTAGTAGAATAAAAGACAAAAAGGACTCATTTCCTTCCATCTCTTAAGTTAGTGTAGCTCTTCCTTTTCCTACATGGTATATTGGGGTTATTTAAGTAGTTTTATTTTACCCTCCCCACTACAATCATTATGTAACAAATGAAGAAATTAAACCCGGAGATATTCTATTATTTGGCCAAGGTCATAGAGAAAGCTAATATCAGAAGTTTCTTGAGCTAATTCATAGCTACTCTTCCTTCAAAATTTCTTATATTGCTCCTATACTGGATATTACGAAAAAAAAGTTTTCAAAGTTTTCTCCTCAAAACTATCCTCATTTTACTCTCATGCCATACAATAAGATTGACAGACATTACATAAGCATTTTTAGAAGAGACAAAATTTGAACCTCCCTTCTTCTTTCTGCACTGTCTGTAAATTGGCAAACCAGTTTTGCAAAATATATTTTGTTTATTGTTCATTGTGTGTGTGTGTGTGTGTGTGTGTGTGTGTGTGTGTGTATCCCAGAGTTTTTGAAAAGTCCAAAATTTCATGAAGTTTTAATATCAAGGTTCTGGTAGGAAGAGCTGACAATGATGGTTCCATGCAGTTTCTCACTTGGAATAACTAGATGAAATCAGCAAGCAATAAACAAGCATTTTGTTCTCCAGCAATTCCCATAATTTCACATGACCTTACACCTGGGCTTCTTAATGAATTTATGTCATTCCTCTATTTCTAATGGGAACCTGAGTTTCATAGCCAGTATTTTAAAGTTACACAGTACAATTTACCCAAATACTAGTCATTTTTCTGTAATGAGATTTAGAATCTCTAGAATCTTCCATGTGTGTACATTATTGAAAGGAGATGCATGGAAAAAGAATAGACTTTTATCTACCCTAGAAAAAGTTCTATGGCCTTTCTCTAGTGAGGAAAGACAACATTTAACCCTTGAAGTTGACATTGTCACTTACAGACCACTTAATGCAGGCTATGCCAGGTGAAAACAGAATCCATATAAAATGAATTCTGATTAAACACTCAAAGGTCATTAAATTCAATGAGAGCAATAGTTAGATATATAAAATTCCAACGGATCAAAGAAACTATGTCCTATGCTTTGAAATAGGAGCCAGCTGTTAAGGTAATCTGATATCTTGAGGGTGCTGTTAATTAGGCTGCTTCTTGCAGACATAAGATTTTTCAGTCTTCTACTTTGTTTTTTTTTTTTTTTTTGTACCAAAATAAGTATTAAATTTTTGCTTGGAAACAAATGCAGTAAATAATTACAGTACAAGGCAAGAAATTTCTAGCCATTTCATTATTGATAGACAGCACATTTATAGGAAATATCGATCCAAAAGCCTTTAAAGGTTGTCTTTGGAGAGCAGATCACACTAACTATGGAATTTCTGAATTTTGGATGTTTTAGGGGGTTCTGTTCATTTTTCATCACTTTATTCATTCATTTTATTTCAGGACCCTTGCTCCACACCAGGTGGTTTGATAATCAATCTCGGTATGTTAAAATGCTTTGGCAAGCATATCATTAAAAGTAAACTGAACTGTTTTTCCTTATAAAATACTATAAATAAATGCCTACATTCTTCCAACCTATTTCAGTTTCTTGGAGGTTTCCAAACAATTCTTCATCAACTAAGTCTTCAAGGATACTGTCCTATGAATCAAATTCACATGAACCATTACTTCAATTCAGAATTTTCTGATAAACAATTAGGTAAAACAAAAATTTGGTTATATTAAGCATCTGCTTTCATGGATAAATATTTTTACATAAACCTGAAGTTTTACAAAGTGAAATTTGAAATCAAAGTCCACATATAAAGAAAATTGTATATGGGACAAGATATGATATTGTAAAATTCTGATTTGTGATATGGGTTCCAATTTATATTAATAATAAATAGCTCACAGAATGCAAGGCTGCATACCTACTGTCTCTGACTGATGATCCTTTATTCAAACAATAATTTGAGAAACCTCAGGCTTTTCCATGTTTTCTCATACATCCCACCACAACAGGAAAAGGTAGAAACTCATCAATAATTCTTTGCAACAAATATCTTTTTGGAGGTAATGTTCATAAAAATTAGAATAACTTGTTCTTCTGAAGCATCAATTATTTTAGATCGTATACAAAAAATGTCCTATCAAGAACGAAGCCAGTTAAATATCTTTAGTGAGATCTTGACCATGTCCCAAATACTATTTTCAATAATATTCTTCCCTTTATTCAAGTTCCATAAATGTTAGTCACATTCATGAACTCAGATTATCATATTTTTCTGAAATTATTTATGCTATATAAAATTTTAGACCTTAAAATTTCTCTTTAAATTCACAAAATTTTACAGTTCTTTGACACATTTTTCACAGTATTTCTGTTTATTATTTTTCTCCTCACACTTCAGCTATCTATGTTTGTAGGTTTGGTTAAAGACATCATGGATGATCCTTTACATCATGGCCTTTGATCAGTATGGGAGTTCTAAGAAGCCTCTTGTAGGGAATTTTTTTCAGTGCCTAGTAACTTTACATTAATTATATCTTGGGTTTTCTAGTTAATCACAATCTCTTGCTATTGTACATTCAGAATGAATCTCAGGAAATACTGAGGAAATGTTCCTAATGCCAAATAAGACATCTTTGTTAGCTATATATGCACAGCCTGTGAAACATTGAACACAAATGCTGCTCTATTAGCTTTTCATTGGCATTGAGGTGGATGATTTGATACCAAACTAGGAGAAAAGAAAATTTGCCTTCTCTGTAATTATTATAGTGTCTATAAGAGAAACATAATGCCAAACTCTGACTTTGAGTTTGGTGATTAAATGGTGTTTCCTTCATCATGATATGCGTGCAACAATTTTTTTTCTTACATTTAATCTATATTCCCCATGGAAGAATATGTCCAAGAAAGAACAAATTACGTTTCTTGTTCACTCTTGCTTCACCATGTAATACCTAACAACTACCACAGACGCAATCATGTAGTAATCATCAGGAAATGTTTGTCAGATGAAATTAATATTTCCATGTGGAGTGACATTTTAAACTTATTGAGAATCATCGCTGTACTGTCTTCAACATTATTTTCATAAAACACATTTTAAGAATCTTTTTTTACTATGCAGCACTCTAATCAATCATTGTGGTACAGGATTTGTATAAAAGGAATGATGCTTTAGAAGCTAAGTAAATATTATTTGAGTAACCAAAGTTTTTCTGAAATCTTATAAGTCCAAACATATTTGATGACATAAAATATACTGCTTACTAATGAGTAAAACAAAAAGATTCATTATGATGGAGATAACGAATCTTCTAAGTTTACTTTTTACTTATAGCTTAACTCTTTTTCTCATATTTAGCTTACCTGTCTAATGAAACTTAAAGTATATGTGAAAATCTGACAGTTCACTACAGAGAACTCAGCTAAGTTGTTTCTAAGATAATAATTTCATTTGCCAATTAATCATTCTGGTAATCCTATCTGGGTAAGTCTATCTGCAGAAGAAGACAATTAAGTAGGGTCGGAGCAAAGGAATCTTGGATTGGACATGCTCTTAACGTATTGCTAAGGGGCAGAGTAGGAATAAAGAGGATTACTGTTTTGAAAGTCTGTTAAATCCCTTATGTTCATCCCCTGACTCAATTCTTAACAAGGACCACTCCACTATTGAAAGATAAAATAAAAAGCAGATACTTAAAATCGCTAAGTATTAACTTTTGAAAAAAATAAAGTTTCCAATCTCATATTTAAATAGCACTATCTTCTTGTTGTATACTACTACAGTTAACAGAACATTTTCTTTGTATTAACGTAATTCAGTAGAAGTATTTAGCATGTGTGAGTTTGAATCACCATCACACTTTTAAAATTGTTCAAGGTTTTACTGAAAGATTTTGGACTGATTTGATTCTTTCACTTGTTGCTGGCATTACTCTATGTGAATATGCTCCAAACGTTCTTTTATCTTGATACATTTTTCGTTGGTAAACTGTAATTTTTAGGTTATATGAAGAATCATCTTCCCTACGAATTGAAGAAATCTGTTCAAACATGCTTATGATTGATATCCCATAGTTTGCATACTTATCTCATAGAGGTATTGCCCTATCATAGCTACTTCTAATTCAGTACTTACTTTATAAATGCTTAGTGACCATCAGCCACACACAAATGCTTATGTTCTATGGATTATGAAGAAGATAAATATCTTCAAACACAGTATCTAACATCAAGAATATTGTAATCTACCCGGAGACAGAAAAAATGGTCTCAACTGCTATGTTGTAAGCCTTCGAGTGATAAACACCACATGATATCTTGGAATAATTCTATGCAATCAAATATTTTTGATGAATTGAATCTACAAGTGATATTTTTAAATTTCTGTAAAAATATAAAGATGAAGGTTGTCACTTTTCCTAGAGTGGTCAGTGGAGTCATGATGCATGAGCTAAGATTTGATTTGGGTCTTGAATGTTAAGTTTTAGAGAACAAAGCCTGGAAGAAAACAATGTTTTTTTTTGGGGGGTGGGGAACAAAACTGTCAGGATATACAGAATTAGCTGGAAGACTATATTATACTAGGAAGGTGGCTTAGGTGGTTATCCCAGACAAATGAAGATCAAAATGAAAAGGAGTCGACCAATGCAACAGAAAGTCTAAAATAAGCGTTTACGTGACTGGATGCATACCCCGAGTAAAACTCAATACAAAATGAAAAAAGAATTCTAAACATATGATTTTATTTCCAATAAAATCCATGTTCCACGTTCATGAAAGGAAACCATGTTATAAACTGATGTTTGAACTACATGCAATTCTGGAAGTAACAACGTTAAGGGAAAGAACACCGGACAGTGCATAAAGACCCTGGAGTTACTATTTGTTCAAAATAGGCAACTGACTGCCTATATGACCATGAGTAATGTGATCGCTGTCTGTAGATCCCAATACACTGAATCACACTGCTAGATAAACTAGATAAACTGACATCTATACCCTAATATTTAAAACGTCTTCATTATTGCTTTTTAAATTGTGACAACCTACCAAAAATACAGCGAGATTAAATTAAAATTTCTATAGGAAGCCTGTGGCCCTTTCTACAGGAGTTAACATTCCTGAGCCATACTATTTTCCTTCTGATGCATAGTGATTGCAATAGTTGTTAATGATATTCAACTAAGGGCCATGTCCTTTCTAAACTTTTACATTTCCTAAAATACCTTTAACATTTCATTTAACTAAAGAAACTACAAAGCATTGTTCTCTTTGTATGATACAGAAAGAAGACCTTGAATACCTAAGAATCTCAGACGTTTGATTTAGCACATTTCTCTTCTACAGAACTATACATGCATTTTTCTCAATATTCTGCGCTGTAATTAAAAGGTTTGATACCCTCTGTCAATATGTATATTGACTTAGGTTTATTTTATTTTCAATTAGATCTTTTTCATCCATTATTTTTTAAAGGTTACAGAAATTCCAAATTCTATCCTGTTTCTGTCTTATAGTGTTAAGGTCAGTCTAATTCCTGATTTCAAATTTTACAGATCATATATATATATATATTAAACATAATAGGCTAAGTGGAGTTATATGCCCTGTATGTTTTCAGTCTGTTTTTATAACCACACGTTGGCAAAAATAAGGCTGCAATTTATTTAAAAAGCTACTGTTATTCTCCCTTGTCTTCCAAGTACATAGTTTTATCTTAAACTTTCAGATTGGAAAATTCCTATAAATAAATACAACGAATTTGATTGACTTCCTAACAATTACGCATAAAAATATATTACTAGTAGCAATTGCTGTTTGCAATCAACGTTATCTTCCTCAGATAAAACTTAAAGGGTACTGGGAAATTGAACAGCAGACCCCAATCTTATCCAAAGGAATATTGACAACTGATCACCGCTAAATGAAGAACAGCTGACCCTCCTAAAACAAATACCTCTAGATAGGCTGACTAGATTCACCAGAAGGGCAAGTAGTGGCTGGAATCCATGGCTCTACCATCTACTGCTTAACTCCAGAGGCATCTTCTCTTCTGCACTGGCATGGCAGCCAGCTGGTAACTCACTCTGGCCAAAGATCTTTGGCTAATCAAGTCAATGCTATTCCACCAATGTGCAGGTCTTGCCTACTGCTGACTTCTCAGTCAAGATCTAGCATGCTGTCGCCTGTACTATGGGGTTTTCTGTATGAAATAATATATTTTAAAATGAAATGGAGATTTTTTTTAAAGGTTAAAACCATCATTTAATTTATGTCTTATAGGGTTTATACTGAGTACAATATTGTATAACTGTAATAATTCAACTGTAAACCTAAAAATTTACAGCCAAATTTGAAAGAGATGCATCCTACCTCAGGAAAACGTTATTGAATATGTCAACTGTGTTGTAATGAAATGCTTCTTCTAATTACATGGTTATTAAATTTTTTTAAAAAAGATGGTTAACAAAAATGTGGAAAAATACGATTAAAAATAATAATTCTTCAAAGCATAATAATTTGCTCCTTAATAATTAGTAGATGTGAAAAACATTATCATTGAAATCTACCTGATGACTTTATATCCATGCTCAGATGCCAAGGAGCTCAGAACGTAACCGACTGTGACTAGTAATAATCTGATATATAGAGATTAGAAA
>NW_008331140.1:5714364-5714825 GCF_000622305.1 Nannospalax galili
TGTAAGAGACGCATCTTAGCTCAGAAAATTGTTATTGAATATGTCAATGCTGATGTAATGAAATGCTTCTTCTAAGAATGTGGTTATTAAATAAATAATTAAAAAACTTAAAGGATATTTAATACATAAATTTCATGTTTATTAATATTTTCCACATTATCTTAAAATATCAATGAGTATTGTTTTGTCATTTAGAATGCAAACAATAAAAAGGAAGGCACATAACTAATAAATGCCTCCTTGTACTATCTAGCAAAAAAAATATACACAAAAGTACATAATTACAGTGTAGTAAAATGTGATTAAAATGAACATTTAAAGGGATATGAAATTTTCAGGAAAATTTTTTCTGTCTTGAATACATTAATTTATTCCTTTCTAATAATAAAATCAAGTGAAATAATGTATTAATATTAATCCCTGTCACTATTTAATTTAATTTTACTTTGATTGAATTTTTG
>NW_008331140.1:5715097-5723578 GCF_000622305.1 Nannospalax galili
TGTTGAGTCTCATTTGTTTCCCTAAATGTCGTTCATTGTCGATCCGTCAGCTGGGCACAGCTGTTAAAGACTTAAGTTCACAATCAAAAATACTATTTTTTAAATTTGTTTTTAGGAGTTTTTGTGTATTTCATACAGAATATTTCAAAAGAAACTTTCAAGATGAAACTTCATTTTTCCAGGTCCTCTCTCAATTTTTAATACCATAAATTAATAGTTCTAATGAAGTCCTAAAATTTAGCTTAATTTTTAAGTCTTATTATTCCCCAGATAATAGTTGAGTCTTTGAAAATTGAGTTTGAACTTTTATAATCTTTTATTTTAAGACCTTTTCATTGCAATGTCAAAATTTGAATTGGAGAATTTACTGCAACTGAAATTTTCTTTGCTAAGGAATTTTTGTCCTTTCCACTCCTATATTTTGTTTCCTGATGTCTTAAAAATATTCTAAATAATCTATTTTTTAATCACAAAAAGTTTTATTTTTTGCCTTTTTCACTTGATCCCAATAAAATGAATAGTAATTTCCCCTTTGTTAGAAATAATATACTAATTTAGGTATGAACTTTAGTCTTAAAACAAAATAATTAGGCCCACCACAATGTCTCCAAATAAATAACCCAATACTATATCCAGGCAGTTTATTGAAATATGACTTTTAACCAAAATTATATAAGCAGTTAGACTGGTACTAGATGTGTAGAGCATTCTGTTTGTTTATATTACTATTGTGATTTTCCCTCCTTAGTACATGTTATCAATATTACTCCAGTGCATTTTTTTCTTCATCATTTACTAGAAGTTACTACTATAGATGTCTTCTCAAATACTGGATAAGCACTCCTTGCTCAAAAATACCTCTGTTCATCAAATGATTTCAGTACACTTCCTTATAACCTTACCAGGCCTTTTTCTTAAAGCTTTCATAAAATGTGTCTTTCCATCACTTAGTCTCTAAATTCAACCAAAATTTCAAGAGTTCAAAAAAAAATGAAAAAGTGAAAGAAGGCAAAGAACTCCTTGTCCCAGTTAGTTATGTCAAAATAATTCATTGCTAGTGGACATGACTGGATGCTCTCCAGCATGAGCCCTTCCTTCTCAGCACACCATGCTTCTCCTGTATCTCTATTCTTCCCCCCACTTTTTTGGAATCCTTAGCAATGCCTTCTTTCTCTTCCACACAATATGAATAGTAGCAGTCTTCACTGTGAAAATCAAGGGATTTCAGGCTGCCTCCTCATCTCTCCAAGGCAACTAGGCCTTCTTTTCTTTCCTTCTTGTCCATTGTAGCAATCCTATATGAGATTCTTAGTCTTTTACTCTGCTTATTTGTGAGGCTGTTGGTCTTATAGTGATCACATCTTGAAGAATGTCTTTGTATCTGTGAATGCATTCCCTAAAAATAATCACATCAAGTGGCAGTGAAAGACCACCCAGTTATTTCTGAAGGTGCATTTGTAGTAGGAAACAATACATTTTGGCCATGCTCACAAATAGTGTGTCTTTATTACCTCACATGCACCATTTACCCACCACAATTGCAGCAAATGAAAATTTTAAAAAATCAGTAGCAATGACAAGCAAAATAGGCAAATTTTAATTTCCCTACAAATTAGAGAGCATTTAGTAAATGGAAGACAAAGTACAAAGGTATTCAAAGCTTGACTTTATTTTAAAAATAACTTTTACTTTAAAGGATTTTAATAGAAAAGTAATTCATATCCTGCTTTAATGATCTTTGGTTGCTGAAATTAAGAAACATAAATAAAATGAAACCATGAGCAACAGCTCAAAAAAATTTTTATTGTATAAAATATTTTGTAAGTTATATAATTTTGGTAACCAAATAACTTTTCTGTTTCCTGAAAATACTATGGAGTTCAGACATATTCATGGGCTGAACATGGTATGTGCATTGGATGCATATTTACATATAAGTGTCTATGTGTATTCTCTAAAATCCAAAAGCTTAATACTAAAACCCAGTTATTACAGAGGTCAATGCAATTTAATAATTCATTGTCAAAATCAAATTTTCACTTTCAATTTTTCATTATACTTTTTAAAAGGAAAATACAGAGAGCAGTGAATGCAAGCATGTATACATACAGTTAACTATAAACAAAAATATTGAAAAAATTATAATAAAAATTTGACAACTTTTCAAAGGTAAAGCTTGTGGGATATTAATTAGTGGAGCATGAGAAAGGTATTAGGTTTAATCCTAAATTTCTCAAAATTTAGGATTATGAAATTTACCTCATTGTGTTGTCATATAACAGTATCGATATGACTATTTACATAATCGAAATATTTTAATGTTAACCATATAACACTTTTGTGATGTTAAAAAGATTCGAATTTGTAAGCAGGATGATCAGTTAAAAGACTCTTCTTTGCCATGTACTTAAAGTATCAAGAGCACCTTAAAAAAGAAACAAAGCCTAAAGTCAGTTTCTCCTAAATTATCTTTAAAGAAAAACTATAGCTATTAGACTCCAAATAGTGAATTTGACATCAAAACTCTAAATTAAGTTATTATTTATTACTTCATTTCCTTAAAATGTAATCCAAACATACATTGTATATGCCACTAAACTAAAAAATTACGAATATAAGTTAGTGCTAATAGTAATAAATTATACATAATTTGAATTTCTTGTCAAACCTGATTTTCTTTAGGTAAAAAATAGTATCATAGTGTAAATTCTGGCATCATATTCCTATAGTGGAAATAATCAAATTGTCAGAAACATAGAATAATTTTCCTTTCTGTTAAGGGAACTACTGGCATGAAGTGAGGGGATGTCATGGAATTGAGGGGTTTCTTCTGTCGTTTATAAGCCAATTTTCCCCAAGTTATGTCCATTTTTCTTCTTCTGCAAATTTTTAAAAATTTTTATTTTATGTCTATGAGGATTTTGCCTGCATGTAAGTGCACCACATGCATCCAATTCCTGCAGGTGCAGAATCCAGAAGAGGGCGCTGAATCCTCTGGAACTGAAGTTATGGACAATTGTTAGTGACCATATGGCAGCTGGGAACTGAACCTGGGTCCCTTGCAAGAGAAGCCAGTAGTATTAACCTCTGTACCGTCTCTCCAGATGTTGGTAGATTATTATTTTTAAAAGAACAGAAATTTGGGAGGG
The DNA here is from genome assembly GCF_000622305.1 of Nannospalax galili. Lineage (NCBI taxonomy): Eukaryota > Metazoa > Chordata > Mammalia > Rodentia > Spalacidae > Nannospalax > Nannospalax galili. Next base: position 5,718,247 of record NW_008331140.1, read on the forward strand.
AGAGGATAAGTGGGGGTGGATTTAGAAGGTCTAGGGGAAGGAATGGGGGATGAATATGATGAAAATATGCTATATGGATGAGAAAGAGCTGATCTTCCTAAAGTGAGGGACTCTATATAAGCTGACTAGACCTCAGTAGATGAACTTGTACTGAGGAATGGCTAGGGACACTAACTTGACACAACAGGCCTTAACACAAATGACAGAATATGTGAATTCCAGTGCAGAAGGCTATGGTAGAGTGCCAGTATGGAAGGGGGTATAAAGATGTTTAAGATTGATTTAGATGTTCTGTATGAAATACACAAAAATTCAATAAAAATTTTAAAAAATAAAAAATTCTCAAAAATTTAATAAAAATATATTTTAAAAGGAAGAAAAAGCACACACATTAAAAGAGAAGAAAAGAAATAGTCCTCAGCTGTTACAAAAACTTAAGCTGCCTTTGTAGTTTTCCATGGGCTAGATAAACTACTCTTGTAGAGAAGGTTAGAGCAGGGGCCTTGCTGTCCACCCTGTCGTTCATGGCTCAAACTTTTGAAATTTCCCTCTTTGTCAGAGAAGGCAGTGCCCTGCTGGAAATGTAGCTTATTTTTGTCAATACAAAACTTTTATAACTTTATGTTTTATTTAATGTTACTTTAGATTTGTTTTAATTTCTTTTAGTAGCAAAAGGACAAAATCACCTTTACACTTTTATCATTTCTTATGTTTTTGTCTGCGGTTTTACATGTGCATTTTACTAATTCCTATTAAGAAAATAAATTACTACAAGAAAGTTGTGACTTTATTTTGAATTTATATCTCTCAGTATAACATAAATCCTGAATTCTAAATTCTGCAAATATCTTTGCACTGGGCTTCTAAACAATATTTCTAACTGGCTTTTTATTTGTATATTGAAGTATAAGCAGTATTTGCAGTTGGTTTGAAGCTGAACACTGGTTAAATATGTAATACACATTTTCTCATAGTCTCAGTATGTTTTGCTATAGGTGTAATCATTTGTAGGTGATTAAAAATATTTACTAATATGGACCAGATATTTGCTTAGTCTCTCAAACTTACTACAATCTTTACCTTTCAAGATAACAGATTGCAAGTTAAACATGAAATTTTCAATGATCTTGTTTTCTTGGGAAAACAAAGGGATGTTAATAAGAAATTTCCATTTTAATTTATTTGCTTGAATATGTTTCTATTTCACCTTCTTCCTTCATGTATCGGTAATACAACATTTCATATAAATATGATTAACAGAATGGAACTTCATGTTGTCATGGGGAAATCCTCAGGAAAAGGATTATTCTCTAACATTGACATAGAAACAGATGATTTAACATTATTATCACTCAAAGATATAGAGTGCTTAAAGGAACAGAAGATACATTATTGTATAACATGCTCTTTTGGGTGATAATTATTAAATTTGGGGAAATCAGTTTTAAGGAAGCAACAAATATATACTGAAAAAGAGACTCAAGTAAGTTCACCTAAACAGGCAGAACAAATTATTCTGGTCAGGTAAAATATGAAATTAACATCCCCTCACCTTCCTCTTATTTTTCTATGTGACCATACAAGCTTATTCTTTCCTTCCCTAGTCTAAAATGGTATTAGAAAATAATGCATTGTAGGATAACAAAAAGTGTCAAAAATGATGGAAGGTGAATATTTTTAGTGTGCAGTGCTTATGTGAAATTAATATTAAAATACTTTTCATGAGCTTTGCATTTGGCCTTCTATTTTATTTTTAACTCATAATACTGTTCATATTCAGAGCTAAAAATGATATGAATTAATCTCAATTATATTAAAGGTCACCTCTAAGAGGATTAATATATTCTTTTCAGTTAAACACACACATACACACACACACACACACACACACACACACACACACATACGCAAATTGTTCAATTCTGAGGCTCTCAGTCTTGACCAACATATAACATGGATTAACAAGTTTCACTTTTCCCTGGCCATGCTATGTCAATATCGCCCATTGACACTGGATCATCATTTTAGAACCTGATTTAAAGTTCTAAATACTTTATTGATTAAAGAATTTCATATGATGTATTTTTATCATATTCACATCCCCTTCCTAGACTTCCACACCTACCTTACCAGCACCCACCGATTTCATGCCCTATACTATTATTTTTCTTTTTTTGAAAGGCTATTGGGTGTGGGTCTATCACTAGAAGTCAGTCAATTTACTGTGACTCACATCAATAAGGAAAATTGACTGTCCCACTCCCCTAATTTGAAGTTTTAACTGAAACTTAGGTAGCATTTACAGGCCTAGGTTCTTGTTAGAGGAGCTCAAGATTCCTTTGACTGGAGAGTAGATATTGAAGGAGTTATGGTTAGGACAGCTAAGATCAAAGTATATTGTATGAAATTCTTGCAGAATTAATAAAAATATTGTACTTAAAAGCTACTCTTCTATAAAAGGTGCACCAAAATTCAATCTTAAGCAAGATATCTATAGCATTCTTTTACCAATCACTCAGAAAACTGGAGATTTTTTTCTTTTTCAATCAAGAATAATCGAAGGTATATTTAGAGAAAAGTTTTCCTTGTCTAATTTTTAAACCTTGCCACTGGGCATCTGTTGTAGCTGAGATTCTCATTTGAGTCTGTTTGGTCTCATTTGATGTTGGCTCAATAATAAGAGGTGTGAAAGATAACCAGTTATCAAGAGGGCAAGAGGGGCCTTGCCACAACTTTATAACTGCTGCCAAACTGTGGTACTCTGGTATGTTCACGTGTGTGTGTGTGTGTGTGTGTGTGTGTGTGTGTGTGTGTGTGTGTATCTCAACTAGATCTACTTTGAATAGCACTATAAGCCAAGTAGCAACAATCTGGTTTAAGCAGTGGAGAGACTAATAAGAAGACAGACACACATTCATATAACCCTAGCCAGAGTATATTTCTTCAAAACAATTTTTTTCAATTCTGCAACAACTTGGCTGAAACTTAATTCTAGAAATTCTTTATTCCTTCAAAGGTTGGTATTTGAAAAATATTAGAGTAGATGCTAATTGAATTTGTTCAGATGATAATCATCTAACTAGAAGCTGAACAAGAATGAAGGAGATGAGGTGGGATGGCATGAGGGTAGGTAACAAGGAAGACTGGAAGATGAAAGCAGATGGATGAAGAGAGCAATCAATGAATTTAATATTCTCAATGTTTGTGTTCTACTCCCCCATCCCAAAATGCACAGAATGTCTGCCAGATAATTTCTAAGTAATTTATCCCAGGGCTAGAGAGATGGCTCACTGGTTAACAGCACTGGCTGCTCTTGCAGAGGACCTGCATTCAATTTCAGCACCCATATGATGGCTAACAACCATCTGTAACTACAGTTCCAGGGCATCTGATGCCTTCTTCTGACCTCTGTGGGCACTGCACAACATGGGTGCACTTACACTCTCATACACTCATACACATAAAATAAAAATAATAAATAAATATTTTCAAAATATTGCAAAAAATAATTTATCCCTAAAATCCAGCTCAAATGTCAAATCCTTTGTCTACTGATAACAATCTAAAAGTATTATTAAAACTAAGTACAGTTATGCACTCTACCCAACTATAGTTTTATCGGTCATTCTCATAGTACATTTGAAACAAATGGAAAACTATTTTATAAACAAGTACTCTCAAAAGAACATTCTAAGTATTGCAAAAATTATTGACATGCTTAAGTCCAATCAGAGAATTAAAGAAGGGTTCAAAGGAAGCTTGAATATGTCTGCACATCTGAATTGATCCCAGCTATATCATGCACAAGAATGACTGATATCTTCGGCTCATCATCCCATACATGGTTTTCTAGTACTCAGGGTCAAAACCCTGTACCTCCTGAGTCGCAATCTGAAAGTCAGTTCTATTATGCTAACTTTAGAAAAATACAAAATCGTATTGCTCAAAGCCTAATGTCAGAACCTGCCAGTTTTAGCAACATTCCAATAAAATTCCAGCAGAAGGTCTGTAACATGATTCTACTGTACATGAGCTAAACCTTGACTAAGAAAAAAAGACAAATAGTGGGATGCTGACTTATAAACAGTGCTGTCACAGTGGATGCCATGAGCTTGATCTTCTCTGGAAATGTATCTGCATTCATTATAACGGGTGGTCTTGTGCATGCATCCAGCTGAAGTGCCATTTTGAACATATGTTCTAAAACCACCTGTGTATTTATAAAAACAAGTTGTCATCAGATAACATATCAGTTCTTACTAACTGGAAACAAAAGGTGAGCATGTGAACTGAGAAGGCATTACACCAAATCATATAAATGTCAGGATTTTTCTTTTAGTTTGGTGTTTGGAGGAGAAAGGAAAAAGCAGGAAAAACTGGCATCTCAAATTATTTAATGCTGGTGAACAGAATGAAACCTTTCTCTTTATTTGAATTCCTAATGTTGCTATCTCAGCTTCAATAGCAACATTTATGTTTTTTTGAAAGGGGATGGTGAGTCTTTAATTATTAAACCAATTGTATTTAGCAGATGGTCAAAGAAAAGTACTTTTTTAAAAGTTGCCCAGAGGGTTATATAAATGAACCAGCTAAAACAGCTGGCAGCTGGTGCATGAAATCAATAATGAGAAAATGAGTTCTACTGTATCTTTGTTTTCATTGTCTGGTTGAAGACAGTGAAGACAAGAGAAAAAGTGAGAGGGAATCAACTTATGAACTTCACAAACAGGCTGAATGAATTATGTGTATCTAATTAGAAGGAGAAAAGCCTCCTGGAGTAAGCCTGTAACTAAAGAGATGAAATTTGTGTATATGTTTGTGCAAGTACACTCATATGCTGTGGGGAAATGTACACAGAGGTAATATTGTTTTTTATTAATAAATTAATTATTCTGCTATGGCTGATCTGTTGCTTTGACTTGAGAAAATACAAATTTCACTAAATCTGAGCAAAATATTTCATAAAACACAGTTGATAATGAGATAATGATACGGTGAGAGTTTCCATATTATCAATTCTTATTATTTTAAGCAATTTCAATAGCTAGAATTTCTGAAGTGAGGGGAAAAATGAACTGGGTATAGTCAGTCAGTAGCATGTGTAGGCCCAGCATTCCAGAGGCTGAGGCAGAAGAATTGCCATGAGTTTGGGCAAGCCAGGTCTAAGTAGTTGAACCAGAATTACATAGAAAGATTCTGTCTCAATAAAAGAGTTAAGTTACACAATCACATGCATCTCAAATAACAGAGAAATGGATAAGGAAAATATGATATATATACATATACATATATATATATATATTCTGGAATTATTTCCAACCATATAAATGAA
>NW_008331140.1:5723680-5726522 GCF_000622305.1 Nannospalax galili
GGAAATAATAAAAAGGTGTAGGGGGCATTCAGGGGAGTAAGTTCTGCATGTAATACATGTAATATAGATATGCATATGTGTGTGTACATAATTGTAATTAATTATTTTTTTAAAAAATACATACTCTGTTCCAAAGGCCAAAAATATCAAAAGTATTTGGGAGCTTTTACCTAATCCCTAAAAGATTTTAGGGTTACCTCTTCAGAGGGGAGAATGTTAGAGTAGCAAAAAGCCCCATAAAAAAAAGAAAGAGTACATGAAACTGTCAGAAAAAAAGTGATGGAGATATATAGGAGGAGTTGAAAGGGAGGGAGTGAGCGTGGATTTGATCAAAACACCTTATATGCCTATATGAAATTCTCAACAAATATTTTTAAAGTTAAAAAAAGGTTATAGAATCAAGTTCTGCCAAACATCATAGAATCCTTCTGAAACTCAATAGTAATGGATTTTACCAAAAGAATAACTACCGCAAATTTTCTAGTATTGTTCCGCTACGATAATTCCTTAAGAGAAACTGCATATTTGAAATTTAAAAACAAGTCTGTGAAAACCTGGCACCTGGATAGCACTAAACTTTTAAATAATGAAAGAAAATGTAAATACAGCATATAAATTACTTGCACTTTCCTAACATTATGTTATGATAGGAAAACCATAGTAATATTTATTTGAGAAGGCATAGTGGGTAGACACACCTCTCAAATGAAATAGTCTGTGCTCTAATTTGTTTTTTGGTCAGATTTCTGCCACAAGACCTCAAAGCATAAAGCAACCAACAAATATGTGAGTTATATATTATATAACCTAAATATTAATTCATCTTTACAATAGGAATGTCATTAGGAGGGAGGAAGAAAGAAACACAAAAATCTTCATGAACTAAATTTTCATATGTGTAGCTAAAATACAATAAAAACTCAGTTCCAGTTCACATCAGATACTTTGTTTTATTTAGCGCATACGGTTCCTATTCACACAGACTGTTTTTCACATCATTTTTTCATGGCAATGAATGTACAATTTCCTGTGAAATCAGGGACTCTTCATCCTTAGATATGGATATGGATATAAAAGTGACTCTGTAGGTACTACAACTACAACAATGCAATTAACATTATATGATATTTGCCAAGGAATATTTACTATAGAAAATAAAGTTCTGGTCTCCAGCCTACACAGACACAAGTATGGGAACACTATAAAACTGTACACTGACTAGGATTTGGGCAGATTATGGTGTTCTGTGTTCTAGTACTCAAATAAATATATTAAACCTGCCTGACAACCTGAGGACGAGGCCTAACCCTGTGCACCTCCTCCGAGTAGCAATCCCCACCCCCACTGCACCCCTAATTCTAGTATCCTGAGAACCACATAGAGTTTAAAGAACGTACCCCAGATAGCACGACTGAACTCCCAGTAAATCTCTAGACCCCCTGCCTTAGGAATTCAGGGAATCCCACGCCCCACCTAAAGGCAGCAACATCCACCCCTATAAGGACATTAACCCTGGCACCATAGAACTCTGTGTGTCTTCCACAGACTTCTGAAGATCTGTGACGATAACCACCACAATGGAAGGTTTGCTCCTGCATTCAGAAGTTGCACGCAGCCCTAAATGATCCCATTCACACTTATCACTGAGTGTCCACAAGAGTGTACCACCAAACACCATCCATAATTTGACAAATTCAGGGAAGAGCAACAGCAAACAAATTCCCACTCAACAAAGGTGGAACGGATACCCATGCCAAACAACAAATAGCTGAATAAAATAAGGAAAACTACTCAAAATATGAAAATAGACTCTAATAAAGAGATAGAATTTCTAAAGAAAGCACAATCCAAAATAAAACTTGAAATGAAAAAATTATGTAAGCGAAATAAAAATCTAGAATGGATCAAATAGAATAAGACTATCAGGCCTGAAAGGCAAAGTACAATAACTGGTTCACTCTGTCAAAAAAATGATAAAAATTTTTTTAAAAAACACTCAGGAAGAAAAATGGTTAGGAACCCTGTGACACCAAAAAAAAGAAAAACTCAAACCTACTTATCGTAAATATAGAAGAAGAAATGTAGGTCAAAGGCATGGGAAATAATTTCAACAACTCATAGAAAGTTTTCCAAATCTATAAGAAAAGAAATACCTAACAAGGTACAAGAGGCATACAGATTACCAAATAGGACCAGAAATTTCCCACATCATATAATACTAAGAATATGAAATGTACAGAACAAAAAAGGAAAGCTTCAAAAGAAGCATCTTGAAAGTGTCAAGTGAGAAATCCCAAACTACATATTGAGGTTTCACTTGTATTTCTGGGTCTTGGTTGCCTCAATCAGAATTATTTCCAACTCAATGCATTTACCATTACATTTCTTTAATTTTTAAAATTTATTTATACTTTTTTTAAATTAATATTTTCCTGAATATATGTAAAGTGTACACTGTGGTTGCAATGCCCACAGAGGCCACATTAGGGGACTTTTTTCCATGGAATTGAAGTTACACATGGATGTTGAATATCATGTGGGTGCTGGAACCAAATCCACATTCTCTGCAAGTGGTCGTAAATGATAGAATTAAGTGATAGTAAATGTTGGGTCAACTCTTTAGCCCAATGTTGTTTACATTATACACTTCCTTTTTCTCATTTGATTTACACAGTAACCTCTTGAATTACTCTATGAATGGATTTTAGAAATAGGAACTCAGTTCAGAATAATACTAAGTTGCTCAATGCTGTGATAAATCTTAACGTTGAAAGTAGAGCTCCTTTCTCTCCAAGTACAAACATTTCATTAGCATTCTGCTCAAAGTTCTTCTCATGCCAAG
>NW_008331140.1:5727548-5728077 GCF_000622305.1 Nannospalax galili
CATTTTTAATGGAATACATTAAAAACCTATATGCTACTAAATGAAAACCTAAAAGAAATGGATGCATATCTAAAGGCATGGGAACCACCAAAACTAAACCAAGAAGAGATTAACAGCTTAATTGGTCTCAAATAAACCAAAGAAATCGAAACAGTAATACAAAACCTCCCGACTAAAAAAAGCCCAGGACCAGATGGATTTACAGCAGAATTCTATCAGACATGTAAAGAAGATCTACATCCAATACTACTTAATTTATTCAAAAAAATAGAAATGGAGGGAAAACTTCCAAATTCCTTCTATGAAGCCAGCATCACTCTCATACCAAAGCCTGGTAAAGATACAACCAAAAAAGAAAACTATAGACCCATATCCTTAATGAACATAGATACAAAAATTCTCAATAAAATACTTGAAAACCACATAGAGACACACATCAAAAGGATCATCTACCATGATCAAGCTGGCTTTATTCCAGAGATGCAGGGATGGTTCAATATACGTAAGTCAATAAATGTCATAAATCACA
>NW_008331140.1:5730156-5747635 GCF_000622305.1 Nannospalax galili
AACAGACCTTAAGAAGGGAGATATGGATAAAAATTGGGTTAGATTAAGGGAGGGGGGGAGGGAAGGGTATATGAGGAACCTAGGGGATAAGGAGAAAGAAGCAGTTCAACAGAGGTAGGATCATGGGAGCAAGGGTATTAGTAAGGAAGAAAGGGGGGGAAGTGCAGGCACCTTAAGTGGGAAAACCATGATAGAGGGGTGAGACAATACAAGAGAGAAACAATGCCTAGCTAGTCACGAAACCAGAGGGAACCATATTATTCCTACAATCTACTGACAAATTATACATAACAGATCAAGAAAAATTTATTTATACTTTATGTGTATGAACATTTTGCCTTTAAGTGTACCACTTGTATGCAATGCCCATGGAAGCCAGAAGAGGGTGTCAGAGCCCTTAAAACTGAAGTTTATGGCTGTTAGCTGTCCTGTGGGTGCTATGAACCAAACCCAGGTCCCCTGCAAGAGCAGCCAATGCTCTTAACTTCTGAACCAACTCTCCAGCTCCACCTGCAAATTTCATTGATTTTGTTTTTCTTTCCAGCTTAATAATATTCCCTTGCGTATATGTACACCATTTTCATTATCCAATCATCCATTGATGGACAGCAAGCCTGTTTCCATTTCCTGGCTAGTGTGAATACAGCAACAATGAACATAGGCAAGTAGCTCTGTAGTAAGATATAGAGTCCTTTTTGAAATATAACCAGCAGTGGAAAAGTTGGATCATATGGTAGATATATTCCTAGCTCTTTGAGTAATCACCCTTATTTCCACAGTTGTTGCGCTAGTTTGCACTCCCACCAAAACCGAGTAAGTGTTGTTTCCCTCCCCCATCCCAACTCCAGCATTTGTTGTCATTTCTTTTAATCATAGCCTTTGTGACTGGGGTAAGATACAGTCTCAAAGCAGTTTAAATTTGCATTTCTCTGATGGTTAAAACTTGAACATTTAAAAAAAGAAAAAGGTCTCAATCATTTGTATTTCTTCTTTTGAGAAATCAAGCAAATACTGATCTGGGAGCACCATCCCCACTGGCCAGTTTTGATAGTGATGGAGGGTTCTTTATTGAGGGAGTAAAGCAATCAATTGCCTTACTTAGCTGTGAATCCTGAAAGCTAGTATAGCCAATGGTCTGGCAAGATAGGCCCACCAGGAAAATAGTCATATGAATATTATGGGAGATATCATCCACTTCCTGATTGAATGTAAGGCCCGATGCACAAGGCAGAACACTTGTCTTGTACAGGATGAAGAGCCCATGACTGTGTAGATCATAATTCTGGAGTGATCAAAATACTAGTATTCTCCTAAATAAATGTAACATTACACTGCCTCCTAAGTTTTTAACTTTATACCCAACCCTCATCAGAGAAATGATTTGTGTAATAGATGGTCCCGGAGCCTTTGGTGGTGAGGCTTAATAAAGGAGTCCTAACCAGGGACAGACATTCTGCAGTCTCTTAGTCTCTAAAACTTAGCCATTTGTGGCCTTCTGTGTGCCTCGCACTCTGTTGTATGAGGAAGCTTCGCTGGTGAGAGTTAAGGGATGTATTTGTATTCTCTAGCTCCTGTTCTACTATGTTCTGTGAGCCTTAGGTATAGAGGTCCACACGTGTCACTTAGGGCTGGGCATCTCTCAGACATGTATTCTCAGAGTGACCAGTTGTGGAACTCTGTATTAGCCACCATCTGTGGCAAAAAGAAAATTCTTTGATGAGTGGTATGTGGCATACTTGTTTATAAACATAAGGATCCATATTTAGCACAGAGTAAGAAATTTCATTTGTCTAAAGATATGCCAGAGATAGGGGTTGTCTATGACCTCTCCACCTATGTACATTTGGCTATATTTACAGTGGCACCCATGAGTTCCCTCCCATTGACAAGGCTTTAAATCCAATTAGGTAGCTGTTGATTACCCCCTAGATAAAAGTGCCACAACTGCATCAATAGAGTTTGCTCTGCCAGTCATTATGGTTATTAGGCTTTACAGCTGAGTTGAACTAATGATAGATTTTTCTCTCTTAGAGGCTTGCATAATATGCTGGGATTTTATCCGGTGTGTCCTTCCATAGGATTTGTGCATGCTGTCACAATTGCTGTGACTTTATACGAGTAGCTGAACAGGTGTCTAGAAGACTGCATCTTTGTAGTCATACACCCCCCTCTTGCTCTTAAAATCTTTCCACCTCCTCTTCTGTGACGATCCCTGAGCCTTTGGAGGCAGAGATTTGAAATAGATATCCTATTCATTGATAAGCACTCTGTGGCCTCTTGTTCACTGCACATTAGACAGTTGTGGGCTCTGTATTAATCACCATCTGCTACATAAGGAAATGTCTCTATTGAGAGTTGAGAGATGCATTCATGGTGCATGTAGAGGTTTTTGAAAATGTGTCACTTACGGTTAAGTATCACATAGACAGTTATTCTATGTCTTTGATCAGCTGTTGAACTCTGTAGTAGTCTCAATCTGTTGCAAGTGACACTTTTTTGATGAGGATTGAAATGTATCCTTGTTTGTAAATATGACAATCCATATTTAGAATAAAGTAAGAAATTACATTAGTCTAGGGATGCAGTTAATATAGCTTTTTCTCTAGGATCTATGACCTCTGCACCCATCTGTATTGGGCTATGTTTATAGTACCACACAGGAGTTCCCTCCCATTGAGGGGGCCTTAAAGTCTAGTTACACAGCTGCTGATTACCCCCACGATAAAAGTGCCACTACTGCACTAATAGCGATAATTTGATTGGCCAGACAATTTTGTTTATTAGGTTTCAAATCTGGGTTAGGACCATTGATTGATTTTCTCCCTTAGCAGCTTGCATAGTGTCCTCCAAAACTATGAGAGCTAGTCTCCAAGGAGGAAGCTTCCAGGTCAGTTCCAGCTCCATTGCTCCAAGTCCTGGGTCCAAAGTGTGGCCTGTCTTTAGCAATAGGATCTTACATTCAAGTTCTGGGAGGCAATCAAGAGCTGTGGCAACAGTCTGTGTTAATTTTGGAGTTTCTTAGACTACACTGAGCACGAACACAAAGGGGACAAAATTGTATTATATAAACAGTGGAGTTCTACTCAGCAGTAAAGAAAAATGAAATTATGAAATTTTCAGGAAAATAGATGAAATGATGAGAAACTGTTATACTAAGTCTTCACTTAGTGAACACGGAATCAGAAAAACAAGTGGCAAATGTTCACTCTTATTTGTGGGTCTTAACTTTAAACCCTAGAAGCAAGTATATATCCTGATATAACTGCAGGAACCAGGAAAATATCCTCTGTTTTTACACAGATTATATATATAAATAAAATACAGTCATCACTTTACATTCATTTTCCTGGTGTCCATTGATGGTTAATCTAAATCTTTCAGTATAAGAAATGTAACTTGCCTGCAACAAATGTTATTTACATGTTCACTTACTTTAGGTTCTTGAAATAAATTTTTGAAATGTTGATTACAGTAAATCTGTAAATTAAACTGCACTACAATAATAAAGGCTATCTCATTTCTTAAGGGAAATGCCTGCATTCTTGGGTAAACAATGGACTTGCATAATTCTAGCTTTACCTTGATAGTCACTGTAACTTGAAGCTGACCCTTAAGTTTTCTAGGAAACAGGAACCACTCCTGAATACTACTAAAGAATTTCTTTCACTTCTAGAAAGTGGTTGTCATTTTGACTCAAAATATGTTCCATCCTTCTTTCTGAGAAAATTTCACTCTTTTCATTTTTTTCCTTCCTTCCTCTTTCCTTTCCTCTTTCTGTCTTCCCTTCTGTCTTTCCTTTCTGATACCTTGCTCCTTACATTCCCATATATTTTTCCCATCCTTTCCTTTTGTTTCTCTTTCTTCTATCATCATATTTTTTGAAATGAAATTAAAAAGATAGTATGACCCATTTTACAAAATATGTTGATAAGTGAACATAGCTTTTATTCTGAGATTTCATCATTTTATGAGTGAAATACCTAATTCATGGGGCTTTTAAAATGTGGTTAACAGATGTAAAAAAGAAGATGGTGTAACACAACCACAGCACTTCCTAATTCCTGAATCCACAAAGATAAAAACACCACAGTTGCCATATCAAATCATCTGGATACCCTGCAACCCTGATGCTAACTAACTTTAGTTAAGTTAAATTTGGTATCTGTTCACAGTAAAAGAAGAGAAAATTTATAGAAAATAAGAAAAACCTTAAAAGGGTTAATGATGTGATAGAGAATGTAGCAGTTATTATATTGCTGAGTCATATAAATCTCAGGAATTCCTGATGTAGAAACTCAAAAAGGCATCACTGATAACATGAAATCTAGAACACAAGACAAGACAAGTATTTCTAATGCGGTACTTAGTGAAGATTTTTCTCATTGTGGGTAAGACTGGAGTGGAAAACTAAGATAAACGAAATCTACAAAGATCTGGGAAAAGTGTTCAAACTCGTCACCACAAGTGCTCATAGAAATGATATGTAGAAAGCGATGCTTAGGCAAAAATATCCAGATGCAGAATTTTGTAAGTGAATATGGTCAGAAGTGAACATGTGTAGCGGTTGCTTCAAGAAGTTCCTGACATGAAGTGAAAAGTAAACAAACCTAAAACTTTAAAATTTTATGTAACACTGTAGAATAAAACTAAATCTGTGGCTATACTCCCAGAGAAAAAATAATAGAGTGTAAAGGCAAAATTTCAAGCTACTGAACTAAAAAGATGTTAATATCATAGAAGAAATGAACAAGGAGACAAAAGTTCGCATTTTCCAACATGATATTTAGATATATAACATATTTCTAATACTTTTAGATAGCGTCTCTGTCATAAAAACCTTGATATTTGCTCCTTTTCAGTTTGTTCTTCCAATGCTATATTTAAAAAAATAATGATCTGAGTATCTTTCTTCAATATAACAGAAGAATTTTTTGACATTGCATCTTCTGGCTGGGCATATAACAGCACTCAGGCAATTCAGGCAGTCAGGCAGGAGGGTCAAGATTCCAAGGCCAATCTGGGAAACACAAGAAAGTTTTGTCTCAAACTCTTTCTAGCCAAAACAGAAAGAAGTTTAATCATTTTAGAGCTCAATATAATGAACACTAGTTCACAAAAAATTATCTTCATGTTAAAGTGCTAATTCTTGTATGGTACCCTCAATCCTTAGTAGAATGCTTAAATAAAGGCCTTATCCTTATACTTTTTTTGAGACGGAGATTCCCCGTGGCCTCAGCTGGCCTGAAACTCACTGTGCAGGCCAGGCTGGCTTCAGTCTCACAGAAATCTAACTGCCTCTGCCTCCTGATGAAAGGCATATGCCACCACGCCAAGGTACATGATGCTATTGACTTTAGTTGTTATGTCTTAACTTTACTACATGGAGTAATTCAGTTCTTTCTCCCAGAAAAGAAAAATGTGACAGAATTCTATCTTTACAGAAATGGATACTTCCAAAACAGAAATGACTTGAAGTCTCTATGCATGCAGTTTATTAAGTTAATTGTAAATAAGTAACCCTACAGTTCTAGTTATAGTATAATGAATTTAGAACTGGTACTATAACAATACTATGATCAGTGACTGACAGGACAAAGTTCTCAATTCCTAGTTTGAGAACTGTGACTAGGAGTTTATTATTAGTACAAGAGAAGTTATCAAACAACTCCCTCCAAAACTTCCTTCAGTAATTCGTAAACTCCAATATACACAGACTCTTTTTCTTTTCAGTAATAGATAATTGATTGATATCTACCTTCTTGGATTAAGAATATGTAAATATCCAGCAATCTAGGCAAGGATACAGAAGGCATCCTAGAAAAAAATCCTCCAAGCTAAAAAAAAACCTTTTTAAAATGAGATTTTATTGTTTTTTATTAACCGTGCAGGTGCTAGGTGATGAAGTTTTCAAATTTCTTTTTCAAAAGTTGTTTTGAAAGGTTGGAAATTGAAGATGATTTATAAAATATACTAAAATGTTTTATGTAGTGAATAAGTTCCTGATGTAACATGAAAAAATAACCATGAAAAAATTCTAATCTTTTGCTATCAGAATGTTTTTTCTTCCTATTTCCTACATTACTGTTTAGTCTCCAAAAGGAAAATTATGACTTATGATATTTTTACTGTATGTGTGTGGTATATGTGTATGTCTGTGTATATTTATATTTATGTTAATACGTATGAGGAGGTATACGTGCACATGTGTACAGGTATATGGAGGCTAGAGATTGAGGTCGGTTTTCTTCCTCATTTGCTCTCCATCTTAAATTTTGAGGAAGAATGTCTCACTTTAACCCAGAATTCATCAAATCCAGCTAGGCTTTCCCCAATTATCCCTTGTTACTGTC
The DNA here is from genome assembly GCF_000622305.1 of Nannospalax galili. Classification (NCBI taxonomy): domain Eukaryota; kingdom Metazoa; phylum Chordata; class Mammalia; order Rodentia; family Spalacidae; genus Nannospalax; species Nannospalax galili. The sequence continues at coordinate 5,736,507 of NW_008331140.1, forward strand.
CCCCATATACTGGAATTATATGCTGGCATACATGTCTACCTGGCCTTGATGTGGGTGCTTGAGATATGAATTTCAGGTCTTCATATGTATTACTCACTGAGCTAGCTGCTCATCTGCCTAGTCCCTCTATTCACATTTTTAAATAATGTTTCAGATCAAAATTTCTAAGAATTGATGCAGGACATTTTCTTTCCATTTTCTAGTTCTTGAGAATAATGCAGGACATTTAAGAGGCACTAAGAGATCAAGGATTAAGAGCATAAACCTGGAACCCAGAATTGTGATTTCCTTCAAATCCAAGTTTTGCAACTTATTAGCTATGTCACTTCGAGCAAGTAATAATATGTTCTTGTGCTTTAACTTCCTAATTTTTAAAATGAGAATAAAGATAATTATTATATCATTCTTCATAGATTTTTATTCTATCTTTCAACAAGTTCAAAATATATTAAAAATGCTTAATATAGTACTTAGAAAACAATAAGATATATAAATGTTATTATGAATTTGGTAAATCAAGTGTCATTACAATAAAATTGAAAGGAATTTGTTTCCATGGCCTTGTAGAGATAGATCTTTGAGATCTTTTTAAGAGCAATTTCAAAAACTTTTAAATCCAGATTGATAATTTCCATTGCTCTGATCTTACAAAAACAATGTTTTCAGAATAATTTCTTAATTATTGACTTTTGAAAAATCATATTAGTTTTATATTTCTTCCTTGTTTCATGTTGTGTCACCTGATAAAATTTATATTTATATTCCTCTCAAGTTAATTTTGAACTAATTATCAAAGAGCTAACATTTTGATCAAGATTACCCCTGTGGAATCTCACATCTCATTACCTTCCACCAAATTTCTATTGCTCTTTGATCAGTACTGATAAAAGAGTGGTCTATAAAGAAGTGTCAAGCTTATTTGATATAAGTCATCAAGGGCACATTTTCCCTATGTTAAGACTTGTCCACTAGTTACTAATTCTCATTGTTAGCTTTCAGTCTCTCTTTAAGACTCCTTTGCTTTCAGTTCAGACTAAATGACCACACTTGCTACTGTTAGGAGTGTGAGAAGGTCAACAAGGTCATTCCTTCCCAAAGACTCACTGGAGAATTCACACAAAGATCGGTAGTAAGCCTCTATTGCATTTTCTGTGCAGTATAATGGAGGCTTTCGATGACACAGCCTTTTGAAATTAAATAGCAAAATCATCCTTTTTAAGTGGTCATGGTTTTTTAAATATGCACTCACTACATCTCAAGTTTTATTTTATTTGGAAATTCAGGAAATAAGATTAAATGGTCATTGCTAAACATAAAAGCTTGAGCATTTAAAAATTTACATGTATAAAACAATAAAATTGAAAAAGCAAGAAATCTGCATCTAGAAGCATTAAACCATAGAGTGGTTTGATCCTGAACTTTGAAGAATCCAAATCACAAAAACGTTTCTGCATAATGTTTTTTTTTTCCCAAAGGAATTAGCATATTATTAATTCAGGAAGTACTAGTCACAGCAAAAATAGGTGGAAAATTAATCATCATAAATTACTTAAAGCTTGTTTAAAAAGTGGCACTAAGCAAACTAAAACATGTGCACAAGCATGTTTTTACTACTGTCAATGTATTTTCTTGTAATATAATCTTATATATTTTATAGAATAAAACTAATATTTTAGACAGTACTACACTAGTGGAATTATCAAACTTGCCATGTGGAATATTACACTTCTCATCTAACACTAAATGCAAGAAATATACGGAATTCACATTTATTCAGTTCAGTATAATTGGTACTATCTTGGTTAAGTGATGATTGCAGTATAATAGATTTTGTATCCCTGTGGTTCAAAGAGGTTAACATTATGCGTATGGCAAGATTTCCATAAAGAAGTCAAAACAGTTTTAACACATTTGGGGGGTAAACTTATACAAAAATAGTACTTGAAGGAATACTATAATTGGGGCTGGAAAGATGACTCACTGGTTGAAAGCCCTGGCTGCTTTAGCAGAGGACCCACTGTTTGTTCCCAGAACCAACATGGCAGCTAACAACCATCTGTAACCCCAGTTCCAGGGCATCTGATGCCCTTTTCCGACCTCTACAGCTACCAATCACGCATGTTATGCATTTACATATATGCAGGCAAAACACTTATAAACATAAAATTAATTAAATAATTAAATGAAAAATTAAAGAAATACTATGATCAGTTTGCAGACTGACTAATTCACATTATGAAGTTTACTTCATTGATAAAGGTTGTATTGCCATTAAAACCTTCCTCATTTTATTCATTATGGATTAAACTAATTATTGATATGCATGAATAAACAGCAGATCTCATCATGCATATATAGAACCAATAAATAATAGACAGAAGTCATATAATTATGCTACTGAGACAAAAATAAGTATACTATTGAATACTGTTGAATTTATCAAGATAACTTTGAAAAATTACGGTATTTGAGGACAAGGGAGATAACTCAGCAGACAAAGTGTGACAAAGTCAGTTTAGATCGTCAAAATCCATGTAAAAGCTGGACATGGTGGCACATTCCTATGGCAAAATAGGATACAGAAATAGGAGAAACTCCCAGAAGCTCATGAGCCAGATAGCATGAGATATGTAGTATGGTGTAAACAACAAGAGAGACTTTGTCTCAAACAAGGTGGAAGATAAGGACGTTGTCTTCTGACCTCCATATATGCTGTAATACATGTTCATCCTTAAGCATGAACACATAAGCACACACACTGTACAAACACATATACTCAAAAATAAGTAACATATTTTTATAATGAAGATATTTTCAAAATGAAAGCATTGCATTAGTTAAAAATAAAATGGAAACTATGTAGCTCAGAGTAGCAAAGCACACACAAACACATGCACACGCACACACACACTTATGTGCCAAAAACTCACCATCTGCATTGCTTTCTAGATATTTGATTTATTGACTCTAGAACAATTAATACAAAAGACTATCAGCAAAAGAATACAACACTTGTCTTCATTCTCTTCTGGGAAATATGAGCCTTCACTTACCTTAATTTTTAGGTAAGCCAATCATTAAACAGAAAACTCCTATATTACTAAAAATCTTTTAAAACTGAGTTCTATAAGTTAATGTAGGCAACTGAATTCAATGATTTCTGCTTTATTTTGTTTTTCATTTGTTTGTTTGTGCATGTATCACAACTAATACAGTTTCCTGTTACAGACAGTAAGATTCTGGAATTGTGCTATGTCTCTTCTCTTCCCTACCCTTCACCTATCACACACATCACAAGCCAAAAGAGTCTATATCTAACATGGAGATTTTTAATAATCTGCGATGTTTTAAAAACTGAGCAAAAGCGAGTATTTCACAGCATAAATTAATGGACAATCAATAGAAATATTAAAAGTTCCATTCCATGATCTGCATATTTTCCTGATATTTATCCATGTGCAAAAATAGAGTTCAGATAACCTCAATATGATAGCAATGTCGGCCTGGAAGACAGACACAATTCCATGATAATTAGCTAGACAAAGCAAAACTAATATCAAAGTTTCTGAATCTGTAACTTTTGTAGTATGTTCTGCAAGAAAGATTACTATTTTGTAATTTACATTACATTTACTTATTTATTTATGTGTGTATGTGTGTTTGACATGTGTTGATGTATGTGTGGTCAGAGGAAATTTGGTGGAGTTGGTTCTTTCCTTCCATCACATGTGTCCCAGGGATATAACAAGTCGCCAGTTTTGGCAGCAATGTCTTCTGCCCACTGAACTCTTTCTCTACTATTATTTTAACGCCCAGGTGGCATTAAGCAGCATAGCTGTATTTGATTCATTATTAATAAGAGCTTATATATACTAACAGGGACATCTTCCCTTGCTGTGACTATCTCAATAGTCATAGCTTGCAAAACCTCTCATTCAATGATGTCTGACACCAAAAACTGTTTGGACACATGCAAACTCCATGGTGGAGTGTAGGTTCTGAATAGAGCTTTCCAATTTCATATACAAGGCCATATTTTATTCTTCACAGTCCAATTTGATAGAATCATAATTCATTAGTGAAACATATTCTTCCTTAAGCATTCTCAGAGCATCAGTGAAATTTAGGTCATACAAGTAAAATTTGATTTGTGAACAGTATATGTAATTGAAATAAACTCTTTAGAAATGTGTTCTCTGTAAATGTTGAAATGAGTGAAAGATTAGGTCCATTTGTTCATGGGCCAATTTAAATCAGCCTCATCCACACAACACTTTCATCTCAGTGAAAAGTACTTTTCATTTCAGTATTTCTTCAGCTGCAATAAGCTGTTGTTTAACAGGATTGTGGAAATATTTACACAAACAAGAAAATATTCTACATCAACTCCAGCTAAAAAAGACCCAACCGAAAAACCATGATTATTGATAATTCAATTAACTACTGTAATCAAGTAACAATATTTATTTAATTACATACTATTGTTAGCAAAAAAATAAAGTTTGTAAAAGATTTTATGTTTTAAACAATACTATTTTGAAGCACATCATTGATTTGCAAGTACATTGTAGGAGACAGGAAAACCAAGCTGTCAGTACTTCTATAATTTTATCCACATTGCTATACAATCTAAACTGATGATTAGAATTATGACTCTGATGTGCCAAGACTTCAGTCACTAAAATAAATATTTTATTGAAGTTTCCTTTGCCATGGCAACCAAGACAGACAACAAAATAAGTTAATATTAATTGAAAAGATTTTCCAAATGGTCTAACAACAAATAAACATCTGACGAGCTTTACCAGGTGGAATCACTTTACTTTATAGTTCTTAATCAAGAATTTGTTGTAAGTGGACCATCCTAAAAAAGCGTTTTTACTTGTAACAAAAAAAATTTATTATCTAAGATCAGTTATATATTCCACTAATTACATCCGTATGAAGGAAATAACTTAATTATATACAAAGCATCTTCTTCCTTAAAATAAATACTAATGATATGAAACATCTCACCCAAAGGAAGTATTCTGCTTAATATAATTGCACATGCCTGCCCAAGAAAGCTCCAATTTTGTCACTCTTATCTGAGTCACCAGTGAACACTAATCTAGCAATTCTTCAAACATGTAGTTTTCACCATTTTCCAGAAAAATAACTTGCAAACATCTTTAAAACTGTGACCAATTGACACTGTAGGGAGGATTACACACACAGGAGTATTTGTGCAACACAAATTGGATGATGAGGGGTAAAAAGAACACCAAGTTGTAGGGAGGTGAGGGGGTGGATCGGGGAGGAGTTGGTAGAGAGAAAAATATGTCCAAAATACATTGTTTGAAATTCTGAAAGAATTACTAGATATTTATAAAAAGAAATGAAGTCTTATAATTCAAAAACTAAAAATTTTGTTAGCCATTCTAAGAGAAAACCTGAACATAGGAATACCATTTCAACTGCATTGTTATAAACGTCTTCTAAATCTCAAATCAATGTCAACAGGGTTTGGAATAATTGAGTCCTAGTGAATTTTAATGGAACTTTAAATCCCACTGGCCGTTGAAAACCTATCATCAGTGAAGGTCCCATAACATGATCTAAAATATTAGAGGTTCTGTTGTGCTAGAAGATTTTCTCCTCTTACTATTTTTTTATGTAAACAAAATGCTACAGCAAACTCACAAACCTTCCTACTCAAAAACAAGCAAATCCAAAGTTCACTGGTACTCATATAGAACAAGGTCAGAATATTTTTTAAGTAAGAAAAAATCTTTGATTAATGCTGAGAGCGGCACCATGTTTAGACAGGGTTGTGACCCCAGGCATCCATTTAATCAAATTTCTCTGCTGCCTGTCCCAGTGGAGCCATCACAACAAGAAACTCTCTCAATGAAAAGTGGGGGAGGGGGAAGCATACTTCACATCTCACATTGTTTACATGCTGTTAAGTAATTATTTCACTCTTCCACCCCCACTGGCCATCAGCAGACAAGTCACCTCCCTGGAGATTCTGAAAAGCCTATTCAGCTGTATGTAGCTTATTTTGTTTTCTCCCCCCTTCCTAATGAAGCTAACTGCCTAGCTTAAAGACTTCTTTGTGGATACTAAAGTATTCTCTTCCGTGCTAATGATATTGCTAATTATAGTTGTGTTTATCATAGAGTTGCTCAACTTCTGTGTTTCTCAGCTACTGAACAGCAATCATTTCTGCATAATTTCTCCACCCCCATAACACCACTTTAATGTTTCAAGATGAACACCCCTCCCCATCCACACTTACATAGCAAAATCTGTTTTGTAAGTGAATTGCTTCAATGTTGAGTAGTCAAACAAGTTATTAATTTTCAGAAGTTTGCAACAACACTCTGATCTTCAGTGCAGCTCTTCTCCAGGGCAAAGAGCAGAAATGAGGCATACAGATAATAAAGAATTACAGTTTGCCTTTATTTAATAGCTCTATCACTCAGAGTAAGAGAGATGGATAAAATGGTAACCTATTCACCCAACCCTTCCTAATTGCTGTCCTAAAATTCAAGGACTGAAGTAGGGGCATGAAAGCAAGGTTTATATCTAATTGCAGTTCAGGAATTAAAGGCAAATGACTTGAAAGCTAAATATAGGCAGAATCCTTCCAAGACCAAATGGAAAAAGACCACTAAACATACTATGTTTAGAAGCCCAAGACGGAGCTGAAAAACAGAAGTTTCAGGACTCGGAAGCAAAGCTTTTATTTTATTTTTTTTCCTCTTTCCAACTTCTGCTGAAATAAAGATATGTAGAACAGTTTGATCATCATTGGCCATAACAAGTCCTAAAAACTGTTTATGGTTAAACACACACACACACACACACACACACACACACACACACAAAGCTGCAATGAAGTCACCTAAAAGGATCTCAGAGTAAGTATTTGAAAATTGGATTTTAAGTGAATCCAAATTTTATTTTATGGTTAATGATTGTTTCTATAAAGGAAAATTTTTAATTAATGAGTTCCCCAATTGCATGCAACTAATAACATATCAGATTACTAATAAGCTCACGAATATAATGTATGGCTTTTTGTCTTAGGTATAATATGTAGCATACAGTTGAAGCAGGGTTTCTATTCTGACACGCTTTGTACAGTACCTTTGCTTGATGGACAAAAGTTGACATGATGGGTGAGAATGAAATTATTTTGTGTCCTCATATGCAATTAGAAGTGGTATTTACAGTGAGGATGGGAAGACTAAAGAAAACCTGCTGGGAAATAAAACCAAAAGTGAAAAAGAAAAAAAAAACAAGCTTTGTTAGAAAGATAAAAGAAATTTGGATTATAAGATATATTGGGAAATATATAAGTGCAGAAAATAAAAATAAAAATACTCAAATGGTAGTTGTGATTTTAGGAAAAAGTTATGTTCCATATATGCCTTATAGTCATGAAAATAAATGAGATAATAAATACCAGAAAACTAATGTACAAGAGAAATCACCAGACTAAGCCTCTAAATGTAGATAACAATGGAATTCCTGTATATCTCAGTTACCAAGGTTGAGTTATTTCAGGATTTTTCTCTTTTCATCTACAAAATAAGTGGTCAAACTAAATGATTTCTGATATTCCCAATGTCTCTTAAACTCAGTGACAATTCTGAGAAAAGTAAGCCTACTGAAAAACTTCACGGATTTTTTTCCCACTTTTTCTCTTTCTCTGAAGAGTTTGATTCTATAATGGCAGAAGGAGAATCATCTATGCTTAAGATTTTTTTTCTATTACTTGATACCAGTACTTAGCAAACAATACTGATTCACATGGAATTGCCAATCAGAAGAAAATAAGCAGGAATCATAATCTAACATATATTTCCCTATATGAATTTTTCAGTTTAAAGTGAAAGGCTGCTTAAGGATGACAAGTGCATGTATGCCTTTGTGAAAAGGAAACTGGGAGGTAGAAACGGCACCAGAGCCTGTAGACTATTAGGAAGAGAGCATTTATATTTAACATGTCCTTTCTACTCAGTGTTCACCGTCATTTCAAAGGGTTTTACTTTCCTACAGTTGTTTGTGAATGTGTGCACGTGTGCACCACAGACCACAGTGCATATATAGTAGTCAGAGAACAGCTTTCGAGAGTTGTTTCTCTCCTTTAATCATATGAGTTCTGATAATTTCAAGTCCTCAGGCTTCAGGGCAGGCACCCTCACCATCTAAGTCACCTTGCGAGTTTAATTTTGCTCACTTAAAACAGATTTTTGTGCCTGTGATGGAGTCTTGCACACAACCAGTTCTTGAAAACCATTTGTTTAATGAATGAGCAAATGCATGAATGGATGGATGGGTAGAATGGTAGACAGGTAAATTTATGGTTCTTTCCTTTAGTTGGCTTCCTTGCTACTTACAAAAACTGGCAGCATTTGGAGATACCCTGAACACATCCATTCTAAAGTTACCCCTTTTTATCTAAAAAATAAAGAACAATGATGCAAAACTTTTTAAATGATAACAAAGGCCATAGATACCACAACTTCAAGAATTGCCGTTCATGTTGTATTCTGTATAAATGATCCAAAGAAAGTTTTCAGGAGTATACTGACAAACAATTTGAAAATTTTCACAAACAGTCATTTGTACACAAACACCTGGTAGATGTTTTATATGTGTTACTCCAGTAACTCATTTCAGAAGAGATTGTTCATCTAGATGAAAAAATTAAAGAAACCCAAGAGTCGGAGGAAAAAAGTAATTTACATAAAATCACAGCTGGTGAATGCCAAATCAAGTATTAGACCCATATCTAAATATTCCTATAATCCACAAATGTCCACCATATTACAATTATAAAACTTACCTAAATGCTATGTCTTTATATGTAAGCCTTTTCTTCTGATAATATCACAATAATGGTACTACTTTCAAAGTCTGAATTTTTTGTAAAATATTTAATTTCAATCTATATAAAATTAACATCTTGTAATAATTGACTTCTGTAACATGGCAATAATTTGATTATATCATATCCTTACAGTATCAAATGGTAATGATGAAAACTAAAATAAAAACATAAGAAAATGACAATAACAAAATTAAAACCATTGTTAAGAAAATTTTATTTAAATAAATTCAAAATTATTGTTCATGTAGCTATTTAATTTCTCAGTAAACCTGAGATCCCAAAATTCAACCACAATTTTGCAATAGAATCAGATAGTACATTACAGGTATGATTTTTAAGCCCTTTAACTTGATATTGAAATAATATTGAAAGATCCACATTAATGCATCCTCCCTTTATCTGTCAATTTCTTCATTTTTTTCTTGAACTTTTGGTAGAAATGGGAGAGCATTCAATTGTGAATGAGCTTACTAACAAGTCCCTTGTGTGTATATAGCTAATGTACATGGACATAAAACCATACCATTTATATAATATTACTAGTATTATAAACCTTAAACATAACATTGGTCTTTTAGTACAATTTTAATGTGGCATTAGGTCACATAGATCATCCAACACCTATCATCCCCTCCAAGGCTCAGGGACTTTTGCAGAAGAGGTGGGTAAAAAAATGGAAGAGCCAGAGGAAGGAGTAGATTGTCAACTGCAAGTGTCTTCTGACCACTAGCAAGCTATAATCACACTTCCTTCACAGCTCCTCAAGGAATCGATGGTGGAGTCAGTTACCCCTCCCATGCAATCAGTCGACCTTAGCTGCATGTGGGAGAGGGACTAAGTATATATAAGCCGAGAACTGCCATGAGGCACCTCTCTTGACATTTTGTTTGGCTGTCTGGAAGTCACAGGATCTATGTTTGAGTGTGGACTTTCCAGAGCAGCTGCAAATGGGGGGCAGGGCACTATTCTGTAAGTAAATCCCCACCTTATGCTCTGTTATCAAGCCCAATAAAATCATTAGGATTTAAAAGAAAAAAAAGGAACAGAGCTAATGGAAACCATTAATCCACCAGAGTTGACCCCATGTTGACAAAACTTCTGGCCCTTGATTTTTTCATTCTTATTTTTCCCCCCTAAAACAAAATGTGTTAAAAATTGCCTCTCTTTGGGATAATAGAAAAAAGAAAAAACAGTAAATCAAAGAAAGTCTATTTAAAATAATGACATAAAGATCCATGTATAAATAACTCTAAAAGTAATGAGGAAGTAGGTCCCTCATTACCTTGTTTAAAAATGATGAAGTGAAATTAGACATATTTAAATTTCTTCCCAGTTTTCACAGGTAGTAGTAGTGAGTAGTAGTAGTAGTAGTAGTAGTAGTAGTAGTAGTTTAAATACTTTTTCAGATATCTTTTTCTTTCTCTTAAAAGTCTATATTTGCTTCCACTTAGATGTTTGAGGAATAAGGAAGAGTCATGAAATACAATTTATCTCCAGGGTCTTTCTGTAGTTGCATCTACACAGAATGTGCTACATTCCAAATGTCTGCTTAGTAAGTATCTGAACCCTCTTGTACAGTGCCACTTGTAGGAAGTTATAAGTCAATTTTCTTTCTAAATGAAAATATTGTGGATCTGTTTTTAAACTATGCCAAAGTGTCTTTTACATTTCAGTTTATTTAGAACAAAACAACTGGAAGCTTTTTTTTAGACAGAGTCTTCCTGTAACCCCAGGTAACCTGGAAAACACTATGTACCAGGAATACCAGACCTAGATCTCACAGAGATATATCTGCCTGCCTTGCTTCCCTAGTGTTGTAATTAAAGGCATACAACACCACACCTGGCTCATCTGCAAGCTTTTTAATCAAAAAAATTTATGGAAAACTCACTCTAAAGTCAAAATGTTGTACACTGTACAGTGTATAAAGTTATTAACGTGTGTGTGTGTGTGCGTGCGTGCGTGCTTAGATATATTTGAAGGTACATTGCTCAATGAATGGAAGAGATGAAATTTGTAGAATCATAAGATCTCAAGATATAATGGGATATGGAAAGTCACCCAGCATTTTCATTCCCTAACTGATACTTAAATCCTAAGTCCCTCTCCCAGTAGTCATTCAAAGCTAATTGAACATTTTCACTTGATGTTAAGCACCATAGGCATAAATCAGTCTATTCAAACTTCGGACATCTCAGACTAAGTTCTACTTGACCAAAACATCTTTTCTTTTAACTTTAGTCTG
>NW_008331140.1:5747742-5790434 GCF_000622305.1 Nannospalax galili
ATCCCTCAATTTGTCAGTTTTTCAGATGAAGAAGCATGAGGCCAGATTATGTAAATTTTAATTCTATTTCCACAGCTTGAGGTATACAATTTACAACTACTGTACCTAAATTTATTCATTCATAAAATGAAATAATTATATTGCTTCTCTCATATATTTTAGGAAGATTATATATGATTGCATGTATAATATTCTAAAAACAGTGCAAAAGTCATATGCAAATTTTCCCAGTAAATATTGGTTACCATTATCACTATAACTCTTTTCAAGTTTGCAAGTGTCAATTCAAAACAAGAAGGTTTCTAAGACTCTTTAGTTGTCCCTAAATCATATGATATGACATTCCATCTTTCCATTGATGAAATAAAACAACCAAAAACTTTAGATAGATAGATGATAGATGATAGATAGGTGATACATAGATAGATGATAGATAGATGATAGATAGATTAGATAGATAGATAGATAGATAGATAGGTAGATAGATAGATGATAGACAGATATGTGTGTGTGTGTTTCAACTTTTACAGTTTTTGCATAGTTTAATAATGTTTTAACTCTAGAAGAGACTTTAGTAAACTTTTTGACTTTGGATACCAAAGAGCAAAACTTTTATTCCTGGAAACCCAAGAGATTTTAAAGACATTCACAAGAAGATATAAAGAATGAGTTGCAAGCCCTTATTAAAAGGAGAGAATCACCATTGTAAAGGTTCTCTTCCTTGCCAGGAGAAAATTTGCAAAAGCATACAATTATCTTTCAAATAGAATTCAAATAGAAACAGTAGCTATCTAAGCACTTTTCCAGAGATTCTGCAAATAAGTAAATGTTAGCCATCAACTACAGACTTATGACTAGATCATTCCATACATAAACTTGCTATTAACCAAATTCTAAAGAAACTTCTTCATTCTTGGGTTTATCTAGAGAATTTCACAGCAAAAATAAGTTATATACATGAGAGCTCTTTTGTTCAGATTTATGCAAAGAAATCACACTGCTAGGTGTGGTGGCACACGCCTTTAATCCCAGCACTTGGGAGGCAGAGGCAGGTAGATCTCTGTGGGTTCAAGGCCAGCCTGGTCTACATAGTGAGTTCCAGGACAGCTGGGGCTACAGGGAGACCCTGTCTCAAAAAGAAGAAGAAGAAGAAGAAGAAGAAGAAGAAGAAGAAGAAGAAGAAGAAGAAGAAGAAGAAGAAGAAATGGAAATCAAAGATTGTGTCTATAGCTATTTGCATTATTCTAAACACTAACATTAAACTACAGAAACTTGGAAACTTTTACTGACATTTATTTTAACATAAAATGTGCATCCATTCATTAAATCATTTGTGCAAAACATCTGACTAGAGACAATGTGTTATCCCTCTCCCTCAATGTGAAGAAAACAGTGAAATAAAAGAAAAACATATGTAAAACTGCTATTCTCTTTGCATTTTTTTTTCTATGTGCATTAAGAGAAGGTATTAAAACCAAAATTTTCTTAAGACGGCAGTAGAGAAACTTTTGTTAAGTAATAACGATGTTAACTGCCCATTAACCCTAGGTCAGGTGACAATTACTAATTCTCCTTATTTAAGAGCTTCTAAAGGAGCAAGACAGAAATTGGAAGGAAGAAGGTAAATTGAATTTAAAAAATGGACATACTTACATCCCATACGTATAGACAAGGGTTTTGAAAATTTTTAGAAATACTTCTGGGTCTGTGCCATAATGAGAAAAATTAACATACTGCAGGTATAAGATAAAAATTCTAACCATGTAACAAAACTGCAGTTGACAACTTGTATATTATGCAATTATGACTGTCATTTTATTACTGTTATTAATTTATTAGTATAATTGCAATTTTTCAATGTCACAACGTGATAATAAAGGACTTGTCATTACTAAGTTAACCTCCGAACATCTCTGACCTCAGGGGAGGTAGTTGCATGCTTTCAGACCAAAATGAGCTGTCAGTTACCACAACGACATTTTGATGACTACATTATCTTGTAATTAAATGTCTCAACAAACTTCTGCTTTTTGATTGACAAGTAGTTAAGACTATCATTGACCACAAGGTACTTTCTTTATATTTTCAGTCTAATTTCCTTTATATTTCAAAAACAAATTTTAGTACTGAACCAGAAAGACAAGTTTTCAAAAAACTAAACTGCTTTCGATAACATTTATTAAACTGTATTTGGCACATTTACAACAAAGAACATTCTCCCAAATTACTTGCGTCTATTGCATAGTTCATTGTGTTGTACTAAAAAGTGTAATAAGTTTCTATAATATTCTTAGTTAACCTTATAGAACACATAGAATAACCATATTGCTTCTCTTTCCTACACCTAATTTTTCATGACTGAAATAATTGAAATCTATAAAAAAAATGGATGTTTCCACATATTTTATCGTCGTTGTTCTTCTTTCCATTGTTGAATCCAATATGTTGGTTTAACATTGTAAGGGCAACATAGGTCACCTAGGACATATACATTGCATACATTGTATTCTTTGTTCCTATTCTTGTTACAGTCCTTAATACATGGTCCAAGAAAGGAATCCTCTTCATAATACATCATTAATAATGGATATTAACATTTTCACTGTTTCAGTTTGGATGAAAATTTTTCCTAGTTGATTATAAATATTTGTTAAACTTTAGTAAATAGCCTGTAATAAGAAACTAAATTAGCAGAAAGCTAGCAAAATAGAATTTGCATGTGCAATATCCCAAGCCTCCTATAAATTGAATAGTCATGTGTTAAATATATAGGCACTGAGATTTTAAATTAAAATCACCCTATCATATTTTTATTTGATTATTTTTATTTATGCTGGCAAAACTTTTATAAAAAAAACTAGTAAACTTATGAAAAAGAAACGTTTGAAAACTAAAGACTTCACAGGATTAAAATAAAAATAATATAAAATGAAAAATTCTACCAGTGAAGTAAAATCTCATTAAAACTCTACATTTTCATACTAAATTAAAGACACCTGTTTTTTTCACAAGCAACAACATGCAATATTTTTTCTTTCACAAAATACTTTCTCCACCCTTCAAGGTTCTTCATTACATATTAAGCATAGGATAGCTTTTGTATTTAAAAATGAACTGAATGGTTTTCTTTTTTGAATTTTATGGTTTATTTTGAGCACATTGTAATCATTTGGACTCTAGCTTGCATATATTTTGGAGAAGATGTTTTACTGAATTTTCACAATTTTCATAAATATTTTAGGGTGTTATGTTATTCCTATTAGAAAATTTAATTTCGGGGTCATCAAGATCACTCAGCAGTTAAAGGTGCTTGCTGTCAGGTATAATATCTGACTTTGATCTGACTTTGATCCTCATGTCGCGGAAAAGTAGACCCAATCCTCTACCCAAGTTGTTCTTTGACCTCTGCACGTGCGTGCGTGTGTGTGTGCGCGCACACAAACACACACAAACACACACACACATTTTTTTTCCTATTTCTAAAATTAATTTCTTAGAGTTTCATGCACTATATTTTGATCATATCCCTACACACCCACATTCCTGTCCTTTTTTCCCCCATCAAGTCCAATTTCTGTTGTCCAAATACTCTTGAAAGTGGAATCAATACTTGAGCTTGGTCGGTCTAACAGGGGCCACACCGTTAAAGAAAACTGACTCTTCCTCTTACAGAAGCTAGCATATCCCAATAGCTCCTTGGTTACGGCTGAAACTTCATGCCCACCTCTGCCCTCCACGCCGGGAATTGTGTCTGCCCTGAACTTGAACAAGTCGCAATAGCTGTTAGTTGATATGTTCAATTGCCCTGCTGCCTGGAAAACACTGTTTCCTTGCAGCCATCCTCCACCCCAAACTTTGTGGGGAATGGTGTGATATAGGTGTCCCATTTCCATGTATATCCCAAACTTTGTGGGGAATGGTGTGATATAGATGTTCCATTTCCATCTATATCCCAAACTTTGTAGGGAATGATGTGATATGGATGTCCCATTTATGGCTCAACACTTCATAGTCTCTTATTCTCTGCACATTGACCAGTTATGAGTCTTTGTGATAACTATCTTCTATTACAAGACACTTCTCTAACAAAGTTTGAGTGATGTAAATAAACTATGGGGATAGCAATAAGTCACTGGGAGTCATTTTAATACTACGGCATTTAGAAGAATATTAATAGCCGGTTGTCCCCTACGGCCCATGACCTATCTAATCACAGGTTCATGGCCCTGATAACAGTACCATGTCTGCTCTTAAAAGCATATTTTTAGAAAAAGTAAACTGAACATTATATAAAGACTACTGTGCAAACACATATACTCATCTCAAAGAGCTGACAGATAGAGGAGAGAAAACAGGGAGAAGTGGTAGAAATACCCATGATTTTAAGCTGAGCTCTATGTGATGCATACTCTTTGGGAAACATTTGCTTCACCATTTGAATGACCACTGGCATTTTCTCTTCATGTTGTGGAATAGCCTGATTTCTCAGAATGTAAAACAAATACTTGGAGGTACATGCTCTTTCTTCTTACTGTAGATAAAAAAATCCTGACCTAAAGCAAATATCACAACTGCCAGATTTTCTGAATATTTCTTTAAAAATCATTTTTCAGCACATACATCTTTTTTAGGTGAAAACAAAATCATATGGCCAACCTGTGTCTAAAAAGCACATATTAAGTGTGTACTTTGTGCTGGGCACTTTCACAATCACTTCAGCTCAACATGACCATAAATATACACAACTAGATACAAGAAAGCAGAACAGAGTAAAATGCCATGTTGGGTCATTCAAGTATAGAAGAGAGCTTCATCTCAACATAACTTGATAATCTTCATTTGATTCTTGTTTATTTATCATAGAGACATTTATCCATAGTAATTTAATTATAAAAGCTAACCAACATTTTTATTCTCCTTCAAAGATATTATTCACAAATAAGCTATGTGAGATTAACTGAAATAAAACTAAAGTCTGTTAAAATCTGTGGGTACAAAGTGGAAAGTCAGTTTTTTAAAAAAAACAAAGATGTTGACAGAGTAAAGAGGAACTTTCCAAATAGCATATCACAGAATCTAAAGATACGACAAGGAATAGCGCAACTTGACGCTGGGCTGAACAAGAAAATACATTGATTACATTTCCTCTTAGTCAATCAACAGGGTGGAACATCCTTATCTTACTAAAGCACTTTCACTTTTCATGGCCACAAAAATTTAGAAGCTTAAATATGTTTTACTCAAATATGAAATTCATAGAACTGTAGGTAGATACCAAAGGCATAAAAATGTCAAAAACAAATCAGAATGCAGTCAAGTAGTTCATAGCTAAAAGAATTTTGCCATTGTTTTACAAGTTGCAACTAAACTTGGAGAATAATTCAGACATCTTAGAACAACTGAGCTAATTAAACACTTTTCAAAATTGGAAAAGTCTTCTTCATGCAAATACTTTTACAGTGAATTGAACAATTCTGAATCAGAGGCTTGGAGAGATATCTCAGTGGTTAAGTATACTGGCTGTTCTTGTAGAAGACCCAGGTTCAAATCCCAGCACCCACATGGTGGCTAAAATCCAATGATAACTCCAGTTCTAGAGGATCTGAAACCTTCTTCTGTCCTCCAACGCCACTGTACAACACACTGCACTTACATACATGCAGGCATAACACTATATATATATGAATCCATTTTTGTCAATGGAAAATAACTACGTTTCTGGTCCTACTGAAACAGCTGCTAGAGCTGCTGATGCTGCTGATGTTGTGGTGGTAGAAGCAGTGTAAACTACTATTAACAACACTGCTACTACTATCACTACATATACTATCTTCCAATTCAAAACCTAATATATTGAATAAAATGTATGCCACCAAGTTTATTTTATTAAAAATTTCTTAAAGATAGCAACCAAATTACAATAGCTTTTGTGTAAGAGCACACAGTAATAACTCAAAACAACAGACAGGAAGACCATGGGTGTCTCTGAAACCTCACATTAAAAACAGTATTTATATTGCTTAGGTATGCAGAAAAAGCTGTAAGACTTGAAGAGAAAAGAAATAAAAGAGAGCATGTTTTCTTATATTAGAAATTATTCTGCAAAAATTTGGGGGAAAAGGAGAAACTGGAAAAGGCCAAGAAAGTAGAAACATCTGCACAAATTATAGAATTATGTCACTGATTCATTTTGGAACACAGCCATTGTACCAGGCACCAACATCTAGTAACACCTCATCAACACTAATATACTCATGCTTTGGGGAGTTTAGATGCAAAACCAATATAAACAGCATCCTAGGAACCATATTATGTGATCTTGCTATGAAAAGGATACTACAGGCAAATCAATTCATTTATATAAATGTTAATTCAGTACTTGTGGGCAGATGACAACAAGTTTCATTATTGGCTAGGCCAAGGCCACTTGTGCCACTATATTATGTATTTTTATGTATTGCTCTTAGAATGGCTATACATCTAAATTTTCCTGAAACATGCTGGCTGTCTTAAACTTCTTGTTCCAATGTAACTATTAGTAGAGCTTTTTAAATTTTTGAAATTATTCCAATTTGTAAATGAATTATATTATACCATTAATATATTTATAAATTATTATGTGTTAATTATAAATTATTTGGTATCTCAATGGCCATATATAAATATCTACAATTACTTATTAGCAGAAATACGTTCACTCTTTCCTTTATCCAGAGATTGTCCCTCTGACAACTGCATAAAGCATGAAACTTTTAAAAGTATTTACTCTATTTATTTTTGTGTGTGTATGAGTGTTTTGCCTGCATGTATGTAAGTGCGCCCATGTCATGCAATGCCCACAGAGGTCAGAAAAGAGTGTTGGATCCCCTGGAACTGGAGTTAATAAAGTTATTAGCCACCATGTGGCTGCTGGGAACTGAACCTGGGTCCTCTGCAAGAACAGCTAGTGTGCTTGACTGCTAAGCCATCTCTCCAGCCCCATTCATGAAACATTTTTATGCCAGCAGAATATGGTGTAACCACTGAACATTATCATTCGCAATTCAGCTACCACCAATTAAGACACAGACATTAATTCATTTGCCTCAATTTAATAGCCACATACAATCTAACCACTAATAAATTCTCTTTTGTCACTATTCTTGTTAGAAAGAGATATTTTAAAGGTATCTGAAATGTTCTACATAAATTTAAATCATACAACCACAGGCAATATATTCTAATGAAACTAATATTCTATAATGCAGTTATATGCATTTTGACAATTTCCAACAGAATGGTGTAACTAAGAAATTAATATTTTTGCACCATAAAGCAGAAAGAGACTTGATATAGTTACTTTTAGTGAGAGACATTGTATCAAGCATTTTGAGAAACAGCTATGAACCATGGGCAGTGAACTTTGTCTATTATGCTCCCTGGCCTTAGAAACGATGTATCTAAGAATATTAAAGCTTATTTGGAATCTTTAACCTCACAATACTTGGAAAATTGAACTACTAATCATCCTATTAGATGATTGCCTAATAGACTGGTGGTATAAAATTCCCTTAAATACTTATATTATTTTTCTATATGACTGTATAGTTTTCTGTCTCTGACTGAAATCAGAAAAGTTGGTTGAATATATGTGAATTCCTGTGTGTGTCATTCAATGTGTGGACATGTAGCTGTATCTCTGTTTCCTAGTTCACTGTTTTCCAAGAATATATTGCCAATCATATTTATTGTATTCTATGTGTAGTCTCCACCTAAACCTCCCACAACATGAAGCCTCAGGAGTGACCAACAGTAATACAATAAATAAGCATAGTAAAATTGCTCCATCATATAAGGGATGAACGCATATACCTTTAAGAATGACTTTAAATATCACTTTTGAGACTTATTTTATCTTTATGTATGCAATAGTGTATGCCTGTGGGTATGTCCATGTGAGTACAGTGTTCACCAAGGTCATAAGAGGGCAATGAATACCCTAAAGCTGACGTTAACAGGAGTTTGTGAGCTGCCTGACACAAGCACTGGGAATCGAAATTAGGTCCTCTGGAAGAACAGTTAACCCTCTTAACACACCTGAGTCATCTTTTTAACCTCTCAGAGCCATAGCCTATCTAACAAAAACACCAATACCAGGCACAGGAACCTCCCTTTATATTGTTGGTCATGAGGATCCAAGTTACTCCCAAGACAATATAGGATATAAACACTGACCTTGTTCCCTACCAGAACTTGATGGTAAGACTCTATTGCTAATGACACCACAAACTTCAGATAGGAGTCATAAGAATGGAGCTGGAACAGACCTGGAAGCCTCCTGCTTGATAAACATCTCCCACACTATCAACACATACTGTGCAAGGTTCCAAAAGAGAAAAGCAATCAATAGTGCTACCTGCTTTAAAGACCATGAATCACAACAATGACAGGCTTAGGAAGATACCCTTATGTTGCAATAATGCCACTTTTATCTTTGGGGCAACTAATAGCTGTCAAGCTGGACTTGAAGCCGCTCAATAGGTTGGAAATCCATGCCTGGTACTGTAAACCAGCACCCGAGACTGGAGAGGTTATAGCAACTAGAAGAGAACTTATTATTGCCATTTTCCTAAACAAATATAATTTTTAACTATTCTAAATACGTATACCTACAGATACATCTAGTTCTCACCTCTCATCAAATAAGCTTATTTTGGCAACAAATGAGACTATTACAGAGATCTTCAACTGGACAAAATGCAGAGAATAAGTGACTGTGGTGTGCCCAACCCCAACTGGAACATATACATCACACTGAAAGCTCAGGGAACATCACGGAAAAGGAGACAGATTATAAGAAACAGAGGATGTCTATTGGGAAGTTACACCCAGGAAATCTCCACAGTATGGCTTCCTAAACAAGGCATGAATAATGACAATACAAGTCAACATATCAACATGTATGGGAGAAATTTCACAAGGCTCCACCCCTACATGAAGGCAATTGATGGCTGTTAATACTCAGTTTTTGTCAGGGATCAGCACTCTAACAGGTTATCCAACTGCATATGGTCAGCTGTAAAAACTTGTACTTATGAATAACACTAAATATTCTCAGAAGATTATATCTGTGTGTGTTTAACAATAATAATTAAAGAAAAGGTCATGAGTTTGAGAATGGAAACTGGAAACACAAGTACATATGAGCAACATTAATAGACTCAGTAGTCTCTCTCTTTCTCTCTCTCTCTCTCTCTCTCTCTCTCTCTCTTTCTCTCTGTTTACACACATGGGGACAAAGGAGGAGTTGGAGAGGAAAAGAAGGGAGGGTAGAAATGATATAAATGTATTACTCATGTGTGAAATTCTCAAAAAAAAATTTAATTGAATTTTAAGCCAGGCAAGGTGGCAACACACATTTAATCCCAGCTCTCAGGAGGCAGAAGCAGGCAGATCTCTGCGAGTTCAAGGCCGGCCTGGTGGACATAGTGAGATCAAGGCCAGCTCGGATTTTAGGAAAACCCTGTCTCGAAAAGGCAAAATAACTGAATTTTAAAAAAGAATGACTTTTAAGCAAAGAGATATATTTGTAAATTTCAAAATTCCATTGAAATAAAAGTATACCATTTATGTTTTGGTTCTAAAGAAACAAAAACAGCATAGAAATAAGGCAGGTGTAACTTTAAAAGTGAGACTATATTTTGATATAAACATGAAAGACACCATCATTAATTCTTATCTTTGATAGTCAAATTCAGACATGTCATCTATTAAGAATAAATATTAAATTTGATTTATATAGTTGAGGTAACATTTGTCACAAATTATGTTGCATGTTATAAATAGTTTAATATACCTAACATACAACTTTCACAAATAATTTTTAGTTAAATAAAAGTTAACTCAGGTAGAGAGTGCTACTTGTGGTGGAGCCCTAGTTTCAAAATTAGAATCCAAAAATGTTACCTGAAATCATTATTCTATCTCAAATGTTAAATTGTTGTAAATTAACACCAAACTATCATTGAAATTTAAGTCATGAATGTGAAATTACTTTTAAAGGGACAATAGAAGGACATAGTTATGATATTGACATATGTAATCAAAAGTTTCAAAGTTTTCAATTACACAAAAAGTTTGTGGTTTCAATACTCTTCTAATATATTTTCAATACAGGTAAATAAAAAGGTGAAATTAAGTAGCTGTTGCAATGCATTCTTTTTCATTCTGCTTGTCTAGCTTTATCAGCCTGGACTTTCAGGGGTCACATTCTCTGAAACGTGCAAGTAGAAATGCAGAGTCAAGTGTAGCATTTATTGTTTACTACATCCAGCTATGACGTCTTCAGTGCTATGTGCCTCATGACTACCTTGGGCTTCAAATCCTACTGTATTCATTGAAGCTGACTTTGTTTTTATTTATTTGACCAACTGCCCCATCTTTATTAATACTATATATACTTAGTACCTGAATAGTTGAAATAGTAACATGACTGATAACATAAAGCATCAGCTCATTCTCAATAGATCCTTAGACAAGTTTCAATTCAGGTTGGAAAAATATGGTGTCCCTAAATTAGCCAGGATGGTCCATCTTATGGTAATTTCCAAAAAGCTTTGTAAAAAGACCTGGATTGAGATTGTTTCCCATCTTTTTCAAAATTATGTCAGTCATAAGACACAACAGGCTACTTTCCAGCACAGAGTATGTTTCTTCCATTTAGAAAAGTGCAGCAGTTCATCAGTAATTCATCAAGTGTCAGGTAATTCAGACACCTGAAGGTTGGAGAGCACCTCTAAGGGGCTGTTGACCTTCAGTAGCTTAAAGAAGTGGAATTCCACCTTCAGCCAATATATATTTATCTTTCTGTTGGGACTATTACAACTGTGCAAGTAATGCTGACCTTGAAACTTCTAGCACAGGATATACACAAATGTTTCCTAAAGGCAAATATATAATGGGACACCCAGATCTAAATTATACATTCCATATAGATAAAAAGTATATAGTCTGAATATTAAAATTAAAAGGAATAACCATATTATTTCTGTGATCCACTGGATTTTTTAAAATTCTCTCTCACTCTAACCTCAGTAAACCAGAATCCTGACATTTAAGAGCGCTATATTTTTCCAACTTTCCCAAAGGTCGTTGATATAAAAAGCTTGGTTAGGTTAGCAAACCCACTTTATTCCACACAGTGCTATCATACTTTACACCACCTAAATATCATCTTTTCCTTTATTGATTGAAATTATCTCACAACGTATTTTATTTTTAATCTGGAGAAAATATAAATGGTGGTATGCTAAAATAGTTTTAAAAAATGGCCATTGCATCTTATGAAATATTCCCTTTAAACTAAACACTTTTTTATTTGTTTGCATTTTTGTTTTTGTTTGTTGTTTGTTGGTTTTTAAGATAGGGTCTCCCTGCAGTCCTAGGTGACCTGGAAATTACTGTGTAGACCAGGTTGGCCTCAATCTCAAAGATCTGCTGGCCTCTGTGTCCTGAATATTGAGACTAAAGGTGGGCACCACTGCACCCAGGTTTGAGACTTTTCTCTTCATTAGCCATGGCCAGCATATACTTGCTAAGGACTAACAGCATATATGTATGATTTCACAATACTGAGAAATATATCACCAAATATATAATAAATCAACTATACTAAACAAGTACCTGAAAAGTTACTGGAAATGAAATAACAACTAAGTCATGGAAACCAGAATTGGCTGGCCAGCCTACTCAATTAAACAAGAAGACGTCTGCAGGAGAAAACATCACAATTTTATGAAAAAATAGAAAATCAATGTATAGGTGTAATCAAAATCTAAAGAGAATTAAAATATTTTGGAAGCAGATATTATATACACTATTATTTTGGTAAAGCTGCAGTCCTTTATTTCTATAATTTGTTCTTCTGAAATATACATATCAATAATTGGGGTACTACAAGAAGGTCTGTGACTGGTAACAGAAAGATGACTGCACAGTTTTTTTTAAAGCAAAACCTTCCTATTATTAAATAATTCGTTTGGTGAGTGGAATAGGGTCATTTGCATGTCTTCCATTTGGTTGTCATCTTTCTTATAAACGGAGATAACCAAGTGAGGGGAGGGAGCTCCTTTGTAGGCCAGTCAGTATTAAAAAATCTTTAGACATCCCCGCCCCTGGAGAAAATTATTACAATGCAGTCGACAGATACAACAGAAAGCAAGAGAGCATATCAGCATTTGCTGATATGTTGTTTAAAATACACCATTATCTCACTGTGAGCTATGGCAGTGTTTACAATGTTAGGGAATGACTTACCTTATTAAAATAAGATTTTCAGTTTATGGTGTAGCATCATCCACTACACCTTTACAAAGCCCTGTTCTTCCTGACACGTCTCTTTACGAGAGTTGAGTTCTATGCTGATCCAAAGAGTTTAACAGCAAGAGAAAATTCAATGGATCTTTATTCTCTTTGTTAAGTATTTAATATATCATGATCTATAATTACTTAACAATGCTCACGCAAATTTGCTATTATCATAGTTGTTTTGTGTTGTTATTGCTGGGGCTGTTGCTTTACTTCAAAATCTAGATATTTAGACACAATAAACTTTTATTTCATCTGTCAGATCCTGTAGATTTCTCTCTTAATCTAAATTTTGTCATCTTAGATTTTTCCAATTTTTCAAAATTTTGTCTTCTATATAAACAATATATTTAGCACAGTGTGCAGTATTTAAGAAAATATTAAAGTACATTCAACCTTTTTATAAACTGCTTTTGACAAGATCATGATAAAATTTAAAGTAGTACATTTTAACCGCTGAATTAAAATCTGTTGGTTCTAGAGATAGAAGTTTTCAAATTACTCTATTATATACAAAACGCTTGTACATATTTAATGCAGTTTTCTTACCAGTGCTAAATTCATCCACATCCTAAAAGTTATGCTTCTCACTTCTCTTCTACCCAAACAAATCCTAATCATCTTCCATGAATCAACATTTCTTTTTATTCTTGTCCTTAATTACAATTTCACTCACTAAACACTTGCTGAGATTCTGTTTTGAAGGAATAAATGTATTATATTGGACATTTAAGACAAAATATTATCATATTAGGGCCAGGCGTGGTGGCACACACCTGCAATCCCAGCATCCGGGAGGCAGAGGCAGGCGGATCTCTGTGAGTTCAAGGCCAGCCTGGTCTACATAGTGAGTTCCAGGTGAGCTGGAGCTACAGGGAGACCCTGTCTCAAAAAGACCAAAAAATAATAATAATAATATCATATTATAATAATCTGTGTATAGGAAAGAGAAAATCTAATCGTGATGATGTTCAAATTTGATGAGCTATTACAAATAGAAATTGATGCAAAGAACATTGAAGGAGTGATTTGCACAGCTCTAAAAATGTACTATCAAATTGGTCAGAAGGACAAATAAGCAGTTCTCTTTAGTATACAATTTTGCATTTATTAGTTGTACGGCTCTTCTAAATTCTAAATTTTGTGACTCTTAAAAAATTATTTTTATTTTATGTTTATGAGTGTTTTGCCTGCATGTGTGTAAGTGCACCATGTCGTGCAGTCTCTGAAGAGGACAGAACAGGGCATCAAATCCCCTGAAACTGAAGTTATGGATGGTTGGTAGCCACTATGTGGGTGCTGGAATTCAAACCCAGTTCTTCTGCAAGAACAGCCAATACTCTTGAACCATCTCTCCAGCCCCATATCTTATTCCTGTAAGAGAGTATGAACTTTCTGAGTGCTCCAAGTTATATATTTCTTATAAATTTCCCCTACAATGAAAATATACACAATCTATTATACAATTGGCATGCAGTAAAATATCATCATATAAATGTGTTGAGTCGAAAAGAAGACTTTATAGACATGTATCTAAATTATAATTTATTTTCATGTTTTTGAAAACTGAAGTAATATCTATTTTTGGAGACCTATAAGCACGTAAAACATATATCTGTATGTCAGTCGCACAGTTGAAATCAGCAAACTATCAAATGAAAAGAAACTATATTTGAAATGCTGTCATCTTTGATATACTACACAGTCTTCCTATTATCCAAATATGACAATGCATGTGGAAAAACTGATATCCATGTAGTTAAAAGAGCAATTGCTAAATGTGCAAAAATATAAATGTGGGAAGGATTTGAATATGTGCTTGTAGTTCAGAATTAACCGATAAAGTTACAGAAATGCCTGACACAAAACTAATCCTATTACTCATTCACCATGTCATGGAATTCAAGCGACTCGTAGTAGGGCTGACATATTACACTTGGCTCTCAATTTCGCAGAGAGTGAGCCTTTCACCAGTGAATATGAGGAGACATGCTATTAGTGCTCACTCACTGTCTCATTTTCCTTTCCAATTTGCTCCACTCTCAGAGGCCCCTTGCTATAGTATCAAAATGTAACATGTCGTCTTTCCTATATTTAGTATCCATGTTGAGGTACAGACTTTAACATGTAAAGCTGTATTTTTGTGTCAAAGTCTAAGGAACATAGTAGTAGATTAGTAATCAGAGTTAAATTCTCATACCATTCCTCAAAGTTCAATGATTCATTCAGTCTTATTCTAACTAAATCACATCCATCTCGAAAAATGAATTTCTACAATTCACAAATGAACTCAAACCAATTGAGGAATCATTGGATTTTTAATGTATATTTTTATTGAGTTCTTGTCCATTTCATATAACAGATCTTAACCAAATGTAGGCACTTCCTCCCCCATGCGTGTCCTCCAGCGGCCCCCCATCGAATTTCATGCATTCTGTCAGATATGTTAAGTCCTATCCATTCAGGCATGTGTATCAATTAAAAAACCCTTGAAAAATTCACATAGAGTATCTGAACAAGAGTGCATGTGTAGACCTGAAGGCTATATAACAAAAAACACAGTGCCAGACAGCAGAAACCTCCTTTTGAATTGTTGGTCAGGGTCATTCAAGAGATTTCAAAATAACACAGGCTACTGCCACAGCCCTTGATTACCTCCTAGAACTTGAAGACAAAACTCGATTGTTGAAGACAGGACATATTTTAGATACAGGACTTGGAGCTGTGGAACTGGAGCTGACCTGGAAGCCTCCTTCCTGAAGACTAGCTCTCACAGTTTTAAATTACACTATGCAAGCTTCAAAGGGAGAAAATCAATCAATGGTCCAAACCAGCTGTAGCCTAAAAACTACAATGACTGGCACAGCAAACTACCTCTATTGGTGCAGTAGTGGTACTTTTACCTAGAAGGTAATCAAAAACTATCTAATTGGACTAATTTTTTTTTTAACATGGGCGTCATGGCAGTTATTTGTTTAGGAATTTTTTTCTTCATCCTTTACTCTGAGGAGTGGGAAGAGAATTGTTTCCTATTCACGTTTCTAAAAACTATGTGTTTTTCAAACAACTGCCCCATTCTCTAAAAATTTTTAACCTAGTAGACAAAAACAGTGCATATATAAGGCTAATTAGTCCTAAAAGTATCAGAATAAATTTTAAATCAATACGATAAGTTTCAAAAATACCCATCAGAAAGCAAAGGTAAATTCTAAAGTCCCAGTCCATATTTCTTAAATATATTGAATCCTGAAGTCATTTCCACACATTGTGGGTCCTGTTGAAATATGTATCTTAAATTTTACCCTGTGTTTGGTTAAATAAAAAGAATAAGAACAAATCATTCTGGAAGAACGCAAAGGAAAATAGCTTTAGATACTTAAGTGACAATTGAATTTATTCTTATTATTGTTTTAATAGCTTTTGTATAATCTTCATCACTATTATGAGATATAAAATGTATTTATCAAATCTGTAATCATTATGCCAAAAAATCTGAATTACTGTAATATTTTGTATATTGTTAAAACTGTAACTTTAATTGCAAAAAAAAAATTTAAAAAAAACTAAATTAATTGACATAATTTAATATATTAAAAAAATTTGTAGTACAGAATGAAAAATAGAATGGTAAATATCAAAATTGTAGTTTAAAGTTCTTTATATTGTTTCTTCTCCCCCCAACTGCAGAAGACTCTCTCACAAGTAAAATGTATCTTCCTGTATAATCAGAGTTTGAGCCTTTTAAGTTTTTATTGATTTATAATTCAAAGGTACCTTAGCATCCTTTAAGACAGAAACAAATTTTATTGAATTTCTGTGTATTTCATATAGATCATCTCAATCAATCTTAATCATCTTTATATCCCCTTCCCCACTGGCACTCTCCCCTACCCCCCATTGGAATTCATACATTCTGTCATTTGTCAAAAGGCCTATTGAGTCAAGTTAGTGTCTCCAGATGTCCCTCAGTGCAAGTTCATCTACTGAGGTCTAGTCAGCCTATGGTGTCATCATGCACAGGTCCCATGCAAACTTACAAACACACAAAAGCCCAGCAAAGAACTGGGAAAATGGACAAATGACCCAAACCTTAGCTGAAGAAATATTGGCAACTGATTACTGCTAGGTGAGGAAGAGCTGATCTTCCTAAAGCAAGAGTTTGATACTTGTTAATGTGGAAAAATATTGTCTAAGGCATTAAAATATGTGGTACTATATCATTCCTTTATGTGATATGTGAGATTAACTATTAAAGGCTCAAACCAAATACAGTGATAAGCCATAGAGCTTGTACCAACAAAAAAGGCAACTATATAGCACACATCACAAACTTATAAGATAGCCTAATTATGCTTTAAAATTCCCTCCTAGATAAAGCTTACGTATTAGTTTTGAGGCATCATCATTGTTTTGTTTCATTAGTTTATTCTACATAACAATCCCTACTATTGTATCTATTATTTATAAACATATGTACATATATAAATTACACCTATATTTGTCTTGGATAGATTTGTGTAAATATTATAACAACATCTAGCAATAATGGTCATAAGCACTTCTTATCTCTTGTATAGCATTAGGTCCTAAATTAAGCTTCACTTTTTACTCATGAAATGACATGGTTAAGTTGCTTGCTTTTCTGTGCTTCTGGTGGATATTGAAAAGAATAATAATATCCAGCTCAAGGGTTGTTACAAACCTTAAGTGAGTTAATATATACAAGCACCTTTAAGAGTTCTGATAATCTAGTGAGCATTCAGTAACTGTTAGATTATTTGCTGTAATTACTTTTTGTTCGAACACTAGATTTTTCTGAAGGAAGTTAAAACATCTGATATTATTGTTGCACAATTGCTTGAACAAAACAATGAAGAAAGTCCATTTTACTATGCTCCTTTAACACATGGTAAAATGAATTTAACCAGATTTCTGTTACCCAAAAGCTGAAATCATTAATCCTGCTTTAAAGAAAAAGTTTCCTTAAGTTTTTTATTCAAATTTTCCTGGAAACTGTTCTTGTCTACAACTGTTCTCCTAACTACAAACAAATAGACATGAAATATTGGCACATACCAACTGACCACAAAAGGATTTGTGTCAGAATTGAACCTGTTATCTTCAATTATGGTAAGGAGCAGATCTTCTAACCACATGAGGCCAATGCGTGTGTCCTGAAATGTGTGTGTCTAATGAATCACATTTTAACTATGACATTCATCATCAGAAAATGAAAGTAAAACCCAACACATTAATCCAGGAATGATTTTAAAACTTTCAGGAAATGAAGTATGAATAATAATTTTTTGATACAGAGCTGTGATGAATTTCTCATATTATTAATAGTAAAAGAATCATAAAACTTTGTGACTGAAATGGCCATTAAAACCATTGATTTTGGTCACTTTATTTTATAGCTATAGCAATAGAGCTTAAAATTATTAAGAGAACTCACCAAAGAAACACAGGTGCCTGGTGCAAGAAGACTTAGAAAACTCTGTCTTTGAAAAGGCATTGCAATTAGTAATTCCAGTTCAAGTACTGATTCCCAAGAAGACAAGCTTAATACAAATGAAAACTTCAGGAACAAACAGTAACTTTCCAATTTTTCATATTTAAAACTTTAAGATTTTAGTTGTAATTTTTTAAAAACATCAATCCACAAACATGAAATACATAGCCTAATCAAGGCATTCATCAGAGGTTTATTCATAATTAAGTAAATTATCTTTGCAATTTTATATATCTACATATACGCTGATTGATCTCTATTTTACAGCACTTTATAGTTTATTTTGTAACATTGAAATTGAATTTTCATTAGATTAAGTGAAATAGTTCATACTCAGAAATACAAATATTGTATTTTTCCCTCAAATGTGAATTCTTCATTTTATTCATATGCATATACATAAAATCATTTATATATACTTGTTATATGAAAGTCAAGGTGAGATTGTCTGGCAAATGAATGCAGATATTGGAAAGGGAAGGGAAGGAAGGAATAAAAGGAAAGTATGGAGGTATGCGTACAATCAAGGTAGGTGATATATTTGAATGAAAGTATGTTAACAAAAAGCATCACTATTCACAAATAAAAACTAAATGTAAATTCTAAAAGAATTGCAAGTGCCTGTCATGGTGGCGCACACCTTTATCCCAGAACTTGGGAAGCACTTGGGTCTTACAGATCGCTGTAAGACCGAGGACAACCTGGCCATGAGTTGCAAAACAGCTTGTCAAGGAGAATTTGTCTCAAAAATAGATAAATAAAAAGAATTTGGCAGCCACCAACATGATTCATGAAGATGATCAGAATTATTCTTAAAGCATGGAAAATACTGAATGTCAAAGATGAATTATTAGTTTGATAGTCTGTAAAATATTTGAAAGAAAAAAAACTTACATAACTGTCAGTGACATTAGTAACTAAAAGTGATATTCTACTCATTGTGTGTCAAGAACATATTTTATGTGTTTTCAATGTAGAATGCTATATTTTTCATATCCACATAACATGTTTCTAAAACTGGAGCATAAAGAATTTAAGTTACATGGCTGCTGTCATACAACTAATTAGGGACAAGCCAGCACCCCTAACCAAGGTAATCATTAAGAATCTACAGTATTTAGTACTGAAATGGGCTGCATCCAAAGCATGCTACAGATTTTCATATAATATATTGCAGGAAACATCTATGAAGATATGTTAAAAATCACATGCTCTAATAATATCAATTGTCATATTTTCTTATTCTTAAAACAGAAGTTTGTAATGGTCTTCAAATTTATTCATCAAACAACTTCATTCTATGGATAAGGAAACCAAGATTCAATAATATTATTGTTTAAAGTCACGTTGTTGATGACATGAAACTAAAATAGCATTCACTACAGACTTAAAGCAGGTGAGAAAGGAAGAGTTCAGTGATTAGCCTATGCTGTATGCATATATGGAAATATCACACTGAGCTCCATTAATGTGTATTATAAATTATTATCAAAATAATTTATTAATACTAAATCTTACAGCATCTATGGTATTATAAAACACCCTTAATTTCTACACAGTAAAGATGGATTGAATGTGCAAGTGAAATATAGTAGACTGATGGCAGAACAGTACTCAGTGTGGTTCCTGCACCGGCAGCATCAGGACCACATGGAAACTTGGGTTGGAAATACAAACTCTCACCCCATCCAACACCTATTTAATCAAAAATTTAAGGAATAATATCCAGTAATCCGTACTTTAAGAAGTGCTACAGGAAATTGTGTTATACAACAAAGCCTGAAAACTAGTAGTCTAAGATTTTTTTATAAACTCAAAATTTAAAGAAGTCCATTTTGTTAGTTAAATCTCTTCTTTACATGCAGAGATAGCAGCCCTCATGACTGCTCCAAAATACACAAGTCATATATACATATAGAGAGAGACATAGAGACATATCTACATTACACATGTAAATATGATCATCCCTATAAATATAACATAAGTAAAAAATTCCTTACATATGAATTATAGGTATGCTAATCTATAATAAAGTACATGAATTTATTAGTGTATTATGCAATAGCTCTGCAATTCTCCAATCGTGTTTCCATTCCAATTTACACTATCACTCCACTTTAAAAAAGAAATTATCTTTCTACCACACCAGGGTCTCTAAGAAAAGTGTTGAGTAAGGAAACACATTCACAATTAACATTTAGTCATTTGTTCTCTGCTTTTACAGTGTGCACAAGTCTGCTGAACTAATATTCAAAATGTTCCTTTAAAGATGGAGTACACCCATCGTATTATTTGCATTCAGATTGTATTTTTACAGTTTTTTTACAGTTTTTTTATTTATATGTGTACACACACATGCATAGGCACATGCATACACACATACCACAGTGTACATGTGGAAGTGAGAGGCCCACTTGAGGGAGTCAGTTCTTTCTTTCTACATGTGAGTTCCTGGGATCCACCACAGGTTGTCAGACTTGGCAGCAAGTGTATGTACATGTTGAGACATTTTGGTGGCCTCCAGTTAATAGAACTAAAATGTCTACAATAGAGAAACATCAAATAATGTTTTGTGAGTCTGGGTGTGGTGGCACATGCCTTTAATTCCAGCACTCAGGAGGCAGAAGCAGGCAAATCTCTATCTTGTGGTCAATCTAGTCTACGTAGTGAATTCATACAAACTGAGATATTAGCCTTTGAGAAAGCTAATATAATATCTACTATTCAAAGTAAATATAACTGTTTCTTTAATATGAGATTCCCCTCCTCCCTAGGAAAACTGAATCTTTTTTAGCACTCACTTGTGCCATAACAGTATTATCTATTTTCATTCATTTATAAAAACAACTGTTTCTATTAAAGCCTGGCAGTACAGGGGCTGAGGATGTAGTTCAGTGGTATAGAGCTTACTTCATATTTGGACGGCCATGGGCACAATCTCCAGTACTGCATTGATCAATTATTCATTAAACTGAGACTTGGGCTCATTTAACCCATCAGAGAGAATAAGCTTCTTATGGACATTTCAAATATAAATTAAACACTGGCTGCCAGAAAAGAACAATTTAAGTTAAAAATGTATGTCAAATCTTGCCATTTAAAAACCAGCCTATAACTCACAATTTTGTCTTTAAATATATTTTGTTTGCATGCACTAATTGTATATATATATGGGGTTCAACATGATATTTGCATACAGTGTGTACTGATCAAATCCAATCTGCTCCTTTCATAATTTCAGAATGTTTTAATCACATAACAAGATATAATGTGATTTTTGCAGTTTGTTTTTCTACAAATGTGCTAGTTTTTCTCAAATCTAAAACATCCTTTTAGGTTTATCTTATCTTTCCACGTTATAGCAGCTAAAGGAAATGTTTCAAATACACATTATATGTAAACTACATTCAGAAAATAATTTTGTGCCCATGTGACTAAAAAGCAAGGAAGAAGATTCACATTGTTTTACATATTCAACTATCTATGATGTTTTATGAAATGATACCAAATCGATCAATTGACTCTTGAACTTTTTTTCCAAAAGAAGTAAAAGAAATGGAAGATTGAGCCTGATGAAGAAACAAAATAAAGCTCCTTTTATGTAAATCAAAAAAACTATGCCTATGTTTTCCTCACGTTTCCCATCTTGGTTTTCTACCTGTTACAAACTTATTTGATTGGAACTCAGTGAGTAGTCCTTGGGGTTAGCGTAGCTAGCTCTTAGATTCACACAGAGAATGAAGAGCAAAGACAATAGCACTCCACTGGACGTCTAAGAAGTAGCTGAAAATTCTTATTTAACAACATCCCCCAAAGTGAAGCTGCATACAATTTTAGCAGCTTGAATAATCAAAGGAGGAGTTTGTCTTTTGCTCAACTTAAAGTTCACTTTTTTCCTTTAAAGTCTCTTAATATTAAATGTAATCGAATTTGAGAAAATACATCAACTGCCAATAAAATATTTTTTTTGGTTTTATTCTACTTAGTAGCTGGCTACAATGTGAAAATACACACATGCTTAATTTAGTTCAAATCATCCCAAAATTAGAATAATTAAGACAAAATACTCCTACAATGCACATTCTTTCAACATCATTCTTTAAAGCTATTTTACATAAGTGAGATAAAGCCCATTTTAAGAGCACTGGCTACTTAGGTGTTAAAAATAGGCAGTAAATTCACATTTCTAAATTGCCCCATTTGTTATATTTAATTCTCCTTCTGTAATCAGGAGCACTGAAGTACACATTCATAGTTGCTTTCCTTTGACACGGTTCTTTTATTACTGTCTCTTTCCCTTACATAATGTCCTGCAGCAGCTGGCCTATTATTATGATGCTTTTCTCCTGTCTCTTTTTTTTTCTCAGTGGTTTTGCTAGCACAAATAATTAAAACGTACTTACCTTCCACTGCTTTGGCTGAAACTAAGAATGCTTTGGGTGCATATGTCTGGGAATGGAGTGGGGGAAGTGCTAATGTGGAGGGGATCTGGGTTGTTTATTTCTTTTTCTTTTATTTCTGAACAGTGACATATTGATGTTTCAGATAATAAATCATTCCAATTTGTTCATCCCTGCAAGCAATGGTTTTAATCTTCATTTATGACTTGCAAAGTCCGTTTTGTTAGAAGCATTTGATAAAATACTCAATTACCATTTTTTACACTGTAGTTCAACTGCTGTGCTGATAAAAGGCTCCAGCTCAGAAGATAAACTGCAAATAATTCCTGAAGAACAAATGTCAGAGGCAGTATAGAGTGAAGGGGATTTTTTGAGCAGATTATTCTATCACCAATGTGACAGGGTGGTTCAATATTTATTTTGTGGAGAATGCCATTTAAATATTGTTTGACACCTGCTCTCTATAGTCACATATTCATCACATTACAATTTCAAGGGATTTAAGAGTGAGATGTGATTCTCTATCCAGTAATAAAAGAAACTCATATATAAAGCAGGATGAGAATATATGGCTGATATATGCAAATTATTCAAATAAGTGAAAATAAGATTGATTCAGCTTTGTGGGTTCACAGGGCAGAAAGGTACATAAAACTTGGCACGCTTTCCTGCCCCTAGCTATCAAGTGTGTACTTTTGAGATCGTAGGTGATTCTGAAAAAAAAAAGAAAAATTTGCCCGTTCATTCATCAAATTGTCTTTTTCTAGGCGATCTGCTCTTAAAAGTGATCCCTTCCATTACCCTACTTTAATTTTCCTCTATATGAAAGCTCTAGATAGACTTACTGCCTAAGAAGACAGGTCTCACTGAAAAAAGGTAACTTTTCTTAATGCGAATGGGTTTATTATATCCTCTTTCAATTTTTTTGATTTAAAAAGTTCCTATTAAGTGTTCAGCAAGTGGGGATAGGTATTCATTTCAATTACGTGCCCCAGAACACAATATATAGTCCATTAAGCATTAACCTCCCAGGAATTCCTCTCCATCCTCCACTCCCTAGTCAATCGCTTTCAACAATTTAAAGTCCAGCACTTTTTGCTGTGAATTTTAAATAGTCAGATGATGGCTCTAGATAGGATCAAGTATTAATCCCTAATCTCCTCTTTAGAAAGAAGCAAGATAGGGATAAACAGCTTGAAGAAGTAAGGGGTGAAGAACCTTTAGCAAAGAGGAACTAAAGAATTTGCCAACAGGACCTTGGTTGCTTTTCTATTATTTGTTTTAATACTAGGGCTTTATTTTTCACTACATTTCCCTAGATTACATCAGTATATTACCTTACAGACTGAAAAATCATGTTCCATATTACCTTAACTGGGCAAAGAATTTCATCTGCTTTGAATGAAATCAGAAGAAATGGTAGTGTTCAGGAGAAATGAGCGAAGAAGTAAAAAAATGCTTCAACATTTACTTACTAGTCAATTGATCCCCTAGTTTGAAGAATTTTACTGCAGTACATGAGATCTCTGGCTATGAGGACTAGCTAGATTTGTACCATTGACAGGGGCCAATGCTGTCAGTTAAGTAAAGCAGGTAATAACAACAGAATGATCAAAGATGATGTTCGACTGGGCATCATTAAATAAGAGTTGAGCTACCACTTCTGTCAAGCATGAAGCTTGGACACCCTGATTCGCTACTTCTACATTTTTGCTTTATGGAATGCACATTAACTCATTGCACCCTTGCAAGTACATGACCTCAATCCGTAAACAGGAGATGATGTGAAATGAGCCAGACTCTTTCAGGTTCAAATCCTCATAAACTGGCTCTTGGGCTATGTATGTAAGTTTGAAAGGTTTAGAGTTTTCATTCACAAAATGAATATAACAATACCTGATTGAAAGGGTAAGTGTGGTTTAAATGAGATCTTTAGGGTATAAAAAGGACCATGGGCCAGGGAGATGGCTGAGTATGTAAGGGTGGAGATGCATAACCCTGATGACCAGAGTTTGATCCCAAGAGCCCACATAAAAACTCGGATGTGTTGGCATACATCTGAAATCCAAGTACTTCTATGGTAAATTGGGAGGTGGTGACAGGGAAATCTAGATGCTCACAGGTTAGCTGACCTGGAGTATGAAGTACCGCAACAGAAAGAAACAGAGGAGATGCTGCCTTAAGAAGGTAGAAAGCAAAATTTGACTCCTGAAAGCTATCTTCTGACTTCAACATGGACACCATGGCAGAGAGCGAGAGAGCAAGAGTGAGAGTGAGAGCAAGAGCAAGATGGGGAGAGACAGAGAGAGAGAGAGAGAGAGAGAGAGAGAGAGAGAAATAAATATAAATGGCTTGATAGGTTTACAAAGATAGCCCAGATGGCCAAGTGTTTGCATGGAATCTCCATCCACAGAACCCATATTTAAAAAGGCACATGTGTTGGCATGGACTTGTAATTTCAGAGCTGGGGAGGTCAAGACAGTCGGACAGGGGCTCACTGACTAGGCAGACTTGTCTATTTGTTGAAACTAATCCAGTGAGATATTTTGTCCGAAAAAAAGAAAACACCTAAAGAATAACTCCCAGTGTTGTCATCTGGCATACACATGCACAGATACACACACACACACACACACACACACACACACACACACGGGCTCGGGATAGATCAAAGTTTAAATAAATACATGTTGAATATATTGATTAAATTTATTGTACATATAAGCAACTATGTATATTATTTCAGACCAAGAATTTCATTTCAGAAATTCTGGTTCTTGGATGAAATTTAAGCACTAGTAGCTTGAAAAGTACATGCTTTAATACAAAGTGTGTCTATAATACTTTACTGGGAGAACCTAGTTCAGTGACCTATGAAGACTATTGCAGACTCTGCTGATCATTGAGCTCTACATTTGAAAGTTCTGCATACAAAAGATTATGGATAATATGAAGTTTTAAGTGCATGAGCCTCTTAATAAGAAAACAAGGTTCATCCTAGCACTATGTTAAGGATTTTGCAGATTAACTGTTGCTCCTGGAGGGAGAGAAATGAGTTTGAGGACCACAAGTTGCTCTGAGAATGTTACTACAGCAATTACATATTTCCCTGGTTTAATGTAATTAACTGTAAAATTTCATATTGTAAAAAGAGTGGAACATACATGTTCACCAATCTTATAAACAGCTGATTTTGAAAATTTGTTGATATGGCTCTAACAGAATGCACCCATAATCCAAGTATCCCGGTGACTGAGGTAGAAGCATAAAAGGTTTGAGGATGCTCTGGTGTACATAATGAAATTCTTGTCTCAAAAAACATTGAAAAGGACTGGGGAGCTACCTCAGTGGACAAATTGCTTGCCACACAAATGTGAAGCCCTGAGTTTGTATCCACAGAACCCACAAAAAGTGAGTCCCATTAGCAAGCTCCTGAAATGTCAATACTTCTACAGCAAGATGGGAGACAGGGACAAGAGAATTGCTGGAGACTTGGAGGTCAGAAGGCCTGGTATACACAACAGTGAACAACAAGATACCCTGTCTTTAAGAAAGTAGGTGAGCACTGAAACCTGAGGTCATCTTGTGACCTGAAAATACATGCCCTTTCCTTTGCTCACACAAATTTGCACACACATACAGACACATGCACATATAAACACACACGGAGAATTTTTTAATGTTGAAAAGTTAGTATATATAGATTTAAAGCTGACTAATACCCAATATAAACATGATGCACACTTGTATATAACATAGTCTATTAAATACTTCAGTTACATTAATATTTTAATGAAAATAAGGTGAAAAATATTTACAGTGATTTATATTTGACACTGCTTTAACATGATCATGAATATCAAATAAAGCTAACTGAACTCAGTGTGGTGGCTCATGCCCAAGGATCCAGTTCTTGGGAGACTGAGGTAAGAAAACTGCCCTAAATCCATGCACATACACATGGCACTAAGTGAATTCAGCTTTTTCTTTTCTTTTCTTTAAAGTGGGAGCACATGAAGTTGGGAAGGAAAATTAGTAAGGGGAATAGCAGAGGGATTGCAGGGAAAGAAAGAGAGGCTGGGTTTCATCAAAATACACTCTATGCATTATGAAATTCCCAATTAAAAAAAAAGATTATCATTAAAACCTCCACTAGAACAGAGTGAGACCCTCTTTCAAGAAAACCAAATTATATGAATAGCTACAAGAAGAATTTTTTTAGTAGGTAATGTTTATCATAAGTAAACAAGGCCATTTAATAGAAAACAATTGATTAAATTTGCACAAAGCTTCTAAATTTTTACCTTAAGTTTTATCCACTCTTAAAAACATATGGTCCTCAACTTCAAGTCACTCCAATTTAAAAAATGTTTTAATAGCAGGATACTACATTTAAAGCACTGTCCTAGCTGTTTAACTTCTCTCTCTCCCACACTCCTACCAAATGTGATCCTTTAGAAGGCATCCACTATGGTTTTTCCCTTGTTTTTCAGTGTATTAAACATAATGAATCATTGTGCTTCCAAACCATTTTTCCCCTAAAGATCCTGTAGCTCAATACAGACATCATTACTTCTCTGCTAGCATAGTGATTCCTTTCGTCATGCCTGAAACAGCTACAACAGAGATTAAATACAATCTATATCCACATAAATCATTGACTAAATGAATCATGAAATTAATATGTAAATTGTGTGTTTAACCTCTATTTATACAGCACTGTCTGTCACCATGTTGTAAATCTAAAACTAATTGCAAATTCACAACTGTGCAAAAAGAACACTATGGTAAAAGCTTGACATATTTATTAACTAAATGTTGAACTACATTGAATAAGTAATTAAGTCATTCCAGAACAGGGAGAGAAAATTATATTTAAGTACAGATGTCACCTGTATGAAACAGCTAAAACTATTTTAGAATAGACTTTGATGTTAATCAAAGAATACTCCTATTTAATTTTAGATAGACAAACCAGTTTCTATTTATCCATGATTTCATTTAAAAATGCTGATGTCATCATTATTCAAAGAAATACTAGTTACCTTTAATGTCCCTCCTTAAAAAAGGAAAGATTTCCCAAAGGACATGTTGTAACAAATTGATTCAAAAGATGCCCCAAATGTCCTCACCTCATTCAAGAATAGTGTTAAAATTATTTCACAAATGATAGATTGGATAAACAAGATGAAGTAGACTACTTCTGCATGTTTAATGATGTACAGAAAACTAAATGCTTAATAGGTCTTGCCACCAAAAAGATGGATGACTACTAAAAAATTATTTTTCTATAAATGACAAGTTATTCAAAGGACACAACATAAATTTGGAGCATAAATATATACATATGAAAATATGTTAAACTAATATTTCTCTTTATGCATATACTACTGCTTTCAAGAGTACAGACTGTATGCTAGCTGCTATAGTTATAACCCAGGTTTCAATTAAGATAATGGGTTTTTTAAAGCTTAATGTATAGTTTAAAACAGAAATGACATTAAAAATTTACAATTGAGATGATTGTGATGAAAAAAATCACTCATTCCAATTTACACTGCATATGCAGAAGAGAGGCAAATCATACCTTTGGAGTTCATTAACCAATCCAATCCAGTGACTTACAAAAGACAAAATAAAGCCTTTTGAATTCATCTAAAGAAAAATATTTCCAAGAATTTCACACTTCAATAAATATGTGTCTTCTGTTTCCTTGTGTCTCATCCTTTTATAATGTGTTCATATCTTTTCAAAATATTTAACCTGAAAAGCTAATTTTATCAATTCAAATAAATTTCTGAATTTTTTTTATTTTATGTGTATGTGTGTATTGCCTTCTTGTATGTATGGACATACGTGTCATGCAATGCCCATGGAGCACAGAAGATGGTGTCGGATTCCCTGGAACTGAAGTCATGGACAGTTGTTAGCTGCCATGTGTGTGTGCTGGGACTCAAATCCATGTCTTCTGCAAGAACAGCCAGTGCTTTTAACCATGTGCCATCTCTCCAGCCCCTAAATTTCTGATTTTAATGGAAAAAAAAAAAAAAGAATGCTGTTCTGGATAGCTTCAGTTGTCAATTCAATACACCCAGGAAGTGGACACATCAATTGAGGATGTTTCCTCCCTTGGACTGGCCTGTGGACAGGTTTGTGAGGCATTTTCTTAATTGTTAATCGATTTGGGAGGACACAGCCCACTTGGGCACGGCTACCCATGGGTACATCGCACTGCGTTGTATAAGAAAACAGACTGAACACAGTGCCTAGGACCAAGCCAGCAAGAAGTATTCCTCCATGGTCTGTGTACAGCCCCCTCTCCCATTTCCTTCATGAAGGACTGTATTGTAAGCTGAAATAAATGCTTTTCTCCCCAAGGTAGTTTTGGTCAGTGTTTTATAACAGCAATAAAAAGCTAACTAGAACTGATGCAATCAATACGCATAATTTCTTACTTTGGAAAATATTTTTGCTCAGTATGTAACTGATGTCATTAGTAGGCAACTATTGTGGATGGCTTATTGGAAAGTATTCATATGCTTCAGTTTGATTATCCTAATAGAAAGTGTCATATATTCTTCAGGAACTTGGCTACAACAGTCCATTGCATATCTGTGAAATTTTTGTAAATTTAAGAACATCTGGCCCCTATCATGCCTGCATCCATATCTATGGTATTTCTAAACAAGCTATAGCACATTCCAGAATCAGAATCCCAAGAATCCTGAATTTCTTTTCAGGATATATTAGGGAGTTCACGGGGAAGGGGAAGAAAGAGAGACGGAGAATATCATATCAAAGAGAAGTAAGGAGACAAAACCACAATATTATTTTACATAGATATTGCATATTATAATGTGTCGGATTACAATAATTAGGCTGAGAATTTGTAGTTTGATTTCTTACATATCGAGAGCAAGAGAGGCAAAAATATATGCTGTTCTCTTTTCCATGCAATTAGTTTACTAGATCCACTGGCAGAAAGATTAGGAGATGAAAGAGGAAGATCATTTCTTAGAGAAACTCCAAACATGAGTAAAATATGATAAAGCATGTAAAGAGTTAAATCAACACTTATAGCATAATAAGCACCTTAAATAAGAGATCTATAAGATTGTTGATGATTAAGATGATAATAAAACTAAAGTATAACATATTTTCACCATTAAAAGGATTATGTATTTTATAAGCATTTTATATGAGAAATCATTACATTCTGAAGAGTGATTACTACAACACCGCAGAAGAATTCATGGTATAAATCTAAATGAAAGAGAAAAGTTTCAGAAATTTCACACCTTTTTGATATAAATATATATGCAAAACCTGAAGGAATATAAAGGAGTATGTCTGGATTGTGATAAACGTGAGAACATGGTCGACTTACACTTGAGATTAGATAATTCCTAAAATGTTACTTCACATATATTTTACTTTTTTAGGCTGAATATATACTCACACACATTTACACATACACAAACACACACACACACGCACACACACGCGCATGCACACCCCAGATGAAAATATAACCAGTACACAAGAATCACATCTTTTGCTTTAACAAGGATTCACAAAGATTTTTGTTTCAGGATCCTTTTCCATTTTATTTATTAATCCATTAAAATAACAAAAATAAAACCACCATCTATTAACAGAATACAGTTTTATAAAAAGGCTACAACTTTCCAATAACAAATAAGTAAAATAATGATTTGGTAAAACCAATGGCATTGTCTTATATTTTTGTAAATCCAGATGACATCTGGATTTTCACATTTGCTTTTGTGTTTTGTATTCAATTTACAGCTTTATGTTGTTTTATTTGGTACTTATATGATGAAAAATTCTGCATCACACACATGTATACATGCAAAAA
The DNA here is from genome assembly GCF_000622305.1 of Nannospalax galili. Classification (NCBI taxonomy): domain Eukaryota; kingdom Metazoa; phylum Chordata; class Mammalia; order Rodentia; family Spalacidae; genus Nannospalax; species Nannospalax galili. The sequence continues at coordinate 5,777,879 of NW_008331140.1, forward strand.
GAAGAGTCCTCAGAATCCACTGGAAGTATACAGGGGCCTCTGACTACCTTAAACCATATATTGGAAACTTAATCCAATTCATTATTTTACCAGATTTTTTCCCTTTTACTTTTATTATCTTGAAGATCAGTATCAGCTCTCTCTTCAGGAAAAAGCTACGCCTTGCTATTTCTGTCAAAATACAATAGGTAAAGGAGCTTCACTCTGCTCTTTGAGACGTTGTAGTTTGGTATTTAATTGTTGACAAGTATGTTGATTAATTAGATCAATTAGTATTTTCACTAATAGTGTAACGTTTCCCTACAAATAGTCCTAAGTCCATATTACTTGCTTTTTCTATTTGTTATAAATCGCATTGTACTCTTTTTAAGAAAATTTCTATGTGAATTAAATCTGCCCAGTGACAATAATGTGAACCAAAACTGGAAACAAAAATAGAAAGAAAGAAAAATTTGCTGTTCATTCCTACTTCTAATAGTAATCTCCTCTGGGGTTTAGACAGGTCACTTAATTGATTTGGGGACTTAAATGATGATGATTGACTTGGAAGTGTCCCATGTTATTAAATTACCATATATATGTAAGTGCAAGTTTTTCTTTTGTAAGTTAGTTATCTTTTCTTCTATTTTGTTATTTGAAATACAATTAGTTTGGGTAGTTTGGTGACTTATGAAGAACTTCATTAATATCATTATAATGTAGTTAATGAACTTTTCAAAATACAAAAAAAAGTTAAAGAATAAAAAAAGCAAAAATTCATTTGTATCTTCATTTAATTATTTTCAAGAAATGGCAATTTTTAGCTACATAGATAATACAGACTGGTTCAGGGAGATGCTGATATTTTTTCAAGTACTTGTTATATATATGACACTCTGCTAGGTTCTCCTTAAATTTCAGTTCACCTATGAGATCAGTATTATTATTCTGAGTTTTCTCATCAGACCTATTCTCAAAGGAGACGTCATGTCCAATATCAAAGATTTCCTTATGTGGAAGATCTTATTTGGTAGATGTCAAAGCCTGGGTGTTGCATATCTTACTACATACTCTACATTCCTCCAACTGAATATTAAGTCATCTCAACATATCTTTCATTGGAAACCCAGAATGTGAACATGGAAAAAGTTTTATGGTACTATTTTAGAAAAAGATACTATGGGAACCAAGTTATATCCAAAAAAAGTGGAAAATTATCTTTATCTATTCTGTATGTTGGGGTGGAAAGGAATTGCTTAAAAGGGGACTTCTACCCAATTATTAAGTATATATTTCAGGAACTTGAGTGACTCATTGAATAAAATAAACTAGCTTTTAGGTAACTTCTTTTTGTTGTAATTTTATAACATAATTATTAATGTAACACATGTTCAATTTTAAATACATAAGAATTATTTCTACAGAATAACTATACTATATTCTTCTAACCAAAATAATGGTTTTTATCATTGCATACTTATTTCTTGATATATTTATATATCTATTTCTGTAATATTTATCTATATATACCCATTTTCAAAGTTGAAAATAAAATATACATACATAGAAACCTCCACAAAAGGGGGGACATTTTCTTCTTCTTATGTTTAAGCTAGAGATTGTCACTATACTGTCTGTTCCCTCTGGAGATTTATGTTGAAGAGATAAAACTTTCTCCCACTTTTTTGTTTTCATCTGCTCCGTGCCTCATCCGACATTTCATTCTGGGAAGGAGAAAGAGCTTCTCATCTCAGTGGCAGGAAGGAACAATCTTCGATTTATAACATGCAGGAGCCCATCACTGTGATAGAGCAATCTTTCCCCTAGACAACGCTCCATTACTGAGGCTGATGCCTCCTTGCTCTGATGTTGCTTCAACACTGATCTGTCAGTCCCAACAGCAGGGCGAGTGGCACCACCTGCCCCCATGAACATTTTTCATCTTTATCTCGGGAAAAAAATCTTATTTTGTGGGTTCTTAAAGCAAACTGGGAAAATATATTTTCAATATTTTTTTCTTTACAAACCTCCCTCATTTCACACACACACACACACACAGAGAGAGAGAGAGAGAGAGAGAGAGAGAGAGAGAGAGAGACTTGAATGACATATCATATATTTGGCAGAATATCTTAGATTATATTTGCTGTACCTTTTTTTAAAGACTGCTTCTATAGTTCTGAGGAAACAGAACAAAATGTTAGTAGAGACTCATCATCTTTAGATCATTTCAGGAATAAGGAGCAAGAGATTTCCTAATTACTTTTGGGGAGTCTGTGAAATTAAGCTGGCTCTTTTGTTAAAGGCTTCATTGCCAGAGCTGAATTTGTTCAGGTGTCATGTTTGACTTTGGAATACAATGTAAATTATTCACTGATGTAAGACTTTTTATTCCAAATAACATTTAAGCGTAATCAAAAAAAAAAAGAGAGAGAGAGAGAGAGAGCGTATCCAATAAGAAACTCGTTTCTAGAAAGCTAATAAATACGAGAGATAGATAAATTGTAATCCATAGGCAATCAGCAACAATCCTGAAGTCTGTATTTGTCTTACTGTGAAAAGGGGGAAAAATATTAAAGTGACACTATTACATACTTCTTTGTAGGATGATCTATAACACATGATCAAATTCATTGAAAGTTATTAGATAGTAATAGGTAATCATCAAAAACTCCAATTTGCCCTTTTTCTGAAATGTAGATACTATACTCAGTATATATGCTAAATGTATTTTGGTGAAAGCAAATTAACCTACAAGAGGTTTAACACAAACCCGTATACAAACATTTTCTTAGGAGCTGATTCCTTATAATTTAGTAACCCTTGATTTATAATATTCTTAGGAACCATTTAAAATACAGCAAATATTAAAATGTGCTGGCGAGAACTTGGTTCATTTTTCTATATATGTAGGAAGGACAGCGTCAAAATTACAAGTATCAAAATCTGCAGATAGATCTGTCACTTCCTTTATAGTATCTCTCTAACATGAAGTAAACATGAAGAATGAAATCAGATCTCTGGGTGCCTTATATGGCATTTATGAATTTAGCTTATCTTTATCTTTCCCCTCCATCCCATAGCTATCAAATTTTCAAATATCTGTCTGTTTCTTAAGTTAAAGACAAATGCAAATAGAGGGCGAGGCAAAAAATTACAAACACAAGTAGTACATTTGTCAGTGAGTAACATGTTTATGCTAAGCTCCCTTAAGAATTTCTGAACTTAAGCCGTAAAAATCTATTATTTACCTCTTGTGTCAAAAATGATTTAAAAGTCTATATGCCAGAGCTAGTTAGATGCTACATTTGTATCTCACTAGTCTTGGAGAAACTTTTTGAGAAATTCTTGGATCCACACATCAATATGCAGAAATGAAATAGATACATGATAGATACATATATAGATACATGCATAGGTACACAGAGTACTTGATCACTTTAGCAATAGCATTAATATGAGGATTTAGAAAGCAGTCCTTTAAAATGTATAGGATAGTCAGGGAATACCAGAAAACATTTAAAACAAGATAAAGCATTTCCAAATGTAATGAAACGTAGAGGAAATTGGCTGATTTTATATATAACTTGGATATTTCCATGAGACTAGTGCATCTGTATATTTTGATACATAACCATGCTTTATATACATTATTTCAATAATGTGTTTTTAATGCTCAGAGCATATAAGGCCATGTTGCACTACTGGAAGAAGAGGAAGCAAGTAAGCCTCTGATGCCTGCAGCATCTAGCAAAGTTAAGAGTCAGGATTCCTATAGGGAAATGTGCTTTGTAAAAACTGACTGAAACCTCACATTTCAGTAAGTTAATGACCCGATTTAAAGGTACGGTGAACTTTATTTTGTCTTAGAAGTAAACTGACAGCAGTGCAGCTTTTATAATAAATGTTATGATCAATGCTGTGGTCTCAGGTGTTCGTACTTTATTTACCTTTAAAGAAAGCTGTAATAAGCAAGAAGGATGGGATCGATATTATAAGCTTTTTATGTATTCTGTTAAAATTTTATGGATTCATTGCGTTATTATACTGCAGATATTTATTAGTTTTATAAATGATATTACTTAAAAATCAAATCAATATTATTTGGAACACCAAATCCTAATTTCCCTGCTCTTCAAACTCTGTGGGTGCCTATAAAGTCAATTTATAATAAGAATGTCAGAAATTCAGACAACATTCCCAAAATTTATAAGATAAAAAAGAATGTACAAAGCACTTTGAAATACTGTGAAGTACTGTAAAATATGAGGTAGCATTGATGTTTGGTTTTTAGAGCTCAAGTTGATTTTATGTACATTCGTATAATACTATGAAGTAACTGGCTAAGAATAAAGTAGTATTCTGATTGAGCTAGAAATCTCCAACTGGTAGGCACATATTCATTATTGCCTTGTTAAACTCAGTTCTCAAATATGCTCAGCTAATGCATATAAAATTATCCCACTGATAATGTTTTAATTAGCTTTCTTTTAATGTCTTCAGTCTTCATATGTACTTTAATTCTCTTGTCATAATGAAAGAATAGGTGGTAGAGAGTTAACAATTATTATTTTTTCAAATTTCAGTCAAAGTAACACAGCCATTAATAGTGTCTTGAGCTAAGAGTTATGACATATACTCATATTCCCAGGATTCTGGAGGATGAAGTAGGAGGATCAGCAGTTTGAGCCCAACATTGCCTCCATATTGACATTCTGTCTCAAAAATATAATGACAAAAATCCCACAGGGGTTTCATATTATTGATCTTCTCACATTATATTCTATTTTGTTCACTATTAATACTCTTAATTTTGTTTTAAAGTCTCATTTTGATCATACAATATATTATTGAGTATACAAAACCATGTTAAATAAGACTAGACAATCTGCATATAATAAAAATTAATGAATGCATTTTTATGTTATGTTTAATGATTTCACCAGTTATTATATAAAACATGCATTCATTTAGAGCTATGTTTCCCTCTCTTCTTGTAATAAGTTCTGAAGGCAATCTCTCTGATTTAGATATAATACAAAATCTTAATAATACTTTACTATATTCCTAGAATGCTAAAAATTTGCAAAACATTTTCATGCTTATGATTGACAATAATAGGTGGTAAAAGTGAATATTTATCTACATTTTACAGATAAGGAATGTAAGCTCTGGAGAAGATCAGTGACTTGCATGACACCAAACAGTGTGTGGTTCAACAAACTCAGAACTCAGAACTAAAATTTTTCTACTGCCTATCCCATTGCTACAACACAGTTTCAACACCCATACAATCAAATAATTATGATTGACAATAATAGGTGGTAAAAGTGAATATTTATCTACATTTTACAGATAAGGAATGTAAGCTCTGGAGAAGATCAGTGACTTGCATGACACCAAACAGTGTGTGGTTCAACAAACTCAGAACTCAGAACTAAAATTTTTCTACTGCCTATCCCATTGCTACAACACAGTTTCAACACCCATACAATCAAATAATTTTCCATATGCCATCCATGAATTGTTTATTACTATATTTTCCCCCCAAAAATTTAATCAGTTTGGGGAATATAATCAACTGACTCTGAGGTTTATTACATAATAAAAAAGATTCTGCCATCTTTTAAAATTCACTGTTAAATGCAACAAATTCTGGCTGATGTCACCAATGCTCTTGACTGACTTTGCAATATGCCCTCACTAAGGACATAAAAACACATAAAATCCTTTTGATAATAGATCCCACATCTTAATTTCTTATGACTTTCTGAAACAGGGACTATAACCTAGGCTGGTCTCAAAGTCTCAGCAATCCTCCTGCCTCAGAATACCACTAAATAATGAATCATTTAAAAGTGTTGCAATCGACCCTTGATTACCTCCCAGAGCTTGAAGGTAAGACCCTATTGCTGAAGATAGAACATACTTCAGAAAATGTAGCTGGAACTGACCTGGAAGCCACTTCTCCTGAAGGTTAGCTCTCAAAGCTTTGGAGAGCACTAAACAAGCTGCTAAGAGAAACATAAACCGATGGTCCAACACCAGCTTCAAGACCAAATGATCATATGAATGTCCAGCACAGCATACAGCACTGGTGCAGGAGTGACACTTTTTATCTTGGCGGCAATCAAAAACTACCTAATTTCACTAAAAGTCCACTCAATGTAAGGAAACTCATGTGTGGTACTGTAAACATAGCAAAATACACATGGCTGGAGAGGCCATGGATCTTAGAGAAGACCCAGGAACTGTCACATTCTTAGACTAATGTGGTTTCTTACTATGTGCAAAATATGTATCCTTATGTTTACAGACAAGTGTCCCAGTCACCGCTAATCAAGGAAGCTTCTTTTGCAAAGAGTACCACAGCTGGTCATACATGGAGATTGTCTTTGAATTGCCCAAGCCTAAGTGGCACAAGGCTCATGGAACATAGAACAAGGGATAAAGAGGACACCAATGAACATCGCAATTCTCATTAATGAAGCTCCCTCATATGACAGAGGCCCAGTAACAAAAAAGGTCACAGATGGCCCAAGCACAGAGATTAAGACTGCTGAATGCTGATACTTGGACAGGATTCCTATATTAAGCTTCACCCACCCAGGGGTCGGGTACCATTTTGGAAGGGGGGTGGAAAGATTGTAAGAGCCAGGGAAGAGGTGCATGACCATATGGAAATAGAGTCCTACAAACTCCTGAACCTGCAGCAATAGTGTCAGCATGCAAAGGACCCATGCAAACTCAAGCAGACAAAAACCCAGCATAGAACTGGGGAAATGGACAGCAGAACCCAAGTTTAGCTGAAGAAATATTGGCAACTGATAACTGCTGGGTGAGGAAAAACTGATCTTGCTAAAGCAAGGGACTCTACATAAGTCAAATAGACCTTTGTAGAGGACCTTGCATTGAGGAACATCTGGGGACACAAACTTGACACAATAGGCCTTAACACAAATTACAGAATGTATGAATTCCAATGGGGAGGCAGTATGAGAGGATGTCTGTGGGGAAGGGTGTTTGTAAGTGATTGAGATGCTCAGTATGAAATACACTAAAATTCAATAAAAGAGATTTGCAATGATATAATGACCTATAAATACTGCTTTGTGGATATTAAATTGTTATTGGATTTTCCAGATACCCAAATATCGACATATGGGAAAATGGAGATAAATTATTCAAAACTATCAACAGAAAAGTTACATTGCATATCAAAGTAATTGAACTATTGAATATAATACTACAGAAATAGCCAATTTAGTAATGTGAATGTGATATAATATTAATGTATATAATCTGTTGATTTTCGATGGAAAAAGTGTAGATTGATTAGATGACTCTGAAAACAATTCCACCTCACAGTTAACAGGCCCTGTTTGAATAATCTGTATTTGGCCACCTGTTTAAATCAGAAGGAAAATAATTTCTGTTAAGTAATGATAAGAAAACAGTGGTTGACAGAACACATATCTCTTCACTGTTGTAGTTCTATAAAAATATGTGAAAATACGAATACTCAAAAATAATATAATACCTTGATACAATGGCTATAGTGATGAATATCTTTCTTGAAGATATTCAGTTGAAATTGTCTTTAGAACAAAGAATTTAATTTGAATGTAGTTTACTTTAAACATTTCAGAAGTTTCATGGACTCGCAAAATTTATACTTTTATTGATCGCTAAACAACTAAACTCTGATAAACTGTATGTATGTTTGCAATTCTTAATTTCTTTTAACAAGACTATCTTTCAATACTATTAAAAATTTCAGGGTTCATAATGGCTTACAGGGCTGATTTGAAATGAGAGTTTAAATGTAATCAGTTATAAAGGTTATTTTTTTCATGCAATTGGTAATGTAAAATATTAATATAAGCTGAATGATTAAACCATGGAAAATGGTGACAGAAAACAAGGTACTAGTCCATCTCAAGAAGGGCACTATATAGTCATTGCTCTTATGAAATTTATAATGTTGACTCAACAGAGTTTCTATATTTAAAAATACGCATGTAGATGCATAATTTTCTATTTTCATAGTTGTGTACCCATCAAAATGGCTAAGGCAGAAAAATTGACAATAACAAGTGTCAATTTTTTGAAATAAATATAAAACTATTTGGCAGCATCTTCTGAAGATTGAAATATGATGAAACCTATAATACTTAGAAATACTTAAGAGAAATTAGTGCATATGTCCACCAATAGTATTCATAATAATACTCAGAGATGCAAAATTCACAATAGTCCCAAAATTTGGAATATTGTGTAACAATAACTAAATGAGCTATCCTTGCATGCAAAAACATGGATGAATCTCATACATATAACTGTTAGAAAAAAGTTAGAGACAAAATAGTACATTCTTCCTGCTCTATATTAAGTTCAATAATAACAAATACATAATAATAAATGTCAGAATACGAGTTTTCCTCTGTGATTAGTTATTATCTACAATGGGTAAAGAGGCATCCATGCTCTTCTAACTCTCAATGTGAATGATATTACTACATAGGCACAGATTTGTTAACATTGTGAGAATTAATAAAGTTGGGTACTTATGATCTATGCACTTTTTTGTATTTATATTTTGGCCAAAAGAAAAAGAAAAAGAAAATCAAGGATCTGAATAAGTTACTTCAAAGCCAACAGTAAAAAATATGATTTCTTTAACCTACTGTTGTCATCTAGAGCACTACATCAATTAGGATGTAAATCATAATTCATAAAATTTAGTATTGTGACCTTACAGCTTCCTTGGATAGCAGAGAAGTAGCTCACGAGCTACAAAAAATGCAAATCTTTCATTTTCCTTTGACCTTTAGTACTTCTCATTTTTAGCAGTCACACCATTAATCCTAATAAATATACACACACTAAAGCCACCCTGTCAATGTTATCATGATGTCCATTTGCTTGCTTTGTTTCAAAAACAGTGTGGATATTTTTAAAAAATGAAAAACCCTTTTTTATTGAATTGTGATATAAAACTCACTTATCCCACTAATCAACTAAACCCAAAAAGGAAATCATCCACCCCATATTGGAAACAAACAAGCAAAAAAGGCTTGAATTTTGATCAACTTCAGGATTTTACACTATGTACTGGTAGGGGCACACATTCATTATGTCATGCAAACTATTATTATGCCTGAATTGCTCTTTCATCCAAGTACAGATACAATCTGACGAGAAGCAGCAAGCAATTTTATTAAAGTAAACACCATTCAAATGTTTACTGGTGTTTTAGTACCTTAATAAAAAAGCAATGACTTCTGCTGAAACATTATAAATATTTTTACTAACATATATGCCATTCTCAAAGTTTAAGAATAGTTTTCATAAGCGTAAGAAGCTTCTAATTTGGCATTTGCTTCTTTATTATGAGAGACTTGATTATTTTGCAGGAATGCATCACATGTGTCTAGTGTGATGAAAAACTTTGAAAGTCTTCAAAAGGAGAAATAAAGCTAAATTTAAATGTTTCCCATGCCAGAAAAGTATTAAATTAAAAATAATGTCACTTTTTTATCACTCTGGATTGCCAGAGCCATAATATGAATATTTCTCATATCAAGAGACACCTGATGACATTTAGAAAAGAAACTTGACAAACAGCATTTAAAGATACACAAAAATGAGGTGTCTTTAAAAGCAAAAATTTTTCATTACTATATGAATTACCCAAAATGTTTGTCAAGTAAACATAATAAAATTTCATAACCACAATAATTTTAGGATGAGTTTTTGTGATTAAGTAAAATACGAATATCTCGGGATTAAACTGAAAACAGTTTACATTTCAAAATTTCACCCAAATTAATCTAAATTACCTGATGACCCCACAGAATCACAAGACTCCATTTCTCCACATCAGTGACAACTATAGAAAAAGCAAAAGACAATATTTGTACTGCCTAGGGAAACACTATCAGAGTTATTTTCTCTGGGTTTCAACAAATATGTGAGTGTATCTTTTTTAATATGCCTCATAATTATTTCTAGAGCTGTTATGAATGGAATCATGGAACCAAGGACTCACACATGCTGGGCAAGTGTTCTCCCACTTTGATATTCCCCTCATTCTTAATTGTGAATTTCGGGGGGGGTAATTGTATGAAGTGTACAGTGTGTATACTTATGTTAACGATTGTAATTTCAACTTCACAGTTCTTATACCTGCTCTTTTGTATTTCATTTACCTACTCAATAACTACTTGTTCAAAATATACAATCCACTAGTTGCTGGTTGAGACAATAGACAAATAAGACATAGTTCTTGGCGTCAGTGAGATGGCCGAGAAGATACAGGTGCCTGCCACCAAGACTGATGACCTGAGTTTCATCCTTGGGACCCACAGGGTGGTAGGACAACTGATTCTCACAAGTTGTCCTCTGACCTACACACACACACACACACACACACACACACACACACACACATACACATCATGACACATGTGCACGCACATACACACACACATACACACACATAATTTAAAAGGATGAAGAAAGATGTACTTTTTGTTCTGGAGTTGATATCCACGGGGAAAGCCAAGCAAGTAAATACCCTTCCCAAAGAGCTTAATATGTGCTGTATGGGATTATGAATAGTGTCATATTAGCAGACTGACTGAGAACAGAGATACCACAAAAGGTATTATTTCTCAACAGCATTAATGAATTTCTGACCTAGGTGTACAAGGAAAGTTAACCAAGGAACATAAAGAGGTGAAAAGGCATGGGGTACACGTATTTTAATATGCCTTCAGTACAACAAATACCTGAAAGCTAGAGGTCATGAAACTAAAGAGTTAAAATGTTATCCTTTAATATCACCACCCGGCACTTTGTTTTGTCATCTTAATAACACATGAGGCCAGACTATAATGAGAAAAACATAACCTATACCAGTGAAGAACGCTCTAGAAAATACCTGACCAATAATCCTGAAAACTGTGAAAATCATTAAAAATAAGGCAAAACAAAAAACTTTCACATGAGAACTAAATGAAAGGTGGTCTCCTCCTGGATGGGATCACGGACCATAAAAATGACACCATTCAAAAAAGTTAAGGAGTTTTGAATGAAATACACATTTCAGTTACCAGTAATGTACAAATAGTGATTAATTAAACATAAAAATATTATCTAAGATGACAATAAAAGCAGAGGAAACTATGAGTCAGGTATATGCATTCTACCGTTACTATCTTTGCAATTTTTCTTTAAGTCTGTAAACTTCTCTAAAAGTAAAGTACACTGAAAAAGAGACTGGCAAGACTGAAATTTGAATGTAGCACATGTTTAGAGAATGTTAAATACCTCGGGTAATTTGTATTCAAGGTTCATGATGCAACGTAATCGTAATTCGACACATGTAAAGAACCCAATTGTAGAGGATCCCCTTGAAATAGCTCTGAACACATGAAATTACACTCAATCTTCTTGATCAGGTAACCACTAGTTCCCTATATACATGTTACAGTAGACTTCAGATGATACAGCTTGTAACATCTTTTCACATCTTCCTCATACAGCATAATTTTCCTTTTGACTATCTCTGTGGAAAGAACATTTCCACGACAAGTGAAGGGATATTTATTTCTTATCCTGAAACACAAATAACTACACTAGGAATCTCTCTACATTCGGCTACCCAGTGAAACAATATCTCTACAAAGATCCCCAATAGTTTCTTTAAAATGATTACCAAGGCAGGCACATCTGTATTTTTCTAGGTTTATTCAGTACAATCTCCCAATCCTAAATAACTATTATTTACTCTTGTTAGAACAATAATTTTCCAGATCTCACTTGAAAATTGGCTTAAATGGTCCAAAAACGTTGCATTCTTAAAAACTGAAAAAAATTTCAGATTCTGAGCCAGCCGTTCAACTGATTGGTGGTATTGAGTAAGCAAATTAAGCCTGAAAGTTTTGCACTGGTATTTTTCAATAGCCTCACTTTTATTTTATTTTTTTCATGTGTATGAGTGTTTTGCCTGAATGCACGCTAAGGGCACCCATGTCATACAATGGCCGCGGAGGACAGAAGAGGATGTCAGATCCCCAAGAACTGAAGTTACACATGGTTGTCAGTTGTCATATGGGTTCTGGGAACCTAACCACGGTTCTCTGCAAGAGCAGTCAGAGCTCTTAACTGCTGAACCATCTCTCCGGCCCTCTCATTTTGATTTTTTTCCCGACGGAACTGTCCTCAACTCAGAACTCAGAACCAACATGCTAAAGCTTGTTTGTACAGAGTGACACCCCAACCCCAGTCTTACTCTGAAATTTTTTATCAAATCGGTTAAAACAAGGTCCTGGAAGAAAAATGACAGGTACAGACAAGTTCATGGTAGAAAGGAAGCATGTGGAGCTCAATTAGTAACTTTTAGTGTCCTTCAAAACCTACTGCAGGGAATGTAGCTGAATTGTTTCATCTATTGGAATGATACAAAATTAAAGCGACTGTGTGTGATGGCTACTGAGAACAATAACACCAAATCAAGAATTTGAGATATATATATTATATAATAACATCATTATAGCAATATTATAATAAT
>NW_008331140.1:5790580-5794040 GCF_000622305.1 Nannospalax galili
TATGAGCAAATAATATATTATAAAAACAAAAGGCAAAAATGACAATATGAAACTACTGCAAAGATAATCCTACCTCATGCATCATGACATCGATTTCATATAATTGAGCTTGCATCTAAAATAAACATTAGCACATAAACATCTCCAATGACTGTAAATTATTTTTAAATATTAAATAATTTCACCAATTAAGGTATTTTCTTGGTAATAAATATATAAAATAATACTGGAGTTCATATTTCAGACATTGAATGGAATATGCTACTCTCTAAGTAAATGACTAAATATATGACTACAGTAAAAGATTAATGGCATTAAATGAAATTTCACACACATATGATGAATACAGGCATAACAGAATCATACGTTATAGGTATACACAAATTCTTGGACTTCTTAGCTTTCCTTTTTTATCTGAGTCTTTTCTAAGAATATCAAGAATGAAAGAAAAATGCATAATTCCAAATGGCTTTCTGACTTTGTAAAAAAAAAAAATATGGACCTCGTTTTCCCAGCATTTTTCTCTTACGACAATTGCTTTACATGAAAAATGTATAAAAGCAGTGTGACTCCAGACTAAAGCTTTAATCTCCAGTTACTTCTATGAGCAAAGAGTAGATCAGAGAGTATAATTTACCCTTATCATACAGCTCATCTCATATGTTGACAAAAGAAATCCTCATGTTAGTTTTTCTTAGACAAATGTGACCCCATCCTGATATGACACTTTATTTTTTCAGCTGTGTAACAACACCATAAAACCAAGCTCTTTTTAAGCTACATTATACTAGTCCATGATATTTTTGTGCTGATGTCTGCAAGTTGTATATATTTAAAAGTCTACATTTGGTTTACTGAAAAATACAACTCACCTGCATGAATCCTCTCTTTATTGAATTATAGTCTATTATTTATCAGTTTCATATACTCATAACTACATTCATCTATACAGAGTTCTCAGCAAAACTTTTAAACAGTTCAACCAAAAATAATCAGTTTTACACTACTTTGTCTTATGTCCATCTTTAATAAGTGTGTTTTTAGTACAGTATTAATTCTTTCACTTCTATCATGACATTCTTCTGAGTGAGGAAAGAAATGTGTTTGCTCCTTTCTTCAATTATGAATATTCTTAACTCATTTTATTTCATTTTACCTACACTGAACAATTTCAACAACCACTAGCCTGGAATGAATCCATGCAAAGTCTTATAGTTGTTGGTAAAAGTGGCCTGAACAGTCTCGCCCCCATTTTTCAGAAGTTTTGGTACAAGTAGCCCACTTTATAGCTAAATACTTGTTTTTGCTTAAGGAGAAACATTGGGAACTAAAAGAAAAGTTTCACAGATAGCATTCACAACTTCAAAGTCCTATCCATTGAGAATTTTACAGCATGTTTTCTAAATTAAGACCTATTTATGCAAAAATATAAGTAAAACTAGACAACTCCCAGGATGAGTTTGAAACAAAAGCACTCCAAGACCAATCTTCAGATTCATGAAAATAAAAGTTGAGTTTCTTTCATAAGTTCCAACTTCTAATGGTGGAGAGTATTTACCAGGTGATTAGTATATCTGGATATGTAAACTCAGTCTCATTTATAATATGCTCCTAAATTTTAACAATGTGAATGCAAAAAAAATTTAATGGATAAATATCAAGGCCAAAACTCACTTAGAAATAGGGCTCCTCCCAAGCCCATATGACCCCTGAGGAACAGATCCTCAAACAACCTTAAAAGTAAAAATAAATTGGTTTATCTGGGCCAACTGTTTGGCCTTAAGCACTCAAAAGGAAAGTATAACCAAAGATTAAAGGGGCCAATATAATTTTTAAGAGTCCATCTGTATAGCTAAAGGCCACATAACAATCAACAATGCCACATAGGAGATACCTTCTTTTGAGTTGTTGGTCAGGGTGGCCCAAGGGACTCCCAGACAGTAACTCAGCATAGAACTGGGAAAACGAACAGCAGCCCCAATCTTATCTAAAGGAATATTGACTGACAACTGATTGCTCCTAGACGACGAACAGCTGACCTTCCTAAAACAAAGACCTCTAGATAGGCTGACTAGATTCACCAGATGGACAAGTAGTGGGGAAGAGCTGGAGGTGCCAACAACACAGCGGACAGTAGGAGGGATAACAGAGTATAAAGGCTCTAGTGGGGGGAGGGAGGCTATGGGAGGGTGCCATCTGGGAAGTGGGTGTATAGTTGAACAAGATGGTTTGGGATGTTCTGTGTGATATACACACAAAAAATCAATAAATTTTAAAAAATATATTATATTTGAGGAAGAAGCATAAAAACTTACATCATGTTAATTAGTAGAGTTGATAAACATTACTACTGAAATCTACCCAATGACTTTATAGACATACACAGGCGCCAAGGATCCGAGTGCAACCAATTATGACTAGTAATAATCAGATACATACAGATTAGAGATACATGCACCAACATCTCCGTGTTAGTAGCAGAAACAATGAGTCTTTCTGTAAGAAACACTATATTTTAAAATGAAATGGAGATATTTTTAAAAGGTTAAAAACTCATTCAGTTTTATGTCTTACAGGGCTTATACTGAGTTCAATATTGTATAACTGTATTAATTCAACAACGAACCTAAAAATTTTATAGCTTCTTTTGAAAGAGCTGTATCTTTGCTCTGGAAAGTGTTATTGCACATATTAAAGCTGTAATGATATACTTCTTCTAAAAAAATAATATAGGAAACAGTATAGTTTAAAATGAAATGGAAATCTTCTTTAAAGGGTAAAAACTCATTCAATATTTATGTCTTACAAAGTTTATACTGAGTTCAATATTGTATAACTATATTAATTCAACTGTGAACCTAAAAATTTACAGCCACTTTTGGAAGAGATATTGCTGCTAGATAAAGAGCTGATATTCCTAAAACAAGGGACTCTAGATAGGCTGACTAGGCTCAGCAGGTGGACTAGTACTGGGGAACAGCTGGGGGTGCTGAAATCTACCTGATGAATTTATATCCAGGTACAGTTAGCGAGGATACTTAGATGCCAAGGAGCTCAGAAAGTAATAATCAGATATATAGCAATTAGAAACACATGTACAAACGTCTTAGTGTCAATTACATTAAAAATGATTTTTTCTGTATGAAACTGTGTATTTTTATAATAAAATGGAGATCTTTTTTAAAGGTTAAAACTTTTCTTTTTGAGATAGGGTCTCCCTGTAGCCCCAGCTGTCCTGGAACTCACTATACAGACCAGGCTGGTCTTGAACTCACAGAGATTTGCCTGCCTCTGCCTCCTGAGTGCTGGGATTAAAAGCGTGTGCAACCATGCCTGGCTGGAGATCTTTTTTAAAGGTTAAAAACTCACTCAATTTTATGTCTTACAGAGCTTATACTGAGTTCGATATTGTATAACTGTATTAATTCAACAGCAAACCTAAAAATTTTATAGCCACTTT
>NW_008331140.1:5796089-5806073 GCF_000622305.1 Nannospalax galili
CCCACTAAATATTTAAAACCTCATTTAATTTTATGTCTTATAGGGTTTATACTGAGTACAATATTGTATAACTGTATTAATTTAACTGTAAACCTAGGAATTTGCAGCCAATTTTGAAAGAGATACATCTTGGATCTGGAAATTGTTATTGAATATGTCAGTGCTGTTGTAATGAAATGCTTCTTCTAATTGTGTGGTTATTAAATAAATAATAATAGAAAAGAAATAGAGAACAATTTATCTTTGAATTTGTTAACAAAGAACATTTCCATTCTCAATCATCATTGCCAGCTTTGACCAATTATTTGAACCTCAATAAGACCGCTGCTGCATGTAGAAACAAGCAACTGTTTTAAGAGAAATGGACATTCTTAACTAAATTCTTAAAATTTTACTTATTTCTAGATAGAAGTGCATATCTCTGTTCATGTTCAGACTTCAAGTGAAAAAAAACACAGGGAATAAATAGAGAAGCATAATTTCAAAATGACGGTTTTCTTTCCTACAGGAAAGGGCAAAGATCAGATCAATAACCCAAACACCAAACAGAAACAACATTCCAAACTTAGAGAAGAAAAAGCTCTGAATAAAATTCCAAAGAGAACTGTCACTGATAAATGAAGAACCACCTTTCTGTGTCGTTACAACATTCACTACACAAACAGTCCACTATTTCCAAGGACATGCATCTCAAGAGGAACATCAGTTCAACATTCAGTTCTTTAGGATGTGTGCACAAATGACAATAAATAACTACAACTCCAACAGTCAAATGAACAGCAAAAGGCTATTTCTCCTGAAAGCTGAGATCTATATTTCGCTTTGGCAGGGAGACAAACTATGAGATCCTTTTCACTTTGCACCTTCCCTTGAAAACAAAAGTTCTCAGGATGATCTATGAGCTGATAGTAAGCTTGTCATTATAGACATTTCACAATTTTATTGTATAGTACAAGAAAAAAGAAACGGATTTTGTTTTATCTAGCACCAAATGATGGAAAGTAAAATAAGATTTTTTGCTATACATACACATAAAAATCATATACATTTTCTTTGTTAATATGCAGGATCATATAAGGTTAACAGTAAGCATAAATATTCAAAGTTTCTTTGAGATCAAACATTGAAATTATTTATTGCTGGAATATCAAAATCACATAGGAGATATAGCCAAAAAGTTCTCTTGATAAAACTTAAAAGAAATAAGAATCTATAGATTAAAAATTTCCCATTTTGATATTTGATATAAAAGTTCACATATGAAATAAATTTGGTGCTCATAGTGTGGTTATAGTTCAATCCCTTAGTGCTCACAGGAAAAAATTCTATAATGCAGTGTTCTATGATGAATTTACAGTAAATATCACTGCATTTTAATGTCTACAAATGAATCAATCACTAACATTCTCATAAGTTACATTATAAACATTTAATAATGTGCATTATCAATAGCCCCCACTTCATAAGCAGAAAGTGTAGATATGTACCTTGAGTTTTTGTAGCTAGTTCACACTGCATCATAACACAATACTTATACCCACGTCTCTGTATATTACTCACACATGTCACATGTCAATTTTTATTGTATGTTTTGAAGAATTCTGGTTTTCTTGTTCAACTCTGACCCCTGTAAATTGTACTCCTCTCAGAAAGGGTTGACAAAATTTCCCTTTTTCTTTTATGGCACTTTTCCATACTTGTACCACTTTTTCAATGACCACCTGGTTGATGGCTATTTCCCTTGAGCCAGCTCTACTAGTTAGGAGTCAGTTTTTGGTCCCATTCACTACTGATGTGTTCTCTTTGCTAGATTCATTTTAGCACCCTTGCATACAATGTGAAATTAATTCTTATTCTTGAGACTCTTTCACTAGCCTGTTGGCTCGTTACTCCCTGCAATGGTTTCACTGTGTTTCTAGATCCCTATATATCCAATGCATCTCATCCAGAAGCAATTCCTTGGGAATGGAATTCTCAATATCTATACACAATATCTTTATATCAAATTTGTAGCTATCTCATTTATAAAGCTACTTAAAATTAAATATTGTCATAAGCATAATGCTCCAATCCAATGTGGCTGATGTCTTTATAAGAAAAGGAGACACCAGATCTCTCTCTCTCTCTCTCTCTCTCTCTCCCTCCCTCCCTCCCTCCCTCTTGCTTGTCTGTGTGTCTGTGTGTGTTCTCTTCCTTTCCATGCAAACACAAAGGAATATTCATATGAGAACATAGTAAAAGATGGTTATATATGCAAACCAAATAGTGAGACCTAAAAGAAATTAAACCACTTATCTAGAAGTGCACTTTCCAACTCTGGAACTGAGAGAAAATAAATTTTTATTGTTGATGCCACTTATTCTATAGTATTTTGCTGTGATAGATATAGAAGACAATACACCTGGATATATGGATGACCTATTGCTCTTATTATTTATGTTACTTAAAATTAATATTGTTGCTCCAACTATTGGGGGCCAGAAAATATAAATTCATTTTTCCTCAGATACAATATTGTCCTCAACAAAATTCTAATGGCATATTTACAAAAATAGAAATAAAACTCTTAAAACTGATATGGAACCACAAAAAAATCCCCAAATAGCCAAAGAAATGTGGAAAAATTAAAGTTGAAGACATCACAATTCCTGTCTTCAAGATGTACTACAAAGCTTCAGTATTCATCAGTTAAAAAAAACAAATTATGAAATTTGCAGGTACATGGATGGAACTGCAGTCAGCCTGCATGAGGTAACCCATGGCTACAAAGACAGATGCTGCATGTTCTCACTCATAAATGGGTGCTAGACTGAACCTTTAGATATGTGTGTTTCAATTTGAAAATCCATAGATGTCAGAATAATAGTAAAGGTCCATGGTGGGCAGGGTGATGGGAGGCCTCATGGGCAGGGAGATAAAATGCACTGATACAACAGGAAAAGGGACAATAATGGAGGAGGAGGAGGAGGAGGAGGAGGAGGAGGAGAAGGTAAAGGAGAGAATAAAGCCACCTCCTCCCTTCCCCAGGTTTCAATCTCCCTGGACCCTGACTCCAAACTGTGGGACCCAAGATGAGATTAAATGGGGTGGGGAATGGAAGGGTGGTATAGAATGGGGAGTATGGGGAGGGATAGAGAACAGTAAAGTCTTTTAGAAAAAGTCATGAAAATTTTGAACTATAGAATCTTGTTAAAGTACATAAATGTACAATATTAGAGGAGATTAAATTGAGTTTTCTTACAACAGGGGGTAGTTTTCAGTACCAGACACCAAGGGCTGGCAAATAAAAACCCCAATGCCAGGAATGGACTTTCTCTTTTGAAGCTGTTAACCAGGGGCTTGGTAAACACTCAAACACTACTGACCATTGCCCCAGCTCTTGAATACTCACCAGAACTCCACAGTAAGAAACTATTGCTGAAGAAACTACATATAAGGGCTTTAGAACAAATAAGGAGAAATCAAGCTGGTACCAAGTTTAAAGCTTAATCTCTACTAGCTAGCTTTCATAGTGGTAGAATGTTCTATGCATGCTACCAGAAGAGAAAAGAAATCATTGACCTTCCCAGCTGTGAATCCTGCCAGCTACAATAACAACTGGGCTGACAAGACAGGCCCACTGGTGCAATAGTGTCATGAATGTTATAGGGGAAACCACTCTAATTGGACTTTAGGTCTGCTTCTCAAGATGGAGCCCATATCAGACCTTGATATAAGCCTAGGAACCTTTGACTAAACAGGTCACAGGCCAAAGTCGAGAGTCAACTACGATTATTCTCATAAGTAGACATAATATTAAACTGACACCTAATGACTTATCGTTATACCCATAGATGAATGCATCTCTCATTCTCACCAGAGAATATTCCTCATGCAGCAGATGGTGATTAACAGAGACCCACAACTGTTCAATGTCCAGAGAATAAGAGAATGGACAGTGCTAAGCCTTGAATAGTACACCTATACCAAATTCTGCCTCCCAAGGCTCTGGGATAATTGTGGAAGAGAGGGACAGAAAGTGAGAAGTGGTGGATCACCACAGAGAAACAGAGTTTTTCAGACAGATGGACAGTTACTCATATGAACTCACGGCAATGGTGACAGCATGCGGAAGACTTACAGATGCTCAAGCTAGACAAAATCCCAGCATAGAGGTGGGAAAGTACATATGAAGCCCCAGCCCTAGCTGGGAAGCTATTGGCCACTGATAGCTGATGGGAGAGGGAAAGTCAGTTTTCTTTAAAGCTGTGACACTAGGTAATTTGACCATGCTCTAATTGATACATACATACTAAAAGGCATTTGCAGACACAAATTAGATGAGAAAAGGGGAGGGAGGGAGGGAGAGAGAGAGAGAACATGAAATCAGGTGGGGGTAGGGGGTAGTGAGATGGTGCATATAGTGGAGAAAACGGTTTTAATATGATCAAAGTACATTGTATGAAATCCTAAACTATTCAATAAAAACAGCATAATAATGGCATAAATACAGAGATATGGAGCAATTGAACAGAATAGAGAACACAGAAATAAACCCACATAAATTTGGCATACTGATCTTCAACAGTGGTCCCCAGAGTACACAATGGGGCTATAACATTCTTCGCAATGACTACTACTGGAAAATCTGAATAAAATGTTGTAAAGAATGAAGCTGGGTGATTGCTCTACTCAATACACATAAAAATCAACCCAAAACTTTCCAAAAATTTACACGTATGACCTAAACCTGGAAAACTCCTTGAAGAAAACAAAAGAAAATTATCAAAGCATTGATCTTGGCAACGGTTTCTCAGATAAGAATTCAATAGCACAAGAAACAGAAACAAAAACATGAAGATAGGACAGTATCAAACTAAAGATCTGCACACAAAAACGAAATAATCAACAAAATAAATGTGCAACCTATCAAGTGAGGTAAAATGTGTCTGATAAGGAATTACTAATAATAGCAAAATATATAACTAATTATATGTGTCAAATAGAATTGTTGAGAAATTACTAATACTGGCATCCTTTGTCCATTTATAAAGTGGATTTATATATAAACCCATAAACCCAGTCTATAAATGGTCAAAAGGTATCAATGGTCATTTCCCTAGAGAAGGAATTCAAATATTTAACAAATATATGAAAAAAGGGACTTGGTATCACCAATTATCAGGGAACTTCAGATCAAAGCCACAATGATATAGTATTTCACCTCAGTCATGATGGTAATTATATTTTAAAAGAAAAGATAATGTGTTGTTGAGGGTGTGGAGAAACTACAGCCCTTTAAACTGTTGATGTAAAGTACAATGGAAACAACTGTGAATAATTTTAAATTAATAATTAAAATTGATCTACTATATGATCTAGTAGTCACTTTATATATTCAAAAGTACTGAATAAACATCCTGAAGAGACAGCTACACTCTGGTGTACATAACAGCATTATTCCTATTAGCCAAACCATGGAAGCAATCCAAACATTTACCAGTGGGTGAATGCATAAAGGTAATAATTGTCCACTCAATGGAATAATATTCAGACTTTAAAAAGTGAAAATTCTCTCATATATCATAAAGAAGAGAAACCTTGAAGGTACCATGGTAAGTAAAATAAGCCAGCCACAGAACGACGAATGTGGCGTGGTTCCATTTAGGGGCGGAGAAGAGAGGGAAGTGAGCAATTGTTGAATGGGCATTGTTTCAGTTACACAAGAGTGTGCTGTACAATAAAGTGTCTATAATAAACTACAATATATAATACACTTCAATGGCTGTTAAGAATGGAAGTTTTCTATGGACACACAAAAATCTACGCAAGAGGAAATTTGTAGTTTTGACTATGCTTACTACCTTGATTGTGGCTATGGATTCTATGTGTGTGTGTGTGTGTGTGTGTGTGTGTGTATTCAAATCCTTCCAATTTTATGCAGAGCAGTATTTATTTAATAAATATACTTAACTAATCTGTCATATATGCATACACATCAAGCTATAACTTACATCACTCTAAGTGTTTTAATTGTAAGTTTAACCAGAAATCATGCTAATACATTCACATATATATCTTTGTCAGAGAAAAATTAAAAAGTAAAAATAAAATATGGTTTCACACCGTGTTCTCATTTATTCTTTAAATTTAATGCAATATAATTTTATATCTTAAACTTGGCCCACGAATTCAATATGGTTCAATGTTATGCTAAAATAGAGAAATATTTTCATATAGTTCATATTTCAATTTAAGAAACATTTTTATTTAAAAATATTATTTTTGCAAGTCCTTTAGTATTAGAAAACATAATACAAACAATATTTCCATGGAAAACATCTTAGGGATAAGAAACCCTCCCTTCAGCAATTGCTACCACAATAATCCATCTCCTTGGAAGTATTCCCACTTAAATACAGACCATGAAGAGAGACCTAACATTCTGAACTCATCAATTCTTTGTGAAAACACTTTATTTAAAAAAAAAAAAACTACTTGCATTTAATAGTTTGTCACAGTTCCAGTGATTGCTAAAACCACGTGTTGAAAGGAAAAGACATAAACATTAACAGTGCATCTTAATTCTATCACTAAGCATTTGATGGATATTCAAATTGATTTCTACAATATATCAAGATTTTGAAGAAGTGAGAACAACTTGGCCCTGCACGAATTTCTTTAAATACACTTTTATCACATTATCAGTAATTACAACATAGAGAAGAACCCTGAACAGTTTGAACTACAGATCTAGTTCCCTTTTAAAATAAAACAACTATCGACTATAATTAACAAACCTAATTTTAACTATGTGATATGTGATACAAATAACAGAAAATATAAAAATTAATTGTCCTTATTCAAATACTAGAACTTACAAATTTCACAGCTCAAAAAACAATGAGAAGGCAGTCACAACACTTAAGAAGATCAGAATTGCACAAGTAAACTTCAGTTTGTGATTCACAAATTTGTGCATTATTCATCTATTCATGCAGTTCTAAACTCTACTCTGAATGTGGATTCATAAATAATAATTGGAAACTCTTAACGAAACAAGAAATACAATAGTATTAATAAGTTGTTTAAAAGTCAACCAATAGTGTATAATTACCCTGTCACTGATGTCTGGAAAAATCATGCTGATCACCAATATTAGATGAACATTTTCAATAGTCATGAGACAATTAATACATAATTTAGTTTACTTTGAATAGCATTTGAATAACAATTTCCAAAGTTACTATAAAACATTAGCATACAAAGGCAAATATTTATTAATCATCTTCATTTATAAATGTATTAAAGATCTATGATCAAGTGACTTGATATTTAAATGGTTTGCGGTATAATAAATCCATACATCTTTCTTGGCGCCTTTGTTTTAGACATTATCCTAGGTGTAATATGCATCATAATGTGCATGGTTTTTCATCATACTAGCTGTGACACCTGGGGCAATCACTAACCTTTGGTTTTTTGCATTTTCCCATCTATAAAATAAGGAAAGATATAAAGATAGCCAATGAGAACAGGAAACAGATGGGATATGTAAACAGTCCTACCCAGAAGTCCAGAATGTAATGACCTGCTATACCTGATGATTCTTTACAATCACCACACCTACGTATGGATATGTAACATGAATATTTTCATGTGATAAAAGTGTATTTAAAGAAATTCGTGCAGGGCCAAGCTGTTCTCATTTTCCCTGTGTGTTGATATGTTCACTGAAACCTTAGTATACTCTTTAAATAAATTGAACTTTCATTGTCTATTTATCGCTGTCTTTATCACTGTACACATTCAGAATTATAACTACTTCCTGTAGTTTTCTTTTTAAAATTTTCCTTTTTTGCCAGGAGTGGTAGCACACACCTTTAATTCCAGCACTCAGGAGGCAAGGGCAGGCAGATCTTTATGAATTAAAGGCCAATCTGGTCTACATAATGAGTTCCAGGCCAGCTGTGGCTACAGGGAGACCCTGTCTCAAAAAGACCCAAAGAAATTTTCTTTTCTCTTATTATTTTTTAGTTTAGCATATAAAGGAATGGATTTCATTATGAAACCTTCATACTTGAGTCATTATATTTTGTTCTCACTCATTGTCCTCCCAATTGCCCGTCTCAGAGTCCCCTTGCCCTTCTCCAGCTGATTTTCTCTCTTCCCCTAGTTGGTATACCCCTTCTGCTTTCTTATCTCATATATTCCATTGCTCTCTTTATTTTCCATCTCCCTTAAGAGCCCTTCATCCTCTCTTCTGATCTCTTTCAATTTTTGTGGCACACATACAAATAGACATACAAATATATAAAAACACAATTTTAAAATTAGGCTGCACATATAATAAAAATTGTAATTTTCTTACAATTTACTGCTTGCTCCTTACTTCCCTAGCAGGTAACTCTTTTATTTCAAATGCTACGATTCCGGTGCTATTAAATTAAGATTAGAAGAGTAGAATGAAGCAGAAAAATTTCTCAACAAACCGTTTTTGAAATAGGATATTTTTAATAGAGAACACGGCACTTTAGTAGTTAACTTTTATTGTTACTTGTTTTTTCCATCTATTCTTTTTATTCTTCTTTCATTGATACATTATTCAAAGATAAAAATCATACATTTCAAGACTATAATGAATTTAAAACTTACTCATCACCTATTTAAAGAGTACCCATTGTATAAACAGCCTGGTTCATTTTGAAATCTGGTATAATACACCCATTGCTTTTATAAACTACCTATGACTAGAACACTTGAAAATAAATTATCTCTTACATTGTCATTTAAGAATACCTGTTCAGCTGGGCGCGGTGGCAAACGCCTTTAGTCCCAGCACTTGGGAGGCAGAGGCAGGTGAATCTCTGTGAACTCAAGGTCAGCCTGGTCTACATAGTGAGTTCCAGGCCAGCTGGGGCTACAGGGAGATCCTGTCTCACAAAGATCAACAACAACAACAACAACAACAAAAAGAATTTCTATTCAATCTTACCATTTTTACTTGCTTACCTAATTGTTACCAAGGGGAATATTAAGAAAATTTCAGTTCATTCTACATATATCATAAAGAATTGACAAAAGGTAGAATTCCTGAGATTTGATTACACTTTTCCTCAGACCCAGGTTTTCTAGAGATGTGCATATCACTTGACAACTTATTTTTGTGAAAATATGGAGAGGAAAAATTATCCTCGATAAGAAAAGAAGTTAATGTGATTCTATCTATGCTGGGAAGAACTATTGTGAAAGCATGAGTAAGAAAGAACAGAAATTATCTCAACATCTAAAGGACTCTTTCCTGTGTATCCTGGCTTCACAAATGCTTGCAAACATTTTTATTTCCAGTTTGGGGTCTTAGAATGTTAGTAACTTAAAATTTAGGCTTCATATCCAATACAATGGGTATACAATGCATGTGTGACACAAATATTAAATGACTATATTTCCCTCTAAGTAGCTAAAAGGTCCTACACTGTGAGCTCAATGCTTCTCACTGAAAAGACTATCTAATTTCCATTATGTTTAATCCAGTAAGATCCTGTACAAATTTTTTTTAATTCAGTAACAATTATTGTCTCACTATAAGAATAGTTATTCTCAAGAAACAATATAATAATGACCAGGTGTTGTGGTGGTGCATCCCTTTAATCCCAGCATTAGGAAGGTAGAGCCAGACAGATCTCTATGAGACTGAGGCTAGCCTGGTGTACACAGTGAGTTCCAGACCAACTCAGGCTACAAAGAGACCCCATCTCAGATAAACAAAATGAAACACACACACACACACGCACGCACGCACACACATGCACACACACATATATACATACATATAGCTAGACAGGCCGACAGATAGATAGATGATAGATAGATAGACAGATGATAGATGATGATGATAGATAGATAGATAGATGTATAGATAGATAGATAGATAGATAGATAGATAGATAATGATAGATGATAGATAGATAGGTGATTGATAGATAGATAGATGATAGATAGATA
>NW_008331140.1:5806190-5806361 GCF_000622305.1 Nannospalax galili
GTCTCTATCTTAATATATCCCACTTACATGTTGACATTTTTAAAACCTTTTTTCAAAAGAGATTAAATAGGCACAGGAAATAATAATGTTGTCTATTTTACAAAATTTATAAAATAATAGAATTTTAACATCCTTACCTAAACAGTAATTTAGTGAGGTGATGGCTTGATT
>NW_008331140.1:5806421-5817892 GCF_000622305.1 Nannospalax galili
ATATTATTATTAATATTTCTCAAATGAGATAGATAAAAGACATGAAACAGGAATGGAGAAATCAAGAATATGAGAATAGAAAAGTAAAAAAAAATGTCCAGAAGTAGGAAAGCCTCTAATTCTGATGAGACACTAAGGAAAATAAGCGATAATTTGTGAGTGTTGTTTCTTTTGTTTGATCAGCAAGAAGCAACTTTTGT
Source organism: Nannospalax galili (assembly GCF_000622305.1). Classification (NCBI taxonomy): domain Eukaryota; kingdom Metazoa; phylum Chordata; class Mammalia; order Rodentia; family Spalacidae; genus Nannospalax; species Nannospalax galili. The sequence continues at coordinate 5,806,622 of NW_008331140.1, forward strand.
GTGAAGAGAAATACTTTTACACTGCATATATTTTGCATTAAGTACATAACTTTATAATCAACTGAATATGAATAAAAATGTGCTTCAGATTAATTATAAAATTCTCTGGATTTTACTATATTTCTTCATCCATGATGATAAAAAGAGCTACTACTAAATGTTCTTAGAGGGGAAACTGTGGCTCCTTTTAGAGAGAACATTTTAATTCTAGCAGCATTTGTCATTCATATGCACTGTTGAGAGATTTGATTTATCCGCACTTACTCTGTCAGCCAATCTGTTTCACCCTCCCTCTACTACACAAATATTAATTAGTAAGTCCCATGCCTATTTCCTGGAACTGAAGCTGTGAGAATCTGTACTCTGACGGTCTGGTGATGTTTAAGAGGTAATCAACCAAATATTACTGAATTCTCAGCAGTTCAAACTTGATATTAAGAATAATCAGAGGGGCTGGAGAGATGGCTCAGTGGTTAAAAACACTGTTCTTGTACAAGACCCAGGTTCAAATCCCATCACCCACATGGCAGCTAACAACTGTCCGTAACTCCAGTTCCAGGGGATCCGACAGCCTCTTCTGTCCTCCACAGGCATTCATAGCACAATACGGGTGCACTTACCTACATGCAGGCAATGCAGGCATACACATAAAATTATAAATAATAAATAAAATATAAAAAAGAATAATCAAAGAGTCACTAAAGGATTAATTAGTGATTTTGAGGGTAATATATATGCTATACAGATTTCTGGAATGACAGTCCTAGAAGCAATGTGAATACCAACCACAATGATACACTGAAAAATAGGTAGAAAGCTATTCCACATTGTTGATGGTGTGTTTGGGCCTGCCAGGAAATGCAAAGTAAACAAGGGGAAGGAAAAGGGAAGAGTGACTTTTTTTAGAATGCATTTACTCTGTCTTTTTATTTGTTTTTATTGAATTTTGTGCATTTTACACAGACTATTTCAAACAATCTTAATCATCTTTGTACCCCCGACCCACCTACACCATCCCATAGCCCTCCCTACTGGAACCCATATCCTCTGTCATCCATGTTAAGGCTCAGAAATTTTGGGTAAAATAGAATAAAGTATTACAAATAGGATAAGACAAATGCAAATTGTAAGCTTTTAAAGTTTCAGTCACAGATGCATTGCACAATTTTCAAAGTATATGCAATTATTATATGTGCAATTAAAAGGTACAACTATGAAGTCTGATTTAAAGATATAAATTCTGAGTTCAATGTGGAAAATGTGAAATAAATGCTAACGAAGATAGCTACAATGTTAAGAAAGAAAAGACACCATTGTTTCTGGTATTTGCCCATCATTTTTGAAGAGCTGTTGCTTTAAATAATGGACTTGTCAAGGCAGTAACTGGAGGATAGAAAGACAAAAAGAAACTTTTGTTGTGCTTTAGGTATGGGGTACAATTGACTCAACATATGATCTAGGAGATAAAAGAAAACCAGAAAACTGTATTGTCACAGAAGTTAAAGAAGGAAAAACTTCAATATTTCCAAATGATCTAGGAAGTTGGAAGGAAACAAAACCTAAAAATATTTTTTCATATTTTCACTAATATCTAAAGTTGAATGATGTTATAATGAAAAATAATTCATCATGAATGAAACAGACTGTGCTTCTGAATATATTTGGAAGCACAACCAAATGAAACTAGCCATGGTGGTGCATGTCTGTAAAACCCGCACTACGACAGAGGTAAAGAAGCAGAGACGGGGAATCACAAATTCCAGGTCAGACTGGAATGCAAAACTAAAGAAAACATGGAACAAAACAATGAAGACAAGAGGGAAATGCAGGGATGATGGAGAGAGAGGAAGAGAGAGTGACGGAAAGAAGAGGGAGGAAAGAAAGAAAAAAATAGTAAGAGCATGACCAAATGATTACAAAATCTTTCAAAAGTATGACTATTCAACTTGTGGTGTAATAAATGTAGGAACGCAAATGTCTGCTCAGACTAGAGATTTCATTTGTTTCGATACATATCCATTATTAGAATTTCTGGATTACATGGTAGGTCTACTTTTAATATTTTGAGAAAACTCTATACTGTTTTCCACTATGACTGTGCTAATTTGCATTGCCTGTGCTAATTTGCATTCCCACTCACAGTGTACAAGGGTTCCCTTTTCTCTACATCTTCAGAACCATGTAACTTTAGTCTATTTTTTATATTAGCATTATTACTAGAATGATATGGTATTTAGTTTGCTTTGCATTTCCCTCATGATTAGTAATATTAAAGACTGTTTTAATACACCTATTGGACATTTGTATGTCTCCTGAGAAATGTTAATTGAGCCTTAATGTCTGTTTCTACTTGAGGGCAGGCTCTTATTGTTGCTGTTATTTGTTTTGAGGTTTCCATGATGGATTTTCTATTTGTCTCAATATTTATACTCTCCCTTTCTCATTTAATAAAACGTTTAAAGTCTTTGCTATAGAAAATCGGCAAAAGAAATGCATAAATAGGTTAAAATAAGAAAGGAAGAAGTCAATCTACCCTTATTTACAGATGACATGATTCTATACCTAAAAGATCCTACAGAATCTACTAGAAAATACAGCTAATAAACACCTATAAGAAAGTTACAGTATAAAAAATAATATAATAAAACCCTGTAACCTTCATATATACCATGTGTATACTCTAAAAGAAAGAAATTAGGAAAAATATCTCTTTTATCATAGCTCCAAAGAATTAAGTAACTGGAAATTCTCACTTACCTAAAGAAGAGAAAGACCTCTATAATGAAAATTCAAGACATGCAGAAAGAAAACTAAAGAAGAAACTGGACAACATGCTCCTGGATTAGCAGAATAACATCATGAAAATGGTTATACTATCAAAATTAATTTATAGATTAGGTGCAGTGCCTATCAAAATTCTAATGTCATATTTCACAGATCCAGCATGGATGAAGGAAGTGGGCAAGAAGCCCCACTCATAGCTGAGAATCTATTGGCAACTGATAGCTGCTGGAGAGAGAGAGAGAGAGAGAGAGAGAGAGAGAGAGAGAGAGAGAGTCAGTTTTCTTTAGCAGTGTAATGCCTGGTAGGATGACCACATTCCAAGGGATAAACAACAGCCAAGAGTATTTGGGGACCACAGACTAGACTCAATAAGGCCTAAAAGAAATAGAAACATAATAATAGATGACATGAAGTCAGAAGTGTAGTAAGGTGGGGTGGAGATGGAAGAGGTGATCTGAATGCCATCAGAATACATTGTATGACATTCTTGAAGAATAAATAAAAATATTTTTAAAAACAGATCTTTAAGGGGTGGAGAGATGGCTCAGAGGCCATGGAGAGGTCAATGGAGAGATGGCTCCATTGACTGCTCTTGCAGAGGACCCGGGTTCGATTCCCGCCACCCACATGGCCTACGAACCGTCCTTAACTCCAGTTCCAGGGGAATACGATGCCCTCTTCTGACCTCTGCGGCACTGCACGACACAGCTGCACTCACATACGTGCAGGTAATACACTCATACCCATTAAAAAAAAAAAAAAAGATCTTTAAAAAAAAATCAGTTAATTCATATGGAACCACAGAAACTACCGCACAAATAGCCAAAGCAGTCATAAGGAGTAAGAAAACACCTGGCAGCATCACAATACCAGACCTCAAATTATATATACTATAGAGCTATAGTGATAAAGACACCCTGGTACCGGTATAAAAATAGACAAGTAGACCAACAGAACAGAATAGAGAAACCAGAAATAAACGACAATGCTATGCCCACCTAATTTTTGACAAAGAAGCAAAAACATGTATTGGAAAAAGGGAGGGCTAGTCAACAAATGGCACAGGCAAAACTGGACATCCACCTGGAATTCACCTTGTACTAAGTTCAATATTTGACATTAAATCTGTGTTAATTAATGCATAAAATCATAAAACACATATATTAATGGGGTATCATGGGATATTTGCTACACAGTGTCTACATTTCTTGAAAACTTTAATTTTAGTTCCTCCATCTCACTAAAGGAAAGGGAATTTATATGTGTAACCTGTTTCTTACTAATTCATTTTGGAAAATTCAGGCATCAAATTATTAGGAAGCATTATAGATTCCTACATTTATTTATTATTCTTTTGTTTCTTTGGGGATCAACTATGGACAAGTACACTAATAGAATACTGATACTGCACTAAAGGGTTTAAAAGATGCTTGTAAAGGCATATTCATAAGCATTGTGTGGAAATAAGTCACATGTGTTGGCAGAAGTACTGATTCTAGGGTTTTCTAGATAAACGTTGTGATATGAGAATGATTTGTACATAGTTGATCTATCAAGTAATGTCACTGAGATTTCCAAAATACAGATCTTAGAACTGTGATGTCATTAGCCTATTGTATTAAAATCCATTTAATAGTGATCTTTTTTAGGACTTAAACTACCCACAACTAATGAGAAGTGAATCTTCTTGCTAATAAGCCAATATTAAAATCTACATATGGTATAGAGCTTTAAATACAACAGGACAACAATGTGAAAAGTCAAAAGAATATCTCCTCCATAAAAATAAAAAAAAAACAAAAAAGTCATTCTTGTTATTATTCAATGACTACGAAGCTCTGACTTTTAAAATGTTTTACATCAACTCGTTGATGTTATCAAAATGACATAGTTCATAAAAACATATACTAGATACACACTGTTATAATGTAATTAAAGATAATTGAATCATAAATTCATTCTAAATATTCATGTTTGATTAATTTTTTCTCAGTCCGAATTATTCTTGATACCAGTTCATAAAAGAATACTGTAAATAAAAATGTAATCGAAAGTGCAAGCGTATCCTGTTTCTATTATTTTCACCATCATAAATGGCATAATTTTGCAGAAGACACTCCAATCTTCACAAAGATAGTGCACTGTAACTGCTTGTTAGCTCTTCGGAAATAAAAACTAAATAAGAAATCATTGCAAGAAGATATAAAGATTGCAAAAGAAAATCTGGTGACCACCTCCCAACTGACTGCACTCCTGAATTTTGCCAAATACACTTTGCAGCAGGTTTGTGCACATAAATACCATTCAATTCAATTCACATCTTTTCTAGGAACTTTTGAAGTTTGATGTTTTCTTACTTTAGTGACTTTTTAATAGCTGGTAAACATAACTTGTATCTATGAACTGGACAGGGTCATTGTTTGTTGCCATCAACTCTAATAGGCTACACACTCAGAAGTTACTGTGTCTGCCATAGAAGTTTGTATCATTTGTGTATGCAGTCAATTGTAATAAAATAGGTAAAAGATACTTTGAAATTCTGACTTTTGAATTTATATTACAAATGAAGTTATTAATGTATCACATTTTAAGTTTTTAAAAATCAAGGAATTTCCAAAAATTCCTGAGTTGGATTCAACATTTGAGGACAGAAAACAGATTCTATAAGCCATGTTATTTATAAGAGAGTATATTGGGGCTGGAGAGATGACTCAGCGGTTAAGAGCACTGACTGCTCTTGCAGAGGACCAGGGTTCGATTCCAGAACCCACATGGTTGGCTACGAACCGTCCTTAACTCCAGTTCCAGGGGAATCCAAAGCCCTCTTCTGACCTCCGCGACAATGCATGACACGGGTGCACTCACATACATGCAGGCAATACACTCATAGACATAAAATAAAAATAACAAATAAAATATTTTTAAAAGAGAATATATTAAATTGGCAAGGAGCAGTCAGTGGAGGTGTAGATAGGGGAGGGGATCTAAACTCCATCAAAACATATTGTATGAAAACTTCAAAAATTCAATAAAAAATAAAATTAAAAATAAGTATCAAGGAACTGCTTCACCAACTCTAGTTGGCCAAAATAAAAGTTATATTAATGACACCACAAAGATCCAAAATCATCATTTTTTAACTTGAACCAAATTCTTGAGCTTAAGGAAAAGGAGTTATAGATAAAAATTATTGCAAATGAATGCTGTTCTTTGGACATTCTTTTCTTTGATTTAAATGTTCTGCATCATTTATTAAAAAAAAGTCTAGACACCATCACAACTCTACTGGATCATAAACTCATATGACTTGTGGTTTATATTACACAAATTGGCTATTATTTAGCGAAGTAGCAGTGCCAGACATCCCAAGTTTCATCCAATTCTGCCTCAACAGTTTATAAGAATCACAGAAGTAAATTAATTAATGACAATATCTATTCACAGAATCAAGGCTTGCTTAAGAGAAAAAAACATAACCTACACACAAAAGTACAAATCAGCAGTAGTTTGAAGGCAGCATACAACCAGAGCAATAAACTTTTTATGTGAGCACAAATATGGCATCTACTCCAACAATGTATCTCAAATGACTTCATTGCATTCTAAGTAAAGATAAAATACTTAGTTTGATTATTCTTTTTAAAAGCTCCTTTTTGAGGATTCATCAGAAGAAGAAAGCCTCAAGGTCACCTGTCAATAACAGAACAAGCCCTCAGTAAATCACAGTGCTTCACAAATAAATTCCTCATCAGTAATTAAAACCAGGCCTCTCTGGCCTCGTGTTATCAGCTCATCAAATTCATTGCTCATCTAGAATAACAGATCCACATCTGCAGTCATTACAGCACGCCAGATAAATCAATCCTCTCAATGATGCTTTGAGCCATCTTGCTCCCTTTTAACCAGCCTGATATTTATTTCCCCCTGACACTTCTGACATTCTATTTACTGTAGGCAAATGGAACTCATACGGCACCTTGTAATGGCTTTACCAAATCCCATTGTGGGGCATATCTTAGAAGACTGATGGTTGCAATAAACAAGGTTTTATGGTTTAAGTGTAAGCATCCAACTTTTTTCCCTGAGAATTTGACTTCTGCAGTGAAGGTTTATCACATTTGATTATAGGTAGACTAGTAGCCATTTAAAGTTTTATTAATTAAGTCAGAAAAAAAAAAAAAAGAACTTTCGAGCTGATGTCAGGGGTTTCTTTTTTTCTTTGAATTTAACTCTCTACCACAGAAAAGTTTCCAGAACCCAAATCTTTAGACAATAGTGAAGCTATTGGTAATAAAGAATATTGTAGCGACTATTAATATATTCTTTTGATTTTTGAGAGTTTTAAAAAATTATCACAAGTTAAAAAGGAAGTTCATAAATTATTCTTAAAGGTATATAATCATGCTGGGCATGGTGGTGCACGCCTTTAATCCCAGCACTTGGGAGGCAGAGACAGGAGGATCTCTGTGAGTTCAAGGCCAGCCTGGTCTACATAGTAAGTTCCAGGACAGCTGGGGCTACAGGGAGACCCTATCTCAAAAAGACAAAAAAAAAGCATATAATCACAATCAGAAAAAAATTATAAACATCCTCATGCAAAAATTCATGCATTTTGAGCTACAAGGATAGCTCTGTCAGTGTGCTTCTCTGGGACCAATCCCTAAAACCCATGTAAAAACACCAGGCATGGTGGTGCCACAGTTGTAATTCCACCACTATGGAGGCATAGAAGGATTCCTGTGGTTCACTTCCCAGCCAGTTTATGCTAATTGGTGAGCTCCAGGCCAATGAAAGGCCCTGTCTTACATGAGGTAGATAGTATTCATAACACTTTCCATCATCCATAGCCTTTACATGCATACCTGCGAACAGGAACCCTTGCACACACACACACCCAACACACACAGATAAATACACACTAAAAAAACAATTCATTTTAATACACAATAGTTTTGTGACCATGTCATAATATACAATTCAGAGGATGTTAATAGTGGTCTAAAGAGATGGATCACTAGCTATAGTACTTTCTGTCCCAGCACAACGACCTGAGTCACAGAACCCACATAATCCTAGGCACAGAAGCATGCATATGTGATCCCAGTGTTCCTATGGAAACATGGGAGTGGTGGACACACATGACTTTTAAAACATTCATAGTAATCATAATTTTAACAAAATGGACAATATTAGGATTTTAAGTTCACAAATGAAGCAATATTGCAAAGACAAAACTAGCAGTTTTAAAGGTTTTGTTACTGCAGTCATTCAAATTTTGGATGGCTCTACACAAACCATTCTCCACTGAGCTGTACTACCTCTCATGGCAGCAATTACGTGGGTTCAAAGGGATTCATTGAGTTACCGCTAGTGGAGCTTTCTGTTGGCATGTGTTAAGCTTGGTTCTTTATGTCACAAAAGCATTTGGAAGAAACATCACCCTTTGGTTTTCCTTTTTTTCTTCATAAGCACAAAGCTGAAGCACATGGTAGGTTGTGAATGCTGAGATTATCTTCTAAGAATTCATTCGGAAATAGCAAGTCTTTTCCTTAATGAAAATTCTTCCTTCATTACTCTATTATTCTCATATAGTGATCCTACTGCTTTCAGAGGCCAAATGACCCAATTTGAATATGTTGGATTTTGAAACAACAGCTTAAGTATTGTAGTTGTTTTACCATGATCCTCACATGGTAGAATGCCTGTTCCTCCTCCCCACAAGCCTCTTGACATTCACTCAAGTGGGGGAGGGAAACACACACACACACACACACACACACAAATAGTTGAAGCTATCAGGATGCTTGTGTTATTCGTGTTGGTGTGGAAATTACGCATGAGTTTTCTAAAGGCTCTGTGGATTACAAACAATAAAGATATTCTGAGCAAAATAAATCTTCCTATCACTGAGATATACTAAATCACACAAAACCAGCTGTGAATAGTGTCACTCATTCAAGAACTTACAGGGGACCTTTCATTCCAAACATACTTTCCCACTCTCAGTTGGCTCATGAGGGCAGTCAAAAGAAACAAAAATATATCATTCTGATACCTAGAGGTGGAAGGCACAAATCATAGAAATTTAGGTCTAAATGAAGTCTTAGAGGATATAGATAAGAAAACTGAGATGTATAATTGCAGAGCAGATGTGCCCATGTTCTCATGGTTTGAATGACAGGAAATAGATCAAGTTCCTCAAGCTTCTCTCCTGTGAAATAGCAGGCATAACTATTAGTAGCCTCAATTGACCTGCTTTGTTGGAACCTATAGTCACCCTGTTTTCTGGTCATTGTACATGTAAGCAACAGCAGAGGAATTCAGCACAAGTACCTTGTGATCTAATCTTCTAAATGTTTTATAGTGGGAAAAGACCTGTACTATTTTTTAACTTTTAGCTCTAGCCTAATTCGCAGCAGGAAAGAGATAATATAATGAAGGAAATGTTTAATAAAGGAAATAAATGATTTTAAACTTTATTCGTGGGGTTCAAGATTCTTCCAAGTCCATGAATAGAAGGGAAAAACTGAGGAAAATGCATACAAAATTATTTAACTGCAGCTACAGAAAAGAAGACACTATAACTCTCCAATTTATTTATACATGCTATGCTAAAGCTGGCCACAAATATAATGCTAATAATTGCTATGATCCTTTATATTTGATATTCTCAAAAAGGAAAGTTAGGCTTCATAACATCCTGAATGAGGTATTTTACAGAAGGTGAATTCAAGAACGGTAAGTGTGAAGTTGGCTGTTAACAGTCAAGTAGGAAGTTTATGACAAAATTGACAATGTAATTCATGAACCCTGATCCACAATTCTTAACACAAACAATTCTGCCAGCTTTAATAACCATGCAGTAAAAATAAAAGTGACTTTTTAAAATTATATTTCCTGATAGCAGTATAAAATTCCATGAAAATACACTGCTGCCTAGGGATTTTAAAAATATTAATCCACAGGTAAATACAGATAAGCAACTCTACTACCAAACTTCACAGAAGTACTCTATTCTTTTACTGTTCCTGTTTTCAATCAAGAAATGTGACTACACATTCAGACCTAGTATTAGGAAGGACGGTCTTTTTATTATAAATACCTTAATCACATTTCAAAAGTTCTATGGAAATCATACTGAAATGCTTAATCTGCTAGAATGAGATGTGTGTGTGTGTGTGTGTTTCTTTAGCCCAAAGCAAACACAATAAGTCATGTCTTCGACAAAGTAAAAAATTACTTCAAATTAAAACAATAAAATAAAACTTAAGTATTATGACACAGGAAATGACTAGATCCAAATTATTACCTTAAAGCTATGGTTCTTGTAACATGAATATTTTTCAAAGTGGTAAGTGAATAACAAAAGTAACAACTGCTTATCACAAATATTTTAAGCAACATCAGCAGTTTCAAAATATTACCTTGCTTTATATTAACAAAATCTAATCATATCCTTTATTATATCCCCAGAACCAGAAAAATACTGGTTTGTTCTTTACCTTAAGTTTCCACATTCATGACTGTCATCTATCAGTATAACATGGGTAGCAAAACCCTAAGAATTTATTTTTCAGGATTCATATACTTCAGTATACACCCAGTCAACTATGCAGTACACCAGATTTGTTAGTATAAATCTGAAAATTTATGAATGGAATATGTCTACGAAAATATCCTGGCAGCCATACAAAAGAATTTCATGCAAAGAATTGCACAAAAGTTCAGTGTATTATACAAAGTATTGATCCAGATTACATTGGATCTATGTTTCAGAACATATGAAAATACTAACTAGTCTACTTTGCTTCTTCTTGGCAAAAGAAGCAGAAGTATAGGTTGAAACATAAAACAGTAGACTCAGAAGTGAGAACTCTCATTTGTTTACTACAAGTCTTAATGTTTGGATAAGGCATCTTACTTCAGTTCCATGTGCTTTAGATTCTTCATGATTAAAATGAGGGTTGTAACAATATGGCGATTGTAACAGTAACTATCACACCAATCTATAGAGTCTGAATGAAACCTTAGGATGTTACTTAGCCAGTATCTCTGCAAAGGTTAATGCTTTACAAAATTAGGGAATCCATATTTCACAAGGTTCTCAAGTAGCATCATTGGTTTTAAAATGTATTAAAATAAATGCTCAAAAGCCTTACTCAAAATTCAATCTAACTTCCTGTCCAAAAAATATAAGAACACATGTCTCTTATTATGAAAGTACTTTAACCTTTTCACCCAATAAAGGCCAGTTACTGTGTAAGCAACACACTAGATCAGAAAACTTGAGTAGGTCTACCAAATGAAATCTCTGATAGTAAACTGTTAGGAAAACAAGAAAGTTACATTCACTCAGGCAAACATCTTCATCTCCCCATTTTGTAGATGAAGAGATTTAACAGCCTTAATTTGAACTAGTGTCTTTTGATTGTAGTCTGGCTTCTAGTGTCTTTTATTATGCCTTGATGCACTTCTCAAGAGTGCAAT
>NW_008331140.1:5817988-5847204 GCF_000622305.1 Nannospalax galili
TTCTTACATCAACAATCTTGATTTCATTAGACTGTGCACGGTGTCAAAGTATAAAGCAAACTCTGCCACAATCATCTTCTGGTACCAAACACATGTGACATATATTCTTTGACACTAACTGAATATTAACGACGAGAGAATTTGGAAGACAGATAAGCCTACTTTCTTTGTTGGCTTGTTTATTGGTTGGTTTAATTTCCTTTTGGAACCTGCTCCACTGAAAATGTCTTAAGAAGCTGAATGGATATGCTAAGGACTACATATTCATAGGTATTGCACACTAAACTGAAGGATAAATTGAGTTTTCCATGAGCATAGTAAATTGACTAATCCTTCTATTATTTGTTATCATTAAGACTCCAAGCAAGTTCTTTTTCATTCATATGAAATGAGAATACAAAAATCTGGTTTCACCTAACATATAGTTTTTTTTTGGGGGGGGGGTCTTTTTGAGACAGGTTCTCCCTGTAGAACCAAGTTGTCCTGGAACTCACTATGTAGACCAGGCTGGCCTCGAACTCACAGAGATCCGCCTGCCTCTGCCTCCTGGGTGCTGGGATTAAAGGCGTGCGACACCACGCCAGGCCCCGAAAGTATAGTTTTATGAAGATTCACTGAGAGAACAGATGTAAAAAGACTTTGAAAGGCATAAATGTATTATTAGAGGTAGAAAGATGGTCAAAGTTACCACTCTATTATCAACTATTTAGCATATAAAGTCAAATCTTAGTCATCTTTGAAATTTCCACAGTCCATTGTTCAGATGGAATATTATAAATGACAAACATTTTATTCATGCATACATTTTTTTATTCATTCACCATGTTACAAATTAGTATATTAGAAGTGTGGGACTCTTCAGAACTTCCAATAAGAAACAATGAAGAGTTGAGCATGTTAGTGCATTCCTAAATCCCTAGTTACTGGCCTGTCTTCTCAGCTACTCAGGGGGCTGAAGTGTCAGGATCCAAGAACCCAAGGCAACCTGGGCAACAAAGAGACACAGCACAAAAGGAAAAAAATGTGTCAAGGAGATTCCCATTGACTGGATTAAAAGGGATGTTTATTGACTACAGTAATTCTTATATTTAAAATAAAATTTCCTTCATTTTGAAAGAAGGGAAGAAATCTTTTAAAATTCTCAAAATTCATTTCCTATGAGCATGCTTGGAGAAATATATTTGGTAGGAATAAATCATAATTTGTACCTACTATGTAGATCTGAATAGCTCACTTTTTTTCCAGACTTAACATTTTTTCAGATATTGTCTTCCTCTAAACCGTGCTGGCCTGATACTCCCTATGCAGATCAGGTTGGTCTCACACAATGATCCACCAGTCTATGCCTCCTGAGTGCTGAGATTAAAGACAGGTACTACCATGCCTGGTAGTCACAACATTTCTAACCTACAATATAAATATTATTTCAAGAATACAGTGAAATAAAGCATGTGAAGATATTCCCCAAATATAAATCATTTATTAATTTTAATTGTTGTTATCTTTACTATAGCTTTTGAGTATGCCAGGCAGCAAATTATCCCCCATAACAATATCATCATATGCTGTTTTATCTCTAATCTGGGAAATGTCTCTAACTTTTTTAAATTGTATTTGTTTTTATTGTATGTTTATGAGTATTTTGACTGCATGTACGTATGCACACTACTTATATGCAATTCTCACAGAGGCCAAAATACAGAATTGAAATTCCTGGAAGTGGTGTTACAGGCAGATGTGAGCAGCCATGTGGATACTGGGAACTGAATATGGGTACTCTGCAAGAGCAGGTAGTGCTGTTAATTGCTGAGCCATTTATCCAGCTTCTCAATTTATTTTTTCATTACTTTTAAAATTTACTATATTGGGCTAGGCATGGTGGTACACTCCTTTAACTCCAGCACTCAGGGGGCAGAGGCAGATGGATCTCTGAGAGACCGAGGCAAGCCTGGTCTACATAGGGAGTTCCAGGAGCAGCTGGGGCTACAGGGAGACCCTGCCTTTTATTTATTTATTTATTTTTTTACTATACTGGAATTAGTGCTATGAATAAGAATGCATGCTTATCATTAATTCACGTGGCCCTTGATTCAACCCCCAGAACCAACAAAAAAAAAGAAATAACAACAACAATAATAATAATATAAAATTTTCTATAAATTAAACAGTAGCAAGGTACAAATATATTTAAGATAATCGGCCTCTGGATGTCACTTTGCCACTTTTCAATACTGCAATTCAATGGGAACCATTCATTCTAAAGAGACTTAGGCCACTCTACAAATGCAGAATTACTGTAAAAAAACATATTTAAAGTAATTGCTTTATTTCAATGAGACATCATTCTAAGTGAAATAACCGGGAACCAAAATTAAATAAATAAATAAATAAATAAATAAATAAATAAATAAATAAATAAATAAATAACTTATGCAGAGCTTGAAATTGTTCAGCTTGTGAAAGTTGAGAGGAAAATAGTGTATATCAGAAGCTGAGGAAAGCAGGATGGAGGAAAGTACAGGGAAAGGTTTGTGGACTGTGGTCCAGTGTAGACCATAGTTAGAAAAAAAAGTTTTGTTGTACTTTTTCACAATAGACTCAATACGTATAATGATAATATACTCCAATTTCAGAAAAACTGCAACGTTTTTTATTTAGAATGTGTCATTTACAGAAAAAGCAATTCCACACAAAATTGGCATTCTTAGTCTGCTGCAGACATGCTTCTAGGCTCTCAAGATAAAACAATGAACACTGCAAACGAAGATACTGCCTTTTTGAATCTTATCTTTGCTGAGAAGTATGTGTTTGACTTTCCCCCAGCAATCTATGAGTAGTTCGGTCTCAGGGAAGGGGATCTGATACTTTCATACTTCAATGTATTCCACTTGTGCTTGGCTTGACCTACACTGAAATAAATAATAAAAATATTGAAATAACAACTAAAACCAGCACCTACAACAATAATCACCACCGTGAAAACGCTGCTTGATGTTTGTGAACCTGGGAAATGAGTTAAGTTCTTAGATATTTAACACTCTCTTCACCCTTCCTGGATTCTGCTGCATCCTCCCCCACAATCCTATTACAACCTCTTAGGCACCTACTTCTATTTTAGATAACGTCTCTCCTTGACTTCTTTCACATTTCCTACTCCAGCCTGGCTTACAAATGTAATGACTCTCCCTTGCTCTCTGCTGAAGAGTAACTTGAGTAGCTTGTTAAAAATACCCAGTCCTGGGTCTGAGGACTTGAAATCAGAAGGTGAAGGTAGTTCCTGACACTAAGATTTACCAGTTGTCATCCTTAGATGAGTTATCTCACTTTTTCAAATGTCAGTCTCCTCTGCTGCAACAGAGGTGTAACAATGTATTACTGTTGATTTCAGAGGACTTTATAAAAAAAGAACAACTTAAGGTACTTAAAATAGAGGGCAAATAGAATCTTGTAATTAAGAAAAATGTTTCCTAATCTCTTTTATCAACTAAACTGAATGAAAGGATAACTTCATCAATCTAATGATAGAAAAACTTTAATAGTGCAACCTATTCTCTACTGTCGTCAATAACAAGAGAGCCCGTCTATATACAGTTTTGTTTGAAAAAAGAACTCCTATATAATAGTGAATTTAATGCCACTAAAAATACTGGACATTTAGATTGGAAAAAAAGAAAATAAAGCTTCTTTTATGATAATAATGTTGATCACTTTCATTAGCAAAGAAATTTAATCAATTCAATCAGACAACAACTTAATGATCTATGTACAAGGCACTAAGCATACTAAAAATGGCCTTTTTTAAAACCTCTCGCTTTTAAATTATTCATTCTGTCACTAAGTACTGTCAATGCTCCTTTGAAACAAATCCCTTCTTCATTCTATTGCCATTGTCAAGTTCTTGAAATATTTTTCTCAGAGCACCATAGCAGCCTTCTGGGAACCTTTTCAGTATCTAGTATTCTTTTTATTATTCTGATGTTTCTTCTGAGAATATTTTCTCCAAACTTAAAAAAAAATTAGCCAAAACAATCTTTTCCAGATTCTTTTCTATACAGTTTCCCATGCATTAAATTTATATTTTAATAACAACAAAGTACTCGGTCCCTCTAGAACATATAATGTACTTCCACACATCTAGATTTTCTCTAGGTTCTTTTTTCCTGTTCAGAATTTCCCCTCATTCTAACCTGGTCTGAAAAAATAATCCTATTCATGGTTCAAGATCAGGCTCTAATGTCATCATCTCTAGGAAACTATCATTCTCCTATAAAGATCATCAACCTCCTCCTCACCATTCCCTTATTTTCTGTATTTTTCAAGACATTTTCTGTATTTTTTTGTATGCATCAAGCTCTTGTTTGAATAGTTCTGCATTAGTTTCTTATCTTGCAGCTGTGATAAAATACCCCTGCTTAAAAAAAAAAAAAAAAAAAAAAAAAAAAGGGAGAAAAAAAAAAAAAAAAACTAAAGGGAGACATGGTTGATGTTGGATCATTGCTTGAGGGTGAAATTCGTCCTGGTGGGTAAGTCCTTGTAGCAACAGCTAGAGGCAGCTAGTCAAATTGCATCCACAGTCAGGAAGCAAAGAGAAATGAATTCTGGCGCTTAGCTAGATTTTTCCTTTTTTATACATTCCAATATCCAAGCCCAGGGAACTGAGCCACTTACTTTGAGGGTGGGTTTCTTCATCTCAAGTAGCCTAATCAAGACAAACCCTCGCAGACATGGCAAACGAATAACCTAATCTAAATAATCTCCTACAGTCATGTATTCTAGGTGATTCTACAGCCTGTCAAGTTGACAATCAGTATTAATAATCACTTCTTTTCTGCTCCTATTCCTTTCCCTCCTCCCATATCAGAAAGTATATGCTCTTGTAGTACACAGCCTATATTTGTTTGTTTCCTGAGACAGTGTCTGACTATATAATCCTGGCTAGCCTGGAACTCACTATGTAGACCAGGCCTTAAAACTTCTGTCAATCCCACTTCTTCTGTGTACCAAGTTCTGTTCCTAAACTTTTTATTTTCAAGTAGCTGGATCAGGGTCTACCATGTAATCAGCACTTAGAAAATAAAAATTAGGATAATAAAATAAGGTGCAGATTCTATTTTCAAGTGGCTTATAATCTAGTGGAACGAGTAAGAAAATATATTGATGTTTGGAAAATTTTTCACATTATAATTCAACTTTTTTAACTACTCAGTAAGATACAAAAAGAGGTTGTAACCTTATACATAAAAATGGCTAAGGAAAGAACAGTGTCTTATCCTAAGTCACACAGAAAATTCAAAGGTGAAGAGCAAAGTAGTAACTTGAAGTTAGTTTTAATTTCATAATGATCATGTACAGTGATTCTCATAGCATACCTAAATAAAATATATGCCAATTGTGCTGGATAGCTTTAGTGTCAAGTTGATACACCTGGGTTGAAGGAGCCTCAATTGGGTAATTGCCTCTATTGGACTGGCCTGTGGCCATGTCTGAGGGGCATCTTCTTGATGAGTGATGTGGGAGGGCCCAGCCCACTGGGGGTGGTGCCACCCCTAGGCAGGTGGGCCTGTGTTGCATAGAAAGCAGGCTGAGCAGGGGCCAGAGGAGCAAGCCAGTAAGCAGCATTCCTCCATGGCCTGTGTTCCAGCGCCTGCCTCCAGGTTCCTGCCCTGAGTTCCTACCTGGGCTCCCTGATGAACTGCAACCTGGGAGATGTAAGCTGAATAAACCCCTTCCTCCCCAAGTTGATAGTGGTCAGAGTGTTCTGTCAAAGCAATGAAGAAATAAATCAGGACACCAATCTAGTAAAACAAAATACTAATTAAGTTACACATCTTATTTATTAGTCTATGTTTCTTTTTCATTCTATAATACAGACAAAAGCTATTCCATCGAAAAATAGCTTAAATGATTACAATAACAAAGTATTTAAAGATGAACAACAACGTTATATAACTAATTTTAGCAGCATTTACAAAATGGTCTTTGTCATATTTTTCTACTTCATTAGTCTTAAGAGAATAATTCATTTTAATGAGTACATGAATTTCTTCATGAAGGATTTTCAGGTGTTTTTCCAAAATGTACTACATTACCACATATGAGTATTTATTTCTATCAAGTTATACAAGGCTTTCAAACTTCTGTGAATGATAGCTCAGCAACGATTATTCTCCTTCAGTCAAAGCCTGCTTTCTTTCTATGTCATGCAGAATTTTAAACAATTCTTTCAAAATGACAATTCAGAAAGGAGTTCCTAATGATATACAAAGAGGGCATGAGTGGGACAGGAAAATGATATCACAATGATGTGCACAAGTTAACTTATGAAGAACTAGAAAAATTCACATATTTTCTTAAATCGGTTTCCACTTTAAAAGTATCAGCAAAAGATACAAATGTCATTACAACTACCACAACTGTGTCTATTTAAGAATAGTATAATTTTTGGCTAGAGAGATTGTTGAGCATTTAAGAGCAGAAGACCCATGTTCGGTTCCCAGCATCCACATCAGGCAGCTCAAGATTACCTACAACTCCCTCTCCAGGGTGATCTAACACCTCTGACTCCCGAGGGAGGGCACCTGCATTCCTGTGTACATAACTACTCACAGATACACAGATAAGTATAATTAAGAGACTAATAATAAAATTAAGTTGGGAGTGCTAACACACACCTTTAATACTAAAATTAAAGAAGGGGAGGTCAGAGGCAGGCATATATTTGTAAGTTTGGGGCCACCCCTGTCTACATAGACTAGTCAGTGTTACATAATAGTGAAACTCTGTCTCAAAAAATTAGTATAATTTACAAATAGTAAATGGAATCTGCAGTTAGTTGTGTTGTGATTAGCTACACATATGTCTTATTTTATGAACTGAAAGATCTTGGATTTGAGAATTTAAAAAAGAAAATGGTAAGGAGCCTTAACAATGCTACATGCCTGTAGCCCCAACTATTGAGAAGTTTGAGGGAAGAGTATCTATCCTTTGAGCTCTGAAGTTCTGGGCAAACCTGAAAAATAGAGTAAGACACCCAAGTCAAAGTTATAAAAACTATTAGTCTTCTGTTAGTATATTTATCTCTTTTGTTTGAATCAAATGTGTTTTTACTTCTTGAGAAAAGTAAACAAGCTGAGTTTGTAATAGTCTATATTTTGAATTGTTAAAATATATCTACATAACAGAGCTACTTTGACTTGACTTGCTATACTGTTACTGGAACATTTTAAACACAGACTAATTTTTAATCATGTCCAAAGAAATATGCACTATATATCATTAAGAAGGTATGTTTAAGTCCGGGCATGATGGTGCATGCCTTTAATCCCAGCACTCAAGAGGCAAAGACAGGCGGATCTCAGTGAGTTCAAGGCCAGCCTGGTCTACATAGTGAGTTCCAGGACAGCTGAGACTACAGGGAGACACTGTCTCAAAAAGACCAAAAAAAAAAAGGGGAAAAATTCTAAAAAAAAAAAAAAAAAAAAAAAAAAAAAAAAAAAAAAAAAAAAAGAAGGTATGTTTTAAAGACAGGTTTAACAAAATTGACGGTTTTTAAAAAAAAAGTATCAGTTTGACTCCTGATACTTGAGCCTACAGATCAAATGTTTTCCCATGCAGAATAATACTGCCCATTACTTGGTTGCATGTCACTGAAGTATCATTATTCGTGCAAACCCTTTAAATCTAAAAAGGCAAATGTAGCACCTTGCAAACTTAGCAATGTAATTCAGGGTGTTTAATCTAATTCTCATCTAAAAGGGTAATTGAAGGAAGAAGGCAGATGAACTGTTTGTGCAGTGATTAAAAGAAATCTACATGGGCTTAACTTAATCAATTTAAATTTTGATTAAAAACCAGGATGTTGTTCTCTTATTGAGTATGCCATTATTTTCAGAAATTAATGCATAAAAAGAATTTATTTTCCAGCAATGTTTCACAAAATTAATACTGATCTTACAAAAGCCAGTGGAAAAGCATTCTTAAACTCGAATGAACATTCACCAGAGGGTACTATACTGCATAATAAAAGAAAAAGCAAAATTCTTATAAGTACAGCACATGTATTGTAACATGTAAGGAAAAGGAAGCTGGAATTCTCCACACTGAACCAAGATAAATGAAAACCAGACTACTTTTTATAACTTGGAAACATCATGACACCTTCCTTCTCTAAACTTCCACAGAACTTAAAATTTTATATCATGTATCTTAGAACAATATTCTTTTAGAATTCTATTGTTTTGTTTTCTCACGTGCACAGACTTGTTTATTCAACAGGTTTCCTTTAAGCTAGAAAACAAGATAGTCCAATTCTGGAAGCCTGTATTTCTTTCCTAGTATTAAATATAGTCCTAGAAGTGAAGGTAATTTTTTTATATTTAGAAGATTACATAATTAAACAAGACTTAACTTATAACAATCCTCCAAATTTTTATTTCATCACTCATAAGTGAAAACTTGATCTTTTCAAATATTGTCTTTGTTAGGTATCATTAACTGAATAGTCAATATATGGTAGGACCTGTGCTAGACTACACACACACACACACACACACACACACACAGACACACAAAATTAATTATACCATATGACAGAAAAATATTTCCTCCTGTTAATGTCAATCTTGTCAAACAGATCAAAAAGCAAAACAAAAACCATCTATCTGTATTTTTAATATTGAATAATATTTTAACTACTGGGGTTGGAGAGATGACTCAGTGTTAAGAGCACTGGCTGCTCTTGCAGAGGGCCTGAGTTCAGGTGACAGCACTCACATGGACACTGTCTGTCACTCCAGTTCCAAGGAATCTGACACCTTCTTCTGGCCTCCCCAGGAATTGCATGCATGTAGTATAGTTGCAGACATGCAGGGAAAATGCTCATACACATAAAATTAAAAATAAATCAAAAAATAAGAATTGGAGGCTAGGTGTGGTGGTATATGCCTTTAATACTAGCACTCTGGAGGCTGAGATGGGTGTACCTCTGTGAGATTGATGCCAGCCTGGTCTACAAAGCACATTTCAGGTCAGTTGGGGCTTTAGTGAGAACCTGTCTCAAAAAAAGGGGAAGAGAAAAAGAAAAAAGAATGGGGTAATACAATAATGACTGACCTGGCAAGATGTGTTTATTATTGCAACAGTGGCATGAATATAATGGGGTAACCAACCACTTTCTGACTAGATTTGAGGCTCACTCCACACATAACAGCTCATGTGTGGTAATGTAAATCTGCTCAAGTGTGATGGTTAGGGAGATTATAGGCCCTAGGAGGAAATCTACTACTATCATTTTGTTAAATATATATGTGGCCAAACTGCCTTCTATTTATTTAATTTTTTTTTTGGTCTTTTTGAAACAATGTCTCCTTGTAGCTCTAGCTGTCCTGGAACTCACTATGTAAACCAGGCTGGCCTTGAACTCACAGAGATCCACCTGCTTCTGCTTTCCGAGTGCTGGGATTAAAGGCATGCACCACCACCCTGGCAAACTTTCTTCTAAATACTCATGTTTATATACATAGATTAGTGCTTCTCTCAGCCTTCTTCAAAGCAGCTTATTTTGGCAGTGGATGACAGATAACAGAAAGTTCATAATTGGTCAGTGTGCCAAGAATAATGGACAGTGGAATGCTCAGCCCTACATAGACCTCTAAGACTCAGAGAACAATGCAGATGAGGGTACATATAAAAGGAAAGAGCCAGGGGTTGGGAAGCAATGTTGCAACAGCACATATTCTAGACATGACATGGCTTTAGCACCCATGAATTCAGTATAGCTGTGGTTACCCATACAGGAAATGCACATGATTGGGCCTGCCAGTGTTTCATTATAAAAGGGGAAAAGGCTATTGAGGTTCCACCCTTCCCTGAATGACTACACATAGTTAATGATTGCTGGGGGAAAGAGTATCACAAATTTGTTACCCATACTCCAGTAAGTAATATCTTGCCCATGCTCATGCAAGCAACCTTAATTATACTCAGTGAGTATAAAAGAAATTAAAAACAAGGCATAAAAGTATTAGGGAAATTTATTTGAAAAATAAAATAGCTGGAAAAGAAGGGATGAGAAAAGGTAAGGGTGTGACAGTGACTACAATTCACATATATGGTGCTTGAAAAAATAAAAATACTTTCAAAGAGTAAAAAGTAAATAAGTAAAAAGTAAACTACAAAGTCGAGTATATGGCACGTGCCTATAGTTTCAGCTACTTGCTATGGAGATTCAGGTACATAAGATCATTTGAGCTGCAGAGTCCAGCTAGTCTGCATAATATACCTTATACCCAATTTAAAAAAAAAAACACCTTTCCAAAGTACTGATTTGTTCTGAGTTTGAATCACTGGAACTAATCTTCCTTATTTTGTTTTAGCTCTTCCTTTAGCAAAGTTATTCTGGGAACCATAGGAAAAAAAATAGACTGAAAATTCACACCAGTTACACCCTCAGCAGAGACTGATATCTCTGAATTTGCTTTCATTTTACAAATGAACAGATCAAATAATTAAAAGGTATCAGACAACATGAAACTATAAGTGCACATTCATTGTGTTAGATAGGCTATCTAATCAGTACAACAATCAATCCCCTTCAATATTGGTGTGACATATCCTGATTAGTAATCCCTGGAATATAGGACTAGTGCTCCTCTTTGAAGTATCATAGTAGCATATGACAAGACCTCAAGTCAGAAGATTAGTTATTTTTCCTTCATCTCCTCATTTGGTATACCTTTTCTCTTACATGATTACCATATTTAAAAGTTCCCCCTTTCTCATAGATACATCCTGGTGTTTTTTATAGTCTCATATTGTATAAATGTGTTTCTCAATATCCACCTAAATTAGATAGTAAGGAATTCGTTTTTAGTGAAATGTGGTTCTATATCAACTAAAACATCTTATGGTTTCTCCACTATATGACAGTATTTGCAAGTAAGGATCATACCTAAACTTCTTCTGTACAAATTGGTGCACTCTAAAAGTGATATATGTCTTGCCAAATATTTTGTAGGAGTTTGCATCTAATACCATCAGTTATAAATTCCTGGTAGCTGAAACCTCTGACCACGTTTTACAATATTCAGTTAAATGTACCACACCCTGCTCATGAAATACTGCTCATGAAATTTTATTGTACTCCTATATAACTGTAATACTTCATTAACTAGTGTTAATAAGCTAAGATCCCTAAGTGAACTACAGGACAATAAAATGATATGGAAAACAGTATCTGATGAATAACAGACTCAAAATAAATAGATTCCCTTTTCTTTTCCACCATTGCAGTTTGCGTTTAATAACTTAATCCTTCTCAAATGAGTTCCTTCAACTACAACTGTTCCTTCAAATACAACTGTTCTAACTTGAAAAAGATTTCTCAGTAGTGTGTGTGTGTGTGTGTGTGTGTGTGTGTGTGTGTGTTGAGAGAAAGGCGAAAATGCAGATGTGCCATTAGAAGAAATGCTAACTGACTTAGATGTTTTGTGCCATTATACCTTTATCTGGGCTACGGACCTGAATTTGTATTGATTCTCATTGTTACTTTGCTCAATATGCTTCTCTAACAATATTATGTGAAACCTGGTCTCTCTTTAACCTTACAGTCACAACGAATTGCACAATTAAATCCTGCGCAGCAAAGATGTAAGACTTTTTCCAGTTTATAGCTCCCTATAAACACCCTACTTAACATTCAACGGCTTGAATTACTTTTTATCATTTAAAGTCAGTAGACATGAAAAACAGAATGGTACCTTCAATAATTCTATTTCCCCCTGAAATACATTCTCCTTTTTCAGAACTTTTATGATTACGTTCAATGAATCTGTGACTTGCGAAAATAAATAGATATTTATTAGACAAAATGACAATTGTTACCCAGTCTTACAATCAGAGTTTTCTAAAAATATTTTATTATTTTTATTTTATGTGTATGAGTGTATTGCCTGCATGAATGTGAGTGCGCCCAGGTCGTGCAATGCCGCGGGAAGACAGAAGAGGGCTTCGGATTCCCCTGGAACTGGAGTTAAGGACGGTTCATAGCCACCATGTGGGTGCTGGGAATCAAACTCGGTCCTCTGCAAGAGCAGACAGTGCTCTTAACCGCTGACCCATCTCTCCAGCCACATAATCAAAGTTTTGATACGAGTAGATCTGAAGAAAACTGGCATTTGCAACCTCTTTGAAATGTACTCACATATAAAGTGTTTACCAGTGTTCAAGATGTGTTTTCTATTCTTACCAACCCAAAATATAATAGTTAACTGAAATTTTATGTTCTTAACTCATATATCTTTTCCTAGAGCATGATTTTATGGTGCCTTAATTTACAGATAGTTAGGTAATGTGTCATGTTGGTTAGTACATAATTGTATAGTAGAATGATCATAGGTTTAGTGTCAAAGAATTCCAGGCTCAGCATTGGTGAACTGTTATTATGGGCAATTTACCTAATTTCCTTGATCTTTGGTTTTCTCCAGTTTAAAAAAAAATAAGACCAACCACACCTTGCTTACAAGGTGATTATGGGACCCAAATTAAGCAATGAAAGAAAATGTAAAGCATAGTATCTAAATCATAGATAATAATCAATAAATGGAAAATAATACCATGACTTCAAATGAATAAAAATACAGTAAGTTTCTTTTTCTGGGAAATTTTTAGATTTTAATTTCATTATAACAGTAATGCCTATATTTGAGCATAGTTACACCTTAATGCCTGTGTTTCAAGACATGAGTTTTCTACAATAAATATTGCAATAGTTAGAAAGTTATTGAATATTTGAGTAACCATAATACATGGGACATGTATGAAAGACAGGCATATAATGCTCTATATTTAATAAATTTCACTCTAGGCAATTTATCAGAATTGGAAAAATTAGTGAACTTCAAAGGCCCCCACAAAAAAGACAGAAATTAATTAGTACCAGTGAACTAGTATCAACTAAAGGAAAGATTCTAGAGAACTGAGCATGCCAAAAGGCAAAACATGTATTGGGTACAGAATAAAGCCCTTTAGCAAACCAAAAATCATGTTCTGCTGCCTCTGCTTCTTGAACTAATTACCTGGAAATTACAGCCTGGGGTTAGACTCTGTCCTGTCTCATTAAGATTCTCTGTCACTACACTGAATAAACAAAGGAAATAAAAGAATGGAGAAAGGAAAAGAAAATCACATGGTTGAGAGAAGCATTAAGGAAAGATACTAACATTGCTTCCTTACATTCTGAAGAAACTGAGGAGGTTCCACCTGTAGCGTTTCCCATGACATATATTCTTTTTTTGACTTTAAATCATTTATCTAGGTATAGCATATATCAAGTTGCCATACATATACAGCCATTTGAAGTTTTTTTTTTCAGATCAGTCACTATTCCAATTACTAAATATGGAGAGAAATAAGACAATAGAGGCTTAATCATTCTTGCTTCCCATCCCTTTGAGTTATTTTGAAGTCTATTATAACCCCCACAGTGCACTGTAGAAGTTTAAGAAAGTAGGATCGTAATTCTAGCTATGGTGCAGAAACAAATTACAAAGTTCTCTGAGTTTTCCATTCTCACAGATAACCATTCTGTGTACACATATAACCTCACCTGCTGGATGATCAGTTTGGTTTCTGTATCCCTTATTTTAACCTTTGAATGAAGAAAAATACTAGCATTTTAAGATGGAAATTATTTCCCAGTTTTCTTGATAACGTGCTTAAAATAGTTAATTGCTCCATACTGTGTTTTAAAATGCTTCTCCAAACCCCAGAACTCTATAAAGATTCTTTCAGAACACAAGAGATTTGGAGAGCACTTGACAGTATGACTCGATCAGAGAAAATCTGAGGGCTTCCCCAACCAAGAAAAGCAGATATTTTTAAGTCATTATACAAAGAATGGAAACATTCCTTTTACTATAAGATAAAAAGTGTTTCTTTTCATGTACAAATTTCATATGGAAAACTCATTAGACACCAGGGATTATAAAATCCCATACTGTTATTTGCAAATATTAAAATCATTCTTCTTTGACTCTTTTAATACCAAAGGAATGTCTGTTTAACTGACTTAGACTTATTGGAAAATCATGGCACTTACTCTGAGAATAAACTCAATTTCAAAATCTTGAATATTTAAACAGGGGTTTAGTCAGTTATCTTAAGTGTGTTTTTTAAACATTTAATATAGTGTTATACCACCTTTGGAAAAATGCAATAATCTCCAAAACTAAATGAGAGAAAAAGCTTTTTGGATAACAGAGGAGAAAACTCTAAGAATGCACCCTTTATTTCCAAGGGAGAACTTGGCCCTCCGAAATCTGTAGACTCCTTGAGGCTGTGTTCACTAATATATTTATATATACATATACATGTATATATATATATATACATACAATAGACCACAGAGTACTTGTCCCCGAATAGGATAGCTATTTCAAACCTCTCCTTACCAAGGTTCGGGAATCACTGTGGAAGAGGAGGTGGAAAGATTGTAAGAGATGGAGGGACGGGGTGACCACAAGGAAACAGAGTCTTCCAGACAGCTGTTCATTTACTCATATGAACTCACAATGATAACAGTATGTGTAAATTCTATGCAATCTCAAATCAGACAAAAATCCCAGCATAGACATGGGGAAGTGGGTAAGAAATTCCAACTCAACGTAAGGAATTTTTGGTAATTGATGGCTGCTGGGAGGAGGAAAGACCTTACTTACATGGTTGGGAATCATGATGGGCCCAGTGGATGGATCCACACTGAAAGATATTGGGGACACAAATCACACTCTATAGTTCATATTATATATGTATATACATATATATGTATATATATGAGAGTTCATTAAATTTGACGTGGAGCGGGGTGGGGAGATGGGGAGAGGTAAGTGAATCTAAATGTCATCAAACTATATTGTATTATATTTTCCCATGCTGATAGTTCAGGTCACTGATCACTCCTAGCTGCTATTCTCTATTGGAATGTGTGGTGTATTCTTCCTATATTGAAGCCTGTTAGGTTTAGGCATGCATTTAACTTCTTTGCTTGTTAAGAGTATACATCAAAATGTAGTTTCACAAAAATCTCAAAATTTCAATTTAAAAATGCAAAACATATATATATATATATATATGGCTGTCATCAACAGGAATGCCAAATCTTCAGGACAAAATTCAAAAAGGTCAGCCTTAGGAAGTGCAATGAACTGGAGTCAAATTGTTGACTTCAAACGTTCAAACAACTTAAATATTTTTCAGCAAAAGCAGATAAACTGCATTCTATCTACTACTACAATAGCAGCTAGTAGTGATCAGTGACCTGAACTATCAATACAAGAAAATAAACTAAACTAGAAACTGTAACCAAAGTCTGTATTTGTTTGTGTTCTATTTGAGCTCTTGTCATCAAATGGATGAGGAAATGGTTTACATAACATAAAGCAAATATCCTAGAGCTGACTGTAAAACCAGTAAAAGCACAAAATTTCAATCAATGAAAGACATAAACATTATGATTTCTTGCTCCCATAAATTTGAGGAAGTTTTATGTCATTTAATTTAAATCCAGTGGCCTTATGTATTATGCTTTATTTGGGGCTATTATAATAATTGTGATTATGTATAACGTTTTTGGCATGGATTCTAAGAAATGATAGTTTATTAATATTGCTACAGCCACTAATTATTATTAATATTAAAAATAGATAATGTCTATATTACACGGATTGATATTGCAATAAACACATATGATTATCATGATAACAAGTCTTTTGTTTAGTTTTGTTTTGTTTGGTTTGTCTTGGTTTGGCTTGGTTTGATTTGCAGCAGGGTCTTGCTATATAGCCCAAGCTGACATAGAGTTCACTATGTAGCACAAGCCAGTCTCAAAATTCACAGCAGTCCTCCTAACTCAGTGTCTGCTGTGCTGGGAATGCAATCACATTTCACCATACCTAGATGTCAAATAGTTTTTACAGTTATTTATGTAGGTAGGCAGACTATCTTGGTAAAATTCTAAAAATATTATTCCCAAATGAATACCAAGTTCTCCAATGTGGGTGTGGGTTTACATGTCCAGACTTTCTTCAAGTTTCAGGAAAATAAAACATTTCTTTCATGAAGAGAGGAGTATGAAAAACTTAGTTTATATCAGGATGAAAATGCTGTTCAATTCTTTCAGGTACAGATCATCCTGTGTGGATTAACTATCCAACAAACTCCTCATTGAGTATGATATTAAAACCCCTAGTTTCCCAAGTGTTCAATAGTGCAGTGAACTTGACACTAGCCTTACTAATAATTTAAAGTTAATCGCAGAGAAGATGACATCAAAAATTGAGAATTACTTTGCTGTCAATAGCAGAGCGATGCCAGGTATATGGATATGCATTATGTCTTCCTCCTTCATTTTTACATGAAATACACAGATTTATCCACTACATATTACTGTACCTTTAGTAGTTTCACTGTCAGCTCCCATTTTCTGTTTCTTGCATTTGTCCCTTTCCTGATTCAAAGCCATCCCTTTAACACATCATTCCTAATTAGATGATTAGTGCTTGGAAGGGCAGAAGATAAGTCATTTGCATAATTTAATCATAAAAAGAAGTTAAAGATACAGATTTTGCTGTTCGTTTGTACAATTATCTTCTTCAGCCTGGGGGGCTGAGATATTAATGTGATTAAACAGTATTTCTGCAAACAGGCAACTGTGTGTCCTCTATTAAAGCAAGGCTGGAGGCAAATGAAAAATTAATTTTAGAAGACAATCAATTTTATTCTACATGACTGTAATAAATAACAGCCCATCTGCAGACAACTCATTAAGCCTTGGGAGGGTACATGTGTCACAAACTCTAAATGACACACAAGGCTGAATTTTCCACCAAAATAGAACTAGTAATAAATGGTCTACCAGCTGCTATATCAGCCTAGAAAGTTAGTACAGAAGAATATCTTAGAAGCTGGAGTGCATGCAATGTCAGTTACTGTCAACCAGTTAATTTAGATGAGGTTAAAAACGAATCTCGGGAAACTGGTTCATTTTACGGTGATTTTTTTTTTCTTGTGTTCAGAGTATGTGTTTATGTATGTGTACACGTTTATTAGTATGAGTACTTTAGGAATGGCAAGAACTAATATTTACAAAGGTGTTTTATGTGATATGCTCTTAATGTACGTGATCTCAAATCCTGTGAGTTCCACAAACAACATTTTCCACATTTTTAGATGAAAACTTGAGGCTTAAATGGCCATATATCTAAAAAGTGCTGAAAGAGGATGAGGTATGTACAAAGAAGAATAATTTCCTAGGCTTCCATTTTCAGTAGGAGCTGCCAATCAGTATCAGATTACCATACTCCTAAAGGAAAGCAATAAGTTTCCTTGAAATATGAATTTTTCCCAGTGAATGCATTTCATTTTAATAAATCATGGTTACACTGTGAAAGCAGCAAACAAAATAACTTAAGTACTTATAACCACATACTGTGTTTGTCATTGTGAGCGATGAAATGACACATCAGGCTATTCTGAAGTTGAGGCACTTACAAGCTAATTTGGGGAAGGAGAAAAAGTAAACACCTTAAAACTTAAACATTTGTAATCAGAGAGAGAGAGAGAGAGAGAGAGAGAGAGAGAGAGAGAGAGAGCTAGAGGGTCTGCAAATGGAAATTTATAGAAGAGATCACTGAGTGTAAGAAAAGTCTCCAGAGGGAATACTTCAGATAGTTCTTTAAACACTGCACTTTCAAGAAGACCTTGAGTAGAGTAATTATTCTTAGAAAGGAATCTCAGACTCATTGTTTTCTGATATCAGTTTCCTTGAACAGTTTATATTACATTACTGCTCTTCCATTTGGTTTTAACAAACCTGCCAATGATTCATGCTGAATAAAATATTCATTTGAAGTTCTCATCTCACCCAATGTGAAATATGAGGGAGGATGAGATTCTTGTTTCTCTACTTCTTTTGTGTAATAGATATTAGGGCTCAAGTAGCTAAATATTCTTTCTATGATGTTTTGAATAGCTTTTCCTGATTGAGATAGCCTAGTGTTTAATGTATACATAAGTCTGTTTTCACTGCTTAATGAAAAAGGGAAACATGAGTTTTTAAAAAAATCAACCCAACAGAGCTAAAATAAAATTCTAACACTGGCATTGCCTTTGACCCCCTAAACAAGAGTGTTAATAGCAGATGTTACTACATCTGGCTTTCCTTATTATTCTCCAGCTGCAGAAATTAAAACTCACTCAGAATCCATGACAGGATCTAATGGGAGTTTGCAAATGCTGACCAAACCCTTCTTCTGAACTACTCTACTAGGATGCCAGGTGAATGGCTAGGCAACTCTCACCAGAGCAAATTCGTTTCATAGGCAATTAGCAAGGAATTAAGATTGAGATCAAAAACTTCTTAGCTTTTCTCTGCAATCATTTCACAGGAGAATCTGATTTAAATTTTAACTATTTCCTTATCATCAAACCTCTAAGGTCACAGGAATCCCAAGAGTAGTCAAAATTGGCTTTGAGAAGTGGTGACTACAGCAAGAGATTTTTAAGTAGCTTCCATGAGAAGTTAATAATACATGAATTAGAAAGCAGCAGGTGTTAAAATATATATTGATTTGGTTTCTGGCACTTTGAATGCCTTAGGATGTTTCTATATCGGTAAAGAATGGTGGCTACTTTGTAGTTCTGCATGTAGCCACATTTTTAAAGTGTTTTCCTTAAAAAATAGTGATGTGTTAAAGTATAAATTTAATTTACTCTTCATAAATATATGACTTATTAATAGCATCGACAAATGTACATCATAAAACCAATACTGTTCCTGGTATAAAATCAGTTTGTAATAAACTAATTGCATCCTCCATTGTTAGATAGTATTAACAATACATGATGTAAACCAAGCATTATGTCAGTTACTTAGAAAGTGTTACATTTCACAATATTCTTTAAAGACAGCTTAAAGCACAGCACATCTGTTACAAATCACAGATTATTTGTTCAGATATTCAAACTTTCTTGATATAGCGAATGTGTATCATTTTTAAAACACATTCATTCAAGTTGAATTCCCAGACTTTTCAATTCCAAGAACTTAACATTTAAGATTTTAAAAATTAGAGAGGGGGATAGTAAGAAATGGAAGTTCTCAAGGGAAAATGGGGGAAGTTAGGCAGGTCACTTTAACGGGAAAAGGGGGATGGAGGACTACAGAGCAGGAGAGAGAGGAAATAGAAATAAATAATGCTTAAGTGATGTGGACAAAAGGGAAATACAGTATCTAATAAGCCTATTGAAAATACACATATAATATAAACGTGAGTACATGTGCATAGCTTATGGCTATATAGTAAAAAGCACAGTGACAAGCCAAGCAGGAAAATCTCCCGTTGAGTTCTTGGTCATGGTAGTTCAAGTCTCCCAACACAACACATTCTATTGCCACAGCCCTTGATTGCCTCCCAGAACTTGAATGTAAGACCCTATTACTGAAGTCAACAAACACTTCAGATATAGGTCTCGGAGCATTTGAGCTGGAACTGACCTGGGAGCCTCCTCTCCGAAGACTAACTTATAGTATCAGAATATACTATGCAAATTACCAAGGGAGAAAAAAAACTATCAATAATCCTACTGAGCTTTAAAGCCTAGGAACCACAACAATGACCAGCTTACCAAAGAATCTCTATTGGTGTAATAGTGGCCCTTTTATCTGGTGGGCAATCAACAGCTGTCTAATTGGACTTAAGGTCTATTTCTGACCTCCTCTGGCATTGTACAACACGGGTACAGTTACATACATGCAAGCAATACATTCATGCACATAAAATAAAAATAAAATATATTTTTTTAAAAATATGCATCCTTATATTTACAGCCATGTATACCTCTCACCACTCATCAAAAAAGCTTCTCTTTGGAAATTCCCACAACTGGCAAAATAAAATAAAAATAAACAAATAAACATAAACTAAAAATAAATAAAATATTTTTTAAAAAATATGCATCTTTATATTTACAGTCATGTGTACCTCTCACCACTCATCAAAAAAGATTCTCTTTACAAAGTCCCACAACTGGTCAAATGCAAAGAACAAGTGAGTGTGAGGAGCCCCGCCCTAAGTGATACATCTACAAAGAAACCTCTGTACCCAAGATTCAGGAAACACCATGCAAGAGTTGACAGGAAGAATGTAAGAGCCAGAAGGACAAGGCACCTGCTGCTAGTCAATGCATTCCAGACATGATAGAGAAGTTGCATCAATGAAATCTTCACATTATCATAGTCTAATGAGATCTGCGTAATGACAAATCCAATTCACATGCCAGTGTGGGTTGGGGAAATGCCATAGGGTCCCACCTCAAGATGAAAAGCTGCAGGCAATCAATGGATGCTGAGGAAAGGAGAATTACTTTCCTCCATGGACTACCTCCATGAGAGGTTATCTAATCCCAAGTGGACAGCACTAAACACAGGTACACAGGAGCACCACTAAATGAACTGAGTGAACTATATAATACACATATGTGTGTGTCTGCATGCATGTATATTTACAAATGTACATATGTATATATAATCAAAGAAGAGGGCACCAAATTGAGAGGGACTATGGAGACATGGGAGAAGATGGTGGGAAATGGGAATGAATAGAAATAATGCAAAGACAAGACTCATGTATGAAATTCTCAAAATTAAAATTTAAAAAAAAATGAGGCTGGAGAGAGGGCTCAGCAGTCAAAGAGCACTTCTGCTCTTCCAGAAATCCAAGGTTCAGTTCCCACCACCCACATGGCAGCTAACACGTCCTTAACACCAGTTCCAGGGGATCCAACACCCTTCTCTTTTGGCCTCTGTGGTGTAACAGGTGCAATTACATACATACAAGTAAAACACTCAAATATTTTTTAATTTAAAAATAAATAAAATAAATTAAGAGTAATTTTTAACAAAGTAAGTCCTAATAGCACTACCATATACAGTAAAAATTTAAAAATAAAATACATTGAGTCCTCTCTCGATCACTCACAGTTTCAACAAGAATGTGTAATTGGATTATTCTAAGCATCACACTTGTAGTTCCATTTTTAAACACCATTTCTTCCAGGAATCCTGTCTTCTACACTTCAGCTACTCAAGCCATTGACATACCCTTAGCACTGTAATTACCATAAATCTACCTCTCCATAATGCCTACTGGTATTTCCAGCTCTCTGATCACCACTATCCACAGTCCACCCCTTCTACTCCTCCAATTCTGAAAATACTTTGATCTTTTCAGTATCTTAGAATTCATTGGAGTACCATTCTTTAACTGTCTCTCAGGTCCTTGATTGTAGCTACACAACTTAAAATACATTCTCATTCACTATCACTGTCTTTGACAAAAGCATTCAATTCTCTTGCCTCTCTCTTTATTATAATACCACATTGGCAGAACCACAATTCTTGTCCATTTTTATTATTTACTTACATTGCATCAGTACTAAGATGGACTTCCATGATGCATGATGAAATTAAAACACACAATCACACTGATCATTTTAAATTTATGGCCACAGATCTCAATGTACATTTAATATTGTCTGAAATCATATTACACTGCTCTGCTACTTACTCAGATGTCTATTTCAAACTTTCTCTTCAAATTGTCCTACCACTTTCCTTCCCATCCTCAGTTCAGTGAAACAAAGGTTAAAGAATTTCCTTGGAGCCCCAATAACTTCTTGAGTCTCTATGCGCATACCTAGACTCCCACTCATTAATATATATGCAATATTCCTGCTTCCATCTGATGCTGATGCCTCTACTAGTTCACTAGATCTTATCCACTCATTTCAGCAACCCTCTTTCTCTTGCCTACAGTATCAGTTAGCTTCAGGTCTTCTATTGGATTATCATTATTCCTAAGGGCAAATACTGCTATTTTCCTTATGATTAAAAAATAACTTCTTGGCCAATTTACTTCTATGCTCGTCATTCTCAGAAACTCAGCTACTTCCAGCCTGATTTGTTTCCAGTCAATCCTACATTTAATGTATTGTCTCCTGTTCAAATGTCTCTCTCATAAACCAGCTAGAGCTAGATAGACAGATAGATATAGATATATAGATATTCCCACTCCCACATGAACCCTATTCTCAACCGAAGAACCACTGTGACCCTTTAAAAACCTATATCAGATTCTCTTATAACCTTGTTTAAAACACTGCAGTGATTCCCATTCCATTCACAATAAAAGCAAAATCTTCAAAATGGCCAAAGGGCCATTGCAAACCAACTCCAGCATTACCATTATGGTTTTTTTCCCCCTCACTCCATTACAACAATACTGGCATTCTTAATGTTCTTCACATCTGTCAGACATGCTGTTTGTTTAGGAATTTTGGTGGAAATGTTTCTCAGTCTTTGGCACTCTTTCCACAGATTCTGTTTTGCTGACTCTCCTCCCTTTCAAGCCTATGAACAAATGTCACATTCTTAATTGGACCTACAGTTCCCATGCTGTTTAAAACTGCAACTGGCTTCAATAACCATACCCCTGCTTTTCTCTACTTGCTCTGTTTCTTCCCAGAGCAGTTACTACCTTCTAACATGCAATGTAATCACCTTCTTCAGAATGAATATTTTTACCATCTTCCTTTATCTATAGTACCCTACTCTAGATTATAACTTTTTCAAGGGCAGATTTATCTCCCTTCATTTTTCACACATGTAGTGAAAGCATCTAGAATAACATCTGAGAGAAGAGATAACTCATGCCTATTTGATAAAGGAAGAAAGGAGGAAAGGAAGGAAAGGTGAGGAAGAGAGGGAAAGGAAAGGTAGAAGAAACTGAGTGAGACAAGATTTCTGCTGCCATGCTAAAACAATCCAAAGAAAAGCAACATAGGGGGAGGAAAGGGTTCGGATGGCTTGCATTTACACTTCCAGCTCACAGTCAATAACTGAGGAAAGTCAGGGCAGGAACTCAGTCACAAACTGAAGCAAAAATGATGGAGGCATGCTACTTACTAGCACACTCTCTGGGTCATGCTAGCTAACTTTCTTACATAGCCCAGGACCATCTGCCTAAGAATGGTCCTGCCCAAAATGGGCTGACCCTTTCTACATTAACAATTAGGACAATCCCTCACATACATGTCCACAGGCCAATCTGATCTAGAAAATTTCTCAATCTAGACTCCTTTCTCCGGTGACTCTAGGCTGTGTCAAGTTAACATTTAAACTTAACTAGAAAAAAAGGGAAATTTCTGTATATTTGTATGCATTATATCTACAATAGGATTTTTTAAATTTTATTTATTATTTTTATTTTATGTGTACACGTGTATTGCCTACATGTAGGTAAGTGCACCCATGTCGTGCAGTGCCAACGGAGGTCAGAAGAGGCTGTTGGATCCCGTGGGACTGGAGTTAGGGACAGTTGTTAGCTGTCATGTGGGTGCTGAGATTCAAACCCAGGTCTTCTTCAAGAACAACCAGTGCACTTAACCACTGAGCCATCTCTCCAGCCCCTCTACAGTAGGATTTTAAGTTCCTTGAAAGCACTCACATATCAGAATGGTATTTTGGACAGAACTGTCTCCTGTAATGTTGAGTAATAAGTTCCAGCTTCATAAATCATTACAATATTATGTTTTGATGAATTATTGCCTGCTTCATACTTTTTTGTTCCTTTCACTTTTCAATTCAGAATATTTTGTCAATTCCTAAAACTTATTTATACATTTGTAGATAAATGAATCCCCACCCAAGGAATTTTTGTTTGTTGTTGTTGTTGTTGTTGTTTTAGTTTTTAATGTTTAATTCTTTGGTGTATTTTCTTTTACTTTTTTAAATTTTCCTTTCTTTTCTTTTTTGGTCTTTTTGAGAGAGAGTCTCCCTGAGGCCCAGCTGGCCCAGAACTCACTATGTAGACCAGACTGCCCTTGAACTCACAGAGATCTGCCTGCCTCTGCCTCCTGAGTGCTGGGATTAAAGGCGTGCACTGCCACACCTGGCAAATGTTTGAGATTTCCATACAATATAGTTTGATGGTATTTAGATCTCCTCCCCTATCTGCACCTCCCACCTCTCCCCACTGCCCACTCCCGCCAAGTATATATACATATACATATATGTATATATACATATACATATATGTGTGTGTGTGTGTGTGTATTATAGAATCAGATTTGTATCCCCATCCAAGTGATTTTTTTACTATATTTCTGAAAACAACATGATTAAATAGTGGTATTTCCTATAAGGGTAGGCACCCTAAAGATATAATAGTAAGTTTCTGACTGTCTCATTCTGCTTTGTGTTTCTCTGCTTGTCACTACTATACATTCCATCATTGCCTGACTACCTAGAACAATGCACCACTAACTAATTGGAATTGCTCAAGTCCATCATTGGATATGGTATAGAGAGTACAGCATACCAGAGTAGGTTCAATAAAAGGCTTGAATTCCAGAATTAGCTGTCTTTACTGTAAAGCAATCCATTACGTGTCCTTAAGCAATCCATTTTACTTACCTACATTTCCATTTTCTCACCTAAATTTGAGATCAAATGACCTGCCTCAGAGAACTGCAGTGAGAATAAGTGCAAAGAACAGCTTTGCTGTCTGTGAACTTCTGCACAGATGATACTGTCATTCCGTTGAAGTACTGGAAGCTTAATTATTATCATGAATGATGCTGGTTTAGCATTGAGTAAAAAAAAATGTCTAAATGAGTCTAAGTGGTTCCCAGAAGTATCATGTTGTAAAATGATGAGCCATCTTTTAAAAAATATAAATTTCACAAAAATTTACAAAAACAGATACTTCCATGGATCCATCATGGCAGCTAACAACTATCTGTAACTCCAGTCCCAGGGGATCTGACATCCTCTTCTGATCTCCACGGGCATTACACGACATGGGTGCACTTACCTACATGCAGGCAATACACGAATACACATAAAATAAATATAATTTTTTTAAAATATTGGAACTGTAGACCCTAGCAGTGTGGAGATTGCAGATACAAGCTTGTGAAAGGAATATACCCTGGAAATAACAAAACAAAACTATAAATCTCCTTGTGTGACAATAACCAATGTAAAGCAACTATATATGTGAGAACAGTAACCAGATCAATGTACTTATGCCAATTAAGCTCTGAAAAAGTCAGTGTCCACCAAAATCAGTCAGTATCAAAGTGACTGTTCTTGCCAGGGTGTGATCAACAGCATGACCATACTGTTTCTTTTCTGAATTGAAAATTGAAAATTAATTATTCCTTCCACAGAATGGGAATAGTTCCTGAAGTCCTGATTTAGAGATAAGTCATGATTGCTCTGGTGGTCAGAAATGTTTATTTAACATGTAGAAGATGGTCATTTAGTGGTCCTAAGCACAGGACTATTTGTTAAAGTAAAAAACTGGCCCCATGCAATTTGCCAGGATTTTGATCTGCTAACAGCCTATAATGAGTTCTATATCCATTAAGAACATCAATCTTTACACAGACAACGTAAATGTAAATTCAAGGAAAATATACTGTTATCACTAACAAATATAATCCAGTATAGGATTGTGGGCTGTGATATATGTGCTGCATATGTCCTTGTGCTTGATTCATAATAGATATTTTTACATAAATAATATAATTCAGATTTAATTCACCTTCATGTTCTGGGCTCTCGTCTTCATCAGTAAGAACTCATAAAATATAAATAAAATTTAATAATAGAATAGGCAAACTATATTTATACAAGTAGATATTCTTGAACATGTTATAACTGATGGAAAACCCTTATTGTGTTATATCTTTCTCCACATATTTAATGGTATATTTATGTACAGTTTCATTCTACATTGCAGTTCACCATGTAACATGAGAATGCTTCTTGGTTTATCTACTGATGTGACAATAAGCATTATGTACATGATGCCTAAGAATACTACTTTCAATTTCATAAGCAGCTTTGCATATAGCAGGTACTTACTAAACATTTGTTGAAATAGCAAATTAGCTGAGTAGGAAAATATCTACTATAGATATGTTATGTGTTCGAACTTTATGCTCTAATTGGCTTATAAATTGAGAACTGAAACTAGTGTAGTATTCATAAACTACTCTATGCAATAAACATTTTCTATGAATGGACTTCCTTTGTCTTCCTCAAATAAAATCCTAGTTAGTGCTCATAAACTTTTCTACAAAATAAATTTAGAAGTTTAGCAGATTACAGGCAATTTTCAAAGCAGCAAACTTGCCATTAACATCAAATACTTATACATAGACATTGTGAATAAACTACTTATTCAAGGATACTTAAGTTTAAATATAAGGGTGAATGAACAAAAGCACATAGCCTTTTATCCTTTCAGTTTTAATTTTCAAAATACAATCACATGCAGGACCACATGCAAAACAAAAGAAAAGCCAAGCTTGAATATCTGACTAGTTTAAAACTCTTAACACAAATGAAGGTAAGTTTCTTCATGTAAAAATTTTAAATCTACAATTGCATGTTTAATAACTCCCGCTACTTTCAGCTGAATCTCTTTACTATAATTCTAAATACTGCAAATGGTTCTAGGATTTACTAATAGAAAACATGAATTAGATACGGTGATGGAAATTTGGGATTACTAACAAGATATTACCAAAATTTATAATCTCAAAGATTGAATAGTAAATATAATGAGGGTTAAAATTATTTTGCATATAAGATAGAGAATCAATGCATAATAGATCCTCAAGAAATAAGACCTTTTAGTTCCTATGTACCGGCACCTAAAATTATCACTTGATACCACAAAGTATACGATTAATAAGTCCTGAACACACACACACACACACACACACACACACACACACACACACATTTAAATTAATCAAATAGCATCTTTGATGCACTGAACTTTAGAGAGAGCAGGATCTGATCAATTATGAGGGATGAAAATGATTGAGGAGAGCATTTTTGTTTTTACTTATTCAAAACACAAAAACTAAATAGATAACTAATTCAAAAAATCCACGTCTGCAAGTTAAAGGCAATAGTGCAAAAAAAGATACTCCTTTAGGTCTGACTTATGTTCCTAAAAGAACTCTTTCAGGTACTGACAGCTAAGGTTTTGTAAATAAACTCCCTGAGCTGAACGTAGGAACGAAACTGTGTCATAAGCCAAGTTTCCCTAATATTGAAGTGTTATGCAGAACAAGGCTTCCCTATGTGCATGTTTATCTATTCAGAATGATCATGGCCTAACATACATCAAAATAGCACTTTATTGGTGGTCATATTAAAGCTTTCAGGTAGTTTCTGTTAATTTAGTGTGATTTAATATGGTATTAAATTCATGATTCTTCAGTGGGGAAACAACTCAGAAGCAGAGTGCTTGCCTAGCAAGTGTCAGACTCTGGGTTCAAACCCAAGTATCACAGAAAATAGAATCAAGAATGTTAGGATAATTACTTTGTCAATTGCACTTATGTACTGCATTACTGAAGGTCAGGAAGAGATAATACAGTTTCATATCATAATTATGCATTTAAAAATATTTTAATTTTAGTATAACAGTATCACACAAATGATATATAACATTAATAATGCATTAGCAGTATAGTAATACAAATTTATCAAAATATGATTTGTTATGAAAATACTATGCTTTTTAGACAAACGTGGGAAACATACTTCTTCCAAAATAACTTAAATCTCAGAATCTAACATATTGCTGTAAGCTATAATGGTTATAACTGTTAATCCAATACACCTTTTATACAAACCCATAAACACATGAGTGGAAAAATAGCACAGATGTTCATCTCTAATGCAATTTCCATTCAATTTCCTAAGTGCGGTCCCTGTGTGCAAACTAGCTTAACGTTATGTTTAGCTTGCAAATTCTTTTAATAAATAATGAATGCAATAAAACTAGGAGATCAATGGCAAGCTGAGAAATCATAAAAAAAGCCTTTTGTGTTCAGGCTGTTGCCCATTTCAAACTTTAATCCAGAGACAGATCAATATTACCTTTTTTTCTTTTTAACCCATCACATACATAGAAGATAGACTAAATGTAGTCTAAATGTTGTTACCGGCTAACAGTTGCCAGCAACCTGATAAGATTATTAGACACAATTGCAATTGAATGTTTTATACTTTAACACATCCAATACGTTATACACTATTAAGCAGTAAACTTGTTTAAAAATAAAAAGGTCATAGAGTAGTAAAAACATTGTGGGTCATGATTTTTTTAAACTTTCCAATACTGTACATTTTTCCAGTAGTGCGCTTAAAAAGTTTTCACTACAGTTTTCAATAATACATTAAATAATCACAATGTGCATAGAGATGAGTAATTTAAACTTCAGCATTCCTAGATCAAAGGAATAAAGGAATTTTCCTCTGGAAAATTAATTGTACCCAATAGAATATATTATTCCTTTAATTAAGCAGTGGAAAAGATACTTCAAATAGTAAAATTTGAGTATAACTGTTATTGAATCTTCAAATCACTCAGGGAAAACAAATTACACATTTTCTTACTAAATTTTTGTTTCCATGCACAGGCTCCAGAAAGAAGGGAGGAAATCTGCTTTCTAATCAACTACTGTTAGACAAATATTTAATGTTTGTAACTAGGATCACAAGTCAAATACCACAAGCACTACAGCTGATGTCAAGCAGCACCAATCTAAACGACTAGGAAATATTTAGGACATTAAGCTTGTTCTATTTATTCATTCTTGCCTATTTATAACATTAGGACATTTCTCCTGGGTTTTCAGTAAAAGTAAACATCAAGCAGTGGCAATGAGTACATATATTATTGCAAACAATCTAATTTCATATATTAGATTTTGATTTTTTTGCATGTGTATTTGCGAAAGTTTTATAGCATGGCTACAAATGATTCTACATTGAGGCTATTATTGCAGAATTATGTCCAATAACTGCATGCTTCATTATAACTATTATAGAGTAGGTTTATAAGGAATAGAAATTAATGTAAAGAATTTTGATAAAAAGAATGAACATTTGCACATATGATTGTATTCACTCAGCCAATGTGAATTTGATCCCTAATATAGATATATGATTGACTGATAGATAGATAGATAGATAGATAGATAGATAGATAATAGATAGATAGATGATAGATAGATGATAGATAGATAGATAGATAGATAGATAGATAGATGATAGATTATAGATAGATGAT
>NW_008331140.1:5847332-5850917 GCF_000622305.1 Nannospalax galili
ATTTTATGTTATATTCTATTTTGTATAAAATAATTTGTATTATGTATATATCTTCAGTCTTACCATAATAATTTCATCAATTATGATAATATATATATTTAGCATTAAAAAAGATGATGAGACCTCACTGTGTAGACATGCATAAGTTTTATGCAAAATTCTAAAAATGCTGATTGCTGTTCATGATTTTATTGAAAGTTCATTATAACCTTTCTTCATACTAGACTATTGATCATACGAATATTCTTAGCTTCTGAGATTAGTACCTGAAAATCAAAATTTTCCTGCAGAATTTGCAATCTCAAACATGACATTTAACCATTCTTCTTGATGTGCTATTCGAATAAAGCAGCTATAAAATTATGCTTAAAGAATGTGATGGAAATACAGTCCTACAAGCTTCTGGGACATTGCTATTATAAATCTACACCAATGGTGTCATCATGCACAAGACCCATGCAAACTCAATCAGACAAAAACCCAGCATAGAACTGAGGAAATAGACAGCAGACCCTAATCCTAA
Source organism: Nannospalax galili (assembly GCF_000622305.1). Classification (NCBI taxonomy): domain Eukaryota; kingdom Metazoa; phylum Chordata; class Mammalia; order Rodentia; family Spalacidae; genus Nannospalax; species Nannospalax galili. Next base: position 5,847,856 of record NW_008331140.1, read on the forward strand.
CTGAAGAAATATTGGTAACTGATTACTGCTGGGTGAGAAAGAGCGGATCTTCCTAAAGCGAGGGACTCTAGATAGACTGACTAGATCTCAGTAAATGAACTTGCGCTGAGGAATGTCCGGGGATACTAACTTGACACAATAGGCCTTAATACAAATGACAGAATGTATGAATTCCGGGGGGGGGGTGTGGCTATGGTAGGGTACCAGTGGGGAAGGGGTTATAAAGATGATTAAGGCTGATTGAAATGTTCTGTATGAAATATATAAAAATTCAATAAAAATTTTAAAAAAAGAATGTTGTAAATTCTTATAAAGGGAATCTACTTATAAAAATCTACATCATCATAACATATATGCTTATGATTGAAAATAGGGCCTTACAAATGCATGGAAGTATTTTACCAACAAGTCATGTCCTCTACCTTAAAAGCTGTTTTAGTTAATATTTATTCTTCCCAAAGTTCAAAAAATTAGATTGACTCTCCTTTGAAAAATTTTCATTTTCAAATATCTGATATTAACTGAAAAGTTCTGTCACCTACACATTAACTCATAAGTAGTTCATATCTAATACCACCATGGTAATGAAGCAATAGGTTAAATGTCAAACTATGGCAGTTATGATGTTTAATGAGGGTGGTAAATTTCAATAGATTTACATGAAGTTCCTTTTGGTATACTGCAGTGTCTTCTCTAGTCTAAGAGATTAAACCACAGAGATAACAATTATTGCTATGGGATGTTTTATGATTTATAAATAATTAGAATACAGATAAATGATAGATGCTAAGATGAATAACATTTCCTAAGGTTTTTAAGTATCACAAAGTTGGTAAATGATGAATACACAACAGACAGGCTTTCTCCTTCCCTAAAAAAATATTAAACAGTGAAAGAGTTCCAAATCCCTTGGTAAGACTATATTACAGCTACATTAAGCCAACAAAAAGCTTATTAGTAAGGATTTAAAAACTAACACCCTTCTGTAATCAATTTGGATACAGTATTATTCTATTTATAGTGACACTTTCAATGTGTTCCAATCATATATTACTAATTCTCTTTTTTTGTTCCATGATTAAATATTAATGGAAAAGCAATATTAAGCAGCTACAATTAGATTTTATAATATATTAATTTTCACCACTTTGGAATAGTTAATAGAATAAAAACTAAAGTTCTTTTTCTTGAAAATCTTATGACCTATATTTTTCTCTCATTTGTGAATAAAATAATATAAATTTAGTTGTTCTGAAGAAAATGGAAAAAGGGATGCCGCCACTTTAAAAGCTTCAATCTCTTTGACATTGCTGGCAGTGTATGGGAACATTAATGCATCTGTCATGATAACAAGCTAAGAATAACATCTAGACATCAAACCGAGCAGAGAATCCATCTGAAGTGATTCATTCAGATCTGTCTCATTGATTTATTAAACACAGGGCAACATCTGCAGCCTCACAGAGCCGCTTGGTGAAATTAATGCAAGATCAATTCAAATGGAAAAAAGTGTAAAAGAGATAAATCAAAACACAATTTGCATGCAGTTCCACAATCAGGCTTATTGGGTGCAAATGTTCAATTTCCCTTCAAAGCAAATGTGTTTAAATGTTGTTTTATCTTCGTAGAATTGTGTGATGTGAAGTGACAGTGAAGAGTTTTGCAGGTTGCTTTGGTGAAAGGGAAAAAGGAAGAAGAAAAAAATTGCTACTAGAGACCTTTTGAATATGCAAAAAGAATATCATTCATACCTAATTGTTTTGCTTTGGGGAAAAGATTGGATGACTTTTCTCCATAAACACAACATATTCAGTTTTGCATCAACTAAGTTGGTTCAATATATATTTGAAATAAACAGACTGAATAAACCCAAATTATATGTATCTTTTCAAATAAGATAAGTAGCACTGGAAATCTGCATTGCCAACTGAAATGCATTGTGATTAGGGCTTCTCACAATTACGTTTGTCTGCAAGAAGCATTTTTAAAGCACCTAGGGATTGTTGTAAAACAAAATAACATTATATAATACAGCACCAAATAATTCAGACTTAATTTTTCTTCAAGTGTTAAGGACTTCATATAAAAAAAGAATATAAAATATCAGTGTTTGAAGACCATCACATGCTAATTATCTATTGGCATTCATGTACTATGCATTCAGGAAAACTACATGCATAGAAATCCAAAGGTATACTACTCTCTGGCATGCATCATCTAAGACAGGAGTATTTGAGGCAAATATGAGCAGTCAATTATTTAAAGAAATTTTCAACACTTGAGTAGACAGAAATGTACACTTGAAAAGAATATACACATTAAAGTTTTATACACTGACATATGACTGCATTACTGTAATTGTAATTCTGGCATCATTAATATAAGACAAAGAATTTTTTATTATGTGACTGCTCTTAAGAGACAATATGACTATCTCATAACTGTCCTGAGAAAATATAAGAATTTATTGACCAGATTCATTTCTATAACCTTTTTATCATTTCTGAAAATACATGTAATATAAAATATTAATCCTAGAAAGTTATACAAGCTCTTTAAAAACTTGATTGTTTTTTATTGTAAATGCAAAACAAATTTTCAAAGTAAATTGTTACTTTTGTATGGATCACAAACTATAAAGTATGCATCAAGCTTGTATATGAAGCTAAACACATTGAATGCTTACAATAAGCATTTATTTAGTATTTGAAAGTAACTTAAATGTTGTAAATGCTATTACAACTCAAAGTTATTTCAACATCAAAGCATATTTATATTCTGTTTATATACTGTCAAATAACAAATTATAATTGAACAATTGTGAATTTTAATTTTTAAAAAAAATGTGCTTGAATAATGTCAAACCATATCTCTAAATAATTATTTAAATGTTTTCTTGAACACACACTCTTGTTCCTAAAAGTATCTATTTAACTATACTTGTGAATTAATAGGATTTAGTCAGCTGTTCCTCAAATGAAGTAAAATGGTGATCATGAAATTTGACAATTTAGGTAGATAGGTAGACTTAAAGAGACACCACTAAAACATGTTGATCGATT
>NW_008331140.1:5850995-5855447 GCF_000622305.1 Nannospalax galili
ACACAAAGAGTGATAATTTAACACATATGCTTCCTGAATCTACCTCTCTGGCATTAAAATCTCCAAGTTTTCCTGTAAAGAAATGAAACAAGAATGATAACACTTCACCTGTAAAATTGAAAATATAAAAGAAGATAATTTTGCATTTGGTTTTAGGAGGTCTGTGAATCATTTTCTTAATAATTTTCAAAATAATGTCCTCATTATTAATTTTTCAAGTAAAAGAACATGAAGGGAAATATTGCAGAACCCTTTTCCAAGGCATTATTGCAGAAATGTAAAGCTTAACTTACCTAAAAGAATAATAAATGGTCAGGACTTTTGTTGAACTATTCTTTTGTAGTTGAAGTAGACACTATTTCCCAACTTCTTTTCTGGGAAGACAACTTTGAATAATTTAGAAATTGACTAAAACAAAAGGCATTGGTGGAGTTCTTATGATTTTTAGCATTATTAAAGAAATGACCATTTATATATTTTATTCATTCACTTTTCTTCAGTGTACATTGCCCTGAACCATATCAAGACACTTAGAAACAATATATTAAATTTTGTGAATATGTGAGAAATTTGAAAATGGGTTGTATGAGACAACATAGAAAGCAGCAAGTTAAGATGCTCTTGTCGAGACATATGCTGTCCTTCACATATTTGACATAGAAAGAAAACAATATTTATTAGGCAAGAAAATAAAATTGCCAGCATCATTATGAAAATTGGCCTACATTTCAACAGCACATTTTGAAAATGTATCCATCATAGTAAATCTCTTCTTTCAAAAAGAATTCTGTATGAGTTTCTACTGAACTGGATATGTACTGTTTTCCTTGTTCTCTTCCCCTCCCTCACCTTTAGCTAGTAGAGGTAAGTCATGAATCCTGAAGGTCAGTCCTCATTAGCCAAGTGTACACTGGTAGCATTACTCCTCTTCTTCCTCTTTCTCCTCCTCCTCCTCTCCTCCTCTGCCTCCTTCTATATTTTATTGATTGTGTGTTTTGACTACATTTCTTCTCTCTTTCTGGCCTTGTATCCCACCTTCTTTATGCTGTCATTCTGGACCTCTCTATTTATACCACTCATTTCACTTTTTACTGACCTAAAAAGTCATAGACATAAGGTTGATCTAAATACTAGCTTCAAATTTCATTTAAAAGCACAGATTCTGAGTAATTTAAGGTGCACATGTGTGTAAATCATGTTGCCTGGTCATGAAACAATTTTCACAAGCATCATTATATTTTGTAATTTTCCACAGGTTTAGGGGAGCAGTTGCATCAGTAAAATTTGCTAATATCATATAATCATTAATTACATTTTTCTCAAAAAAAGTCTTTTATTTCCTATCTAAAAATTACAATGTAGGTGTATTTCTGTGTAGCAGTTTTCCTCACCTTCATGTACTTATTTTGTTTATAGAGCAGGTTTCATAATTCTATATTTCACTACCTCTAAGACAATTATTCTCAATGCATGTGATATAGAAAAATGCATTAGGATGTGTATTGCATCATGTCACAAAGGCATTTCTTCCATATTTGATATTTTTCTATTGCCTTTACACACAAAATTAAGTGAAAAAGTTAGTCATGAAAAGGACAATAAAAAACATAATTAGATTAAAATGGTAACCCTAAATATTTTATGACAGAGTACAAAAATATTATGTGTCATGTTACTAAGTAATTTATCATTTTTCTCTTTAGTATCTCATTAAAATTAAAAGTTCCCATTTGCAGGAAAGTACATCAAAATCACAATAAAAATATAATCTTTTCATTTAAAATGAAACACATACATATTTCTCAAGAATGTGTAAATTAAATATTCAGGAAGGAAAAATTCCTGTGTATAAAACTGTTCATTTTAGGAATGTCCATTTGTATGAGTGGGAGAGAAGATAAGGAAAGAAAGAAAAGAGGAGGGAAGAGAGAGAGAGGATGGGTTTTCTTATTTATGATTATATTAACTAAGAGTGTATACAAATAAAAACGAATTACATAACCTTCATCAAAAGTTCTAGTAACTCACTGCAATATACTTTTCGGTCAAAATAAAATGTTTCTATTTTCTCTAAAATATTTCTATTCTTAAAACTCATAATTTCTTCTTTTATTGAAGGAGGCCATTATCCTTTGTGTTTTAAGATCATCTATCTTCCTTAAGAAAAGCTCATCTAATAAACCAGGTTCATCAGCCTTAAATGTGAGGCAGGTAGGAGTATGCATATGAACTGGTTTCTGCTCAATTGCTTGAACACAGAAGAACACTGCTCAAAGGAAAGAGAAAATGTTCCTCTGTAAGTTCTGCAGCATTGTCTTATTTTTGTACCAGTACACAACAGTTTGTCTACAAAGTTGTCAGTGTGTTTAGGCTAAAGATAGCAATTTGGAGTTTACAACAGACAAGACAATGGAGTTACACTTTCAGTGGATAGACCCAGCAATCTCATCATGCGAAGTTGCATTGTGAGACTGTACCACAGCAGAAATTCTGTAGAAAATGATAAACTACGTTGCTGTTGTACAACAAAACCCTTTGCTCCTATCCATGGGGTGATGGTGACTTGATGTGTATGCCAATCTCCTGTGTTAATTATTTACTTTCCTATGATATGTCCAGTCAAGCACTGAGTTCTTCATACTTTTAAACATCCAATAATTCTGAATATAGTTTCTTTTTCCTTTTTATTCAAAACATCAAGTACAAATTGCTTCTGATGTGCACATGAACATTTAGTCTTCAATGTACTTGTAATATGTGATATGAAGGAGTTAAACTTACAAGCAGAGAAGCTGGTCTTTATCATTTAAAAAAATCCTCTCAAGGGAAATGGGATCCTTTCAACTGATTTGTCTGGGGTGGAGTTGGTGAGAGCATCCTCTCCGGAAAACCTACTGACTTCTACAGCAAGCCTCAGTGCAGTCCCAGCCCCAGCATTTCATACCCCACAATACTCTGACCAGGTAACCCAAACGCGAGGATCCCAGGAAAGTGACATCTGTCCTCCTTGTTTTTGTAGGAAATAGACATATCTACTTTCCTGTATCGTGCACCAGGGAGCTTTGCACAGCAGCATGAGTATATGTCCTTACAGGCACTTGTACAAGTATGTGCAGGCACACACACTCACACACCACGTCCACCATCATAACAGCACATATCCCACACAGTCTCACAACAAACACACAGGATGGGGAGCAAATCACCCTCTGGGATGGATTCTAGACTTCAGACCCCCTGCATTCTTTTCTAAATGCCATGTTCTGAGTTGCCAGCTTAGGAGCCCAGGTTACTGCTCAGCTAGCCCCCCACACCACCCCCAACCCTCGAGAAAGCCCTTGGTGTCCGTGTTCAGGAGAAAAACTATCCGACCCGTACGGCCACAAAAGAGCAGGAAAGAAAAACAAAGAAAGAAAACAAGTACCACAAACAGCCAAAAAGCCATGCAAGATTTAGGCGAAAGGTTGGGAAGTTTCAGGAGAGGACTGCAAACTGAAGTTTGTGCGGGACTTTTTCAGACTGGAGCCCTACCACTGAGCGCAGCCTAGAAAGGACCAGAAATTAGTGAGTCCTTCCAGTCCTCTTTCCCCCACCGATTTACAGTGCAAGGAAGCAGGACTCAGTATAAAGTTGAATGAAGGTGATGAGACATGCAAAAGAGTAAAAGAAGCGAGGGAGTCGAGAAACGCGTGTCTCACCTGGCATTGGTGCAATCGGTGAACAAAGTTTCGAAGTCTTTTCTGGTGATGAGTTTGCAGCGGTTCACCCCAGGCTGGATGGCCCCCAGCCCGCGGAGGATCCGGACTTGCTCCACAGTACACACCACGGGGGATATGTCCAGTCTCTTCAACTTAGTGTATACCGTGTGCAACCCTCCCACCAGGTGCTTGAGGAAAAGATCAAAAACTTGAGGCAGGCAGATCAGCTCCTGGCCGTCCATCAGGAATGAAGCCACCTTCACCCCGTGCATGTCGACCATCCGGCACTCGTTGGTGTTGGTGTTGCCGCTGCCACCGCTGCCACCACCAATTCCGCCTCCCCCAGCACTGCCGCTGTGGTTACTGGCCATGAAACTGTTGATCATATTAGGGGTTAGGCGAGGGGGTTCTCCCGGAGTCGAATACAGGGGTTCAGCCCGGAATAAGCCCCCCGGGACGCCGGCGCTGCTGGAAGTTGCAGAGATCACCGGAGGTGCGGAGACAGCCATGGTCACTCCGTCTCAAGCTTGGCTCCAAGGGCCCTCGCTTTCTCGCCCTGACTCCTTTAGGTCCCCAGGCACTTACTCCCTGACTCTCGCTCGCTCCCTGGGGCACAATCTTTCTCGAAACTGTTCCCAAGTCTGAAGCAGCCTGGCTCCCGCTCAAGCTCACCCACCACCCTGCAAACAGTGAGCGGCTCCGACCCGCGGCGGCCGGAGAACCCACCCCCACCACACCCCCTCCCAAGACTGGC
>NW_008331140.1:5855553-5865391 GCF_000622305.1 Nannospalax galili
GGGGGGGGGCGGGGGGGCGGGGTGAACTGCCTCCACTGCTGGCCTCGCGACCTGAGCTGAGCGGCGGATTGTCACGCTAAATTCTCCGGGTGGACGACGCTATCATTTGGTCCTCTCCTGGCCCCTCGACTGGAGCGTCACAAAGCGGGACTCACTCTTGAATGTGTCTCCTCACTGCCCCTCCAACACACACCCCGACCCCCGCCATCCCCCTCCCGGTTCAGTAGAGCAAAGATCTAATTCCAGTAGCAGATTTCTTCCAAACTCTGCCGGGCACAAAGGTGACTTTGCCCACCTTCCAGAAGAAAGAGTCCAGTGAGTTGACAAGTAAAGAACTCAGCCTTTCTCCTACGCACTTAGTGCACTTGCTGTAATTTCGCCCCCTACCCAGCCCACAGGAAGGGATCTCGGAATTCTCATACTCAGAGTTGCTGGTCCCAAACCCGTTCCTACGCAGGGACATTCAGAAAGCGCGGTGGGGAGCCTGGGAACATTTGGAGATCAACAGAGAAGCTTGGTTTGTGGGTGGCAGATGGGCGACAACATTTCCGCCACTGTCCTGGAACAGACTAGGCTTTTTTTTTCCCTATGCCTTCGTCTTGGGATCATCCTGCCCTATCGCCAAACTAAAATTCACAGGAAATGTTGCCTAATGGCTGAAAACATTACAAATAGTTTGTGAGAACAGGAGTTTGCACTCTTTAAATGTGGCGTTTTCCTCCCTCACAAAGGAGCTTAGCAGAGCAGTGCGCGGTCCAGGGACTGAAACACTCTAGGTCCGAACTGGAAGCTCAAGATTTCTCTTCCTCCACCTATCAGATGCCTCAAACTTATAAAAGGCGGCACTATGAATAAAATCTCTGAATAGGGTACGTGCCTGGGGAAACCCATGCTCATTTCCACAGGGCATATCATAGTTAAATCGCCTTACACGAGTTGCTTTAAAACTCCTTGTCAAGGTTTAATTTTCTGAAAGCAAGGTATTTTCTTTACTCCTCTCTCCTCTAGCTGGTAGTTATTTACATTGTGAAATTCAGGCTTCATTTATTTACAAATGCTACCACCTACACAGCTAAGACAGAATATGAATAGTTTTAGAAACTTGCTGAGTTTGATTAGTCCTAGTTGTACTTAACAACATCGAAGATGAGTGGGTGTCTTCTTTTTCCTCACTTCATAAGTAAAAAATGCCTTAAGTAAGATTTCTCTGTCTTTTTCTACAGATTATTTTTCCCTTCTGTCATGTCATCAACCAAGTACTAAGAATTTCCCTTCCTAGTGTTCAATTTCAAATGGTATGTGATCAAAATGTGAAGACCTCGTGATGATAGTTTCTTTTGGAATACAGAAATAAGCAACTCTAACATAATAGATTGGAACATATTCAGTCACAAACCATTTTTCAAGCCATGAAATTGTTTTCAGTCACTACAGTGGTGGGAAGAAAATAAGAAAGTGTATAAAGGGCATTGTGAAGATATGACAAAAGCAGAAAAGCTTTCCACAAAATGTAGTGTGAAAAACAGTAGAACAGCATTGACATATATGTTTATATTTTCTAGTTTCTATTTTTAGTTAAAGAAATTTCAAATTGGTTCAAGGTGCTTAGGAACAGAGGATATTAAACTATGTATTGAAATAACTTATCTCTAGCAACTTGTAATAAAAGTCTCTAAATGAATAAGTTTGATATAAAGGGAAAGTTTGATTTAAGAAAACTAATTACAACAAAAATTCTAAGGTCAAGTGGCTCCCAGTATATGGCTGCATGTACATTTTGAAGGCCTTTTATTATCGTGATTTGGAGTTATCAGCAACAAGACATTACACAGATGTTTGTATATTTCATTTTTAAGAAATTCTGGTCTAAAATGGAACCATTGCAATCATTACTTGTGATACTGGAAAACAAATGTATTCTGATGCAAGAAGAAGTATGAATTAAGTATCATAAAATTTAATGCATCTATAAGATACATAATGATGTTCTAGTTATTACCAGAGATTAAGGCTAAAATTCTAGGAAAAATATTAGAGTTTCAAATTAGTCAGTGATCACTGAAGGGTTAACATCCCTTGCAACCTTTGAAAATGCAGAACACCCTTGATTTCATTACTTGAATTCTTTCCCATTGCAGTCCTATAGAAAATAAACTTGATAATTTTCTTAAACAATACTTGTAACTAAAAGACATAGTAGTATAGATGAAGACTCAAGGTGCTGTCTCCTTGGGTTGCTGGGTGCTTTGATTACTTTAAATTTCTATTATTTTCTGTCTTGTGAGAGTGGTACAATCAAAATCTGCATGGAGAGTTTATTGTTATCCCATTACACTTTAATGCCTTCCATAAGCCAAACATGTTTCTAAATAAGGCTGTGTTTCTACAAGGCCAGAGGAATCCTCACATGGCAACGCCCTGCAAGTTTGGAACTTCATGAGATAATAAAAATCCATAAAGGCTGTAGTAAAGTGAGTACACTTGGGAGATGAAGACACTGCATGAAACCTAAGAAAATACTAAAGATTTATGAATTAATATCAGAAAGAACCCAGGCACCACAGCAAGTGTGAATAAAATTAGTACAAATAGATAACATATTTCAAAAGAAAAATTTAGAGATGCCACTAACTCTAATAGAATGATTTGATGATTTAGGTCCTAATCTAGCCTCCCATATGCAGAAATGCTGTAAACTTCTTGACCTTAATTAGCAATTTACATTTTCTTCTAATTCATATTCAATTTGGAGGGGAGTATAGTCATTTGTGAATTTAGGAAAACATTTCACTTAGACATGTTATGAAACATAGACCTTCAACTAAATATATTCTCTTTTAAATTATTGCGTATTATTTAATGTCTGTCTAAGTGCATATGTGTGTGTGTTGTGTGTGTCTGTATGCACTACTTTGTGGGTCCCAGGGAGCCAACGCCAGTCATAAGGCTCAATAGCAAGTGCCTTTACCAGATGAGCCATCTCACCACCCTATATACTTTATTATATTTTATTTGTACTTTGAGAATTCCATGCATATATGCAATGTATTTTTATAATATTTACCTCAATTTCCCCCTCCAACTTTTCCCAAACCCTGACCACCACATCCTCCTCCCAACTTCATGTCCTATTTTTTAACCCACTGAATGCAATTAGTGTTGTCCCCATGTGTGCTAGGGAGAGATGTAGAGTTCCCACTGAAACATACAAGCCTATATTGTTATATAAGGATTACATGTGCATATGTAAGTATATATGTGCAATCTTGTATAGTGTAGGAATGACTTTTCTGTATGGATACAATCTGGACTTATGATTTTCACCTTAAATTACAACCAAAAGATATAATGTAAACAAGCTCATTGAGGCATGTGCTCCTCTTGTTACCTAGGCATATAACCTTTGAAAAGTCTGCTTGATATTGTGTGCGTGAGATAGTTTACACCTAAGGATCAAAGGGCAAATTCTCTGATAAGGTGGATGCTAGCTTCTACTTCCCCACTTGATGTTGGAAATACTGTTTCAATAAAAGCATGAGTGAAGCCTAGCTTAAGAGCACTGTTCCATGAGAAATCCAAAGCAACAGGTGATGCTCAGAGTTTGGGTCAACTCTTAGTTTTAATACTAAAAGCTAAGAGTCACACTGTTTCTTTATTCAGGTGTAACTGTAACATGGCTTAGAAGCATTGCAGTATTGAACTGCAAAATAACCAGAATTATTTGACAGGGCTGGTTTTAAGAACAGGCATTCAAACACATCCCAAGGTAATAGATGGAATTACTTGAAACTCTCAACCAAAACTTATAAGCATACCCCCACTCAATCTATCACTAGGAAACTGGCATATAATGATCATCTATAGTATGACCCTTTTTTCTTTCATTTATAGGATTAAATTGAAGATAAATTCTAAAGAAGGCAAAAGTAGAGAAGCTGGGCCATTTGGACAAGAAGAGAGCTGGTGAAAACCAAAGGAACTGACCATTAAAATGAGATGCTTAAAGGAAAAATGAATGCTTTTGAACTGAAATAGACAAAAGTAAACTTACAAAGTACTCAAAATACAGGCCTTTATCAAATTTTAATACACTCCATACCACTCTATCTAAGGGAGGAGCCATGATCTCTTTCTACTTAAATTCCATTTACCTATCAATGTACTGTCTTTTTTTACATCTTGGGTTTCTAACTTTTCAGACTGGAGCCATTTGAACGTCCTCTGGACTCTCACTGCAACTAGATACAGTTTTATTCACTTTGCTGACTCCCTGTCAAAACTTTTGCTACTCTTTGCAAGCCACAGTTCCCTACACTGTGGTCAGCTGTTCCCTCCCATGTCTCTGTGATTCTACCACAAGGTAATTGAAAGCAGTTTTTCCAATCGCCCTTCTTCCCTCTGGAAAAGTGTTTCTCATTCATGTTGCTTATCTTCTTATGCTCTCCTCACCCCTCAACAAATAAAAAGCTTCCTCCACTGCCTTTTTGACATTCTTGATTCTTTTGCTTTCTCCAAACCATGAAACACCAATTTTGTTCCATTGTGCAGTCTCTTTTGCATCTAAGGTATACCCATCTGTTCTTATTCTTACTCCTTTTACTTTGAAAATAAAAATCAAAAGACTTTGAATGGAAGCAGGCCCAAACATTCCTCATCCCGTACCAATAATCCTCAAAGTATAGAACCTGGGCCAACAGTATCAGCACCATCTGGGTACTTCATGAAAACGTGAACTATTTTTCCATACCCAAGACCTAGTAACTCAGAATATATGGAGGATGAGGCCCAGAAATCCAGCTTTAAACAAAACATGTAGGTGATTCTGATAAACATACAAATTTGAGATCCACTTGCCCTCAAGTAGATTGTTTCTTCAATTGTTTCCTCAAGTGTATTTTTTCTCTTCATTTCTACAATTTTTATCTTAAACATTTTAATTTAATATTTTCTTAACACATGGATGAAATTACTATACCAGAGGTGATCACTGTCATCTTAAATGAATATTCAATTTTATTTTCCAAATCTTCATTCTTTTATATTCTGGAACATTCTATACCATATTGATCCTCCTTGAGTCACCATCTATTGGCTATCTGAATTTCAACAACCTGTTTTTTCTCTTCCCTAAAACTTTTTCATTTTAATTCCCTTGCTCTTGACACTGAAAATATAAACCCGCTAATGTATATACATTTACTGATTATTTCAATTCCAACATAATGGATTTCCCCAAATATTGCCTATATATTTCAGAAAACTATCACATAAATATCTCTGGGGCTGGAGAGATGGCACAGTGTTTAAGAGGATTTATTGTTGTTACAGAAGTCTAGAGTTCAGTTCCCATCACCTCCATGAGACGCTCACAACTTCCTTTAACTCCAGCTCCAGAAGATTTTACGCCTTTTTCCGGAATCTGCAGACACCTACATTCATGTGCACATACTCACACATAGAAACATGTGTGCACAAAATTAAAAAACAAAATAAACCTTTTAAAAAATTATGAAAACACTATAGAATTGAACAGACTAGACCAGAATAGAATAGAATAGAATAGAATAGAATAGAATAGAATAGAATAGAATACTCTTCAAAAGAATATCCTATGGTCACCTCAAACTCAATGTAAGCAAAACTCAATTAGCTATTTTAGCCCTATGATCTGTTCTTTGTTTTTCATTTCTAATATCTAGCAGTCTATCTATATAAGCAATTTGGCCTCAAAATTGTGATTCTCTTGTCTTGGCCTCCGTAATAGTAGGATTGCATCTGTATGCCACTATGCCTGGCTTCATTTCTCTGTGTATGTATATGCAGAGTGCATGGATGTGTGTGTGTGTGTGTGTGTGTGTGTGTGTGTGTGTGCGTGTGTATTTGAAAATGTGTAGATGTACATGTGTGCTTGGGAATGTATGTATATGGAGTCCCAAAGTTAACCTCAGGTATCTTCCTCAATTATTTGCATATATAATCAGATTGGGGGAGGATGTTTGTATGTTTTGCCTTTCTTTTTAATTTTTGCAAATTTAGTGCAATATATTTTGATCATGTTTAGATTCCCTTTCCTGTCTACACCCATCTTATAGCCAAATAGCCAGATTTCACATACTCTGTCATATATGTTAAGGCCTATTGAGCCAAATTGTGTCCACAAATGTGCTTTGGTATATGTTCACACATTGGAGCTTAGTTAACCTATCTACCATTACACACTTAAAAAAAAAAAAAAAAAAAAAACAATTCTCCCTCTCCCAGTAGTTATCAGTTGCCAATAATTCCTCAGCTAAGGTTGGGGCTTCTTACTTATCTCTCCAATTCTATTCTGAATTTTTGACCCTCTGAACACTTGGGTCTCATGCATGCTGTTACCATTACTGTAAGCTCATATGAGTAACTTCTCAGCTGTCTGGAAAACTTTGTTTCCTGTGGTCATCATTATCTCTGGCTCTTACAATACACCGTATTCCAAAAAGCTCACTGAACCTTGGGGTACAGAGTTTTGATATTGGTGTCCTACTAAGAGACAAGTGCTCTATAGTCTACAAATTTGGCTCACCATGACTTTCTGAGATAATCACCATCTGTTGCCCGAGAAAGCTTCGCTAGTGAGAGTTGAGATAAGCATTGATATTCTTTCTGTTCCCTGTTCTGCTATGTTCCCTTAGACTTACGTGTAGAGGTTATGTTAGGAACTTAGGGCTGGGAACCTCAAAGACAATTATTCCCTATGTTTGACCCAATGTGAAACATTACAATAGTCTCCATATTTTTCAAAGTGAAGCTTTTTTAATGAGTACACTTCTCTGTAAATATAAGTATACATATTTAAAATATAGTGAGAAATTATGTTGTCTAGGGGTATGACAAAAGTAGATTTTTCTCTAGAATCTACTATGGCTCCATCCATGTGTATTTGGCTATGTTTACACGACACACATAATTTCCTTCCCATTGGGTGGGCCTTAAGTTCAATTACACAGATGTTGATTACCCCCAAGATAAAAGTGTTACTACTGTACAAGTAGAGATGGTTTGCTGGGCTGGTCGTTGTTGTATTTCATAGACTTTAAACTGTCTGGCACTGTGTTTTTTGTTATACAGCCTTCGACTATACACATGTACTCGTACATATGTGGAATTTTCAGTAGACTTTATAGCTAATGCATTTCTCTCTAGTATTTTAATACCAACTGAGCGTTATTTCTCCTCTCCTTACCCCTGTGTAACTCTCTCTACTCATTCCCTATGAAGAGTATACTCATTTTCTCCATTTTCCCCTTAAAAATACCAGTCACTTACTATGCCCCTCTCTCAATCTCCTTCTTACTCTTTATCCCCATGATTCTTTTCCATCTTCCTGGCTCCTGCAGTATCAACATCTATTCTCATATCTAAGAATTAGGAACTAAGATTACTAAATGAGAGAGAACATGCATGAATCGATTTTCTGAATCTGTTTACTTAGCATAACAGCTTCTAGTTCCATCCATTTACATACAAATTTTATGATTCTTCTTCTTCATACAAATTTCATTTTTCTTTTCTGCTGAATAGAATTCCATTGGATAAATGCACCACATTTTCATTATCTATTCCTTGGTTTTGATTGTTTCCATTTCCTAGTTATTGGGGAAAGACTAGCAACAAACATGGATAAGCAAGTCTCTCTAGAGTATGATGTTGAGCCCTATGGGTATAAGCTAAGGAGTGGTATAACCAGATCATATGATAGAATTATTCTTAGTCCTCCACACTGACTTCCACAGTGGTTGCACCAGTTTGCAATTCCACCATCAGTGAAAGAGGATTCTTTTTTCCCCTCATCCTTGCCAGCATTTGTTATTTGTTCTCTTCAGCTTAGCCAATCTGACTGTGGGAAGATGAAATCTTAAACTTAGGTTGACTTGCATCTCCATAATTACTAAGGATATTGAACAGTTATTAAGGTGTTTAAAAGCCATTTTAGTTTCATTTTTTGAAAGCTGTCTGTTCATAACCATAGCCCATTTTTTAATTGGGTCATTTGTTTCCTTGATTTTTATTTTTAATTTCTATGTATATTCTGGAAATTAAGCCTCTGTCAGATACACAGCTAGTAAGGATTTTCTATCACTCTGTGGGCTTCCTCTCCACTGAATTGTTTGTTTCCTTTGCTGTACAGAAACTTTTGATTTAATGATATTCCAATAATTAATTGTTTACCTTAAATTCTGAGCAACTGAAGTCCAATTTAGAAAGTCCTTTCCTACATCTATATCCCTGTTTTCTTCTAGCAGTTTCATCATTTCAGGTCTCACATTAAGGTCTGTGATCAATTTCGAATTGACAGTTATGGAGGGTGATGGATGCGAGCCTACTTTCGTTCTTCAACATGTGGAGACTCAGGGTATTTTTTAAATTTTTAATAACTACACGATTAGAAGAAGCATTTCATTACAGCTTTAATATATTCAGTAACACACTACAGAGCAAGAGTACATCTCTTTCACAAGTGGCTGTAAGTTTCTAGGTTCACAGTTGAATTAATACAGTAATTGAATGAGTTCTTAACCTTTAAAAAAGATCTCCATTTCATTAAAAAATATACTGTTTCTTAGAGAAAGACTCATTGTTTTGCTACTAACACTGAGATGTTGGTGCAAGCATCTCTAATCTTTGTGTATCTGATTATTAGTAGTCATAATCGTTGCACTTGGATCCTTGGCACCTGTGTATGTCTATAAAGTTATCAGGTAGATTTCAAAGGTAATGTTTATCACCTCTACTAATTAACGTGATGTAAATTTCAATGCTTCCTCCTCAAACATAATACATGTTTTTAAATTTGTTGATTTGAGTGTGTGTGTGTGTGTGTGTGTGTGGTATCTCACAGAACATCCCAAACCATCTTATTGAACTATACACCCACTTCCCCGATAGCACCCTCCCATAGCCTCCCTCCCCCCACTAGAGCCCTTGTACTCTGATATCCCTGCTACTGTCTGCTGTGTTGTCGCCACCCCCCGGCCTTTCCCCACTACTTGTCCATCTGGTGAATCTAGTCAGTATATCTAGAGGTCTTTGTTTTAGGAGGGTCAGCTGTTCCTCCTATAGCAGCAATCAGTTGTCAATGTTCCCTTAAATAAGATTGGGGTGTGTTGTTCACTCTCCCAGTTCTATGCTGGGTTACTATCTGGGAGTCCCTTTGGCCACCTTGGCCAACAACTCAAAACAAGGTATCTCCTATCTCGCATTATTGCTTGGTATGTGGTCTTTAGCTATGCATATGGACTCTTAAAAAATTATATTGGACCCTTTAATCTTTGGTTATACATTCCTTTTGGGTGTTTAAGGCCATACAGGTCGTCCAGATAAACCAATTTATTTTTACTCTTAAGGTCGTTTGTGGATCTGTTCCTCAGGGGTCACATGGGCTTGGGAGGACGCCTGGATCCTTTCTTTTACCAATTCCACTTATGTGAAGACAAGTCAAAGGTCCTGATTGACCATGGTTGCCTTCACTTGGAAGCATGGAAAAAATTATTCCTCTGTGTTGACCCTCCTCTTTGTAGACTGCACACTGGTTCTAGTCCGCCTGGTGGGGTCCCCTCAGCCTCCTTGATCAAGAGGACAGGTGACCCACCACAATTACAGGACATTTTGACAGATGCTCATAGTCCCCTGGAACTATTCGACCTGGGAGGGCAAGGAGCAAAAATTGTCCTTTATGTCCCTCTGACCAAATTAGTATAGGCCTCAAAGTATGTCTCTTAAACATCCAAGAAGGCTAGTTCCACCAGTCTGGTACTTTTAATTACTGTGTGTCATGTAGCTAAATCTTGGAAAGACCAAT
>NW_008331140.1:5865490-5867324 GCF_000622305.1 Nannospalax galili
CTTGGGCAAAGACCAATTGTTCTCAGATAAACCTTACCTAGACATATATTTCTTGATCTGCTATGTATAATTTGTCAGTAAGTTGTTGGAGTAACATGGTTCCCTCTGGTTTTTAAAACTTGCTAGACATTATCTCTCACATTGTCTCACCCCTCCATCATGGTTTTCCCACTTAAGGTGCCCCCATTTTCCCCCTTTCTCTCTTAATAATACCCTTCTGCTATGGCCCTACCTCTCTAGAGCACCTTCTTTCCCTTTATCCCGTAGGTTCCTTGTATACCCTTCCCTCCCTCCTCCTTTAAACTAACCCAATTTCTACCCATATCTCCTTTATTAAGGCCTGTTTCCTACTGTTCTCTTTCAGGTTCTTTCTTTTCCTTTACCTCCCTGTCTCTTTTCCATTATCCTGGTTCCTGTAGTTATGTCTGGATACATACTCACTTATCAGGGTTTGGTTCTAGGATCCACATATGAAGGAGAACATATGTCTATTTTTTTCTGAGTCTGTATTACTTCACTTAGTATAACAGTTGTTACCTCACTTAGTATAACAGTTTCTAGTTCCATCCATTTACCTGCAAATTTCTTGACTTCGTCTTTCTTTACTGCTGAGTAAAGCTCCATCGTATAAATGAACCAAATTCTTAGTACCCACTCGTCAATTAAGGGGCACTTAGGTTGCTTCCATCTCTTAGCTATTGTGAAAAAAGCAGCAATAAACATGGATGTACACGTGTCTCTGCAATAGGATGAGTTATTTGGGTATATGTAGGCACTTAGAGCTATAAACTTCCCACTAAGGACAGCTTTCAGCATGTCCCAGAGGTTTTGTTGTGTTGTATTGTCCTTTTCATTTAATTCCAGGAATACTTTCATTTCTTTCTTACTTTCTCTTTTGACCCATTCATCATTTAGAGTGTGTTGTTTAATCGCCATGTGTTCATGTGGTGATTAGGGCTTCTCCAGTGTTGATTGTAAGCTTTATTGCATTGTGGTCTGATAGAATGCATGGAATTATTTCAATCTTTTTGTATTTGTTGAAGTTTGTTTTGTGCCCCAGTATGTGATCAATTTTGGAGAAGGTTCCATGGGGTACTGAGTAGAAAGTATGTCCTTTGGTGCTTGGGTGGAATACTCAGTAGACGTCTGTTAAGTCCATTATTTACATGGTATTGTTTAATTCAGATGTCTTTCTGTTAACTCTCTGCCCTGTTGACCTATCTAATGGAGAGAGTGGGGTGTTGAAATCCCCTACTATTAATGAGTTGGGATTAAGCTGGGTCTTAAAGTCCTGTAGTATTGTTTTTATGAAGTTTGGTGCACCAGAGTTTGGTGACTATATGTTCATGTTTGTAATAGCTTCTAGATTTATTGTTCCTATGATCAGAATAAAGTGGCACTCTTTATCTCTTCTGATTAGTTTTAGTTTAAAGTCTATTTTGTCAGATATTAGAATTGCTACGCCTGCTTTTTTCTTAGTACCATTCACATGGTATATTTTTTCCATTCTTTCACCTTAAGATAGTGCCTGCCATTGAAAGTGAGATGAGTTTCTTGCAGACAACAAAAAAATGGGTTTTGTTTCTTAATCTGTTCACCTAGTCTGTGTCTTTTGACTAGGGAGTTAAGTCCATTAATATTTAATGTTATTAATGAAGTATGAGTTTTGAATCCTGTCATTCTTATTTCTGTTTACATTCTTGATATAGCTGTACTTTTCCACAGTTATACCTTCATTGAATTTCTTTCCGCAACCCCTTGTGTATAGTCCTTCCTTTCTTCAGGTCTTTGTATTGCTTCCAGAACTCTCTGAAGGGCTGGTTTTGTGGACATG
>NW_008331140.1:5867843-5882603 GCF_000622305.1 Nannospalax galili
AGCTTACTGAGTGTTTCACTTCCTTCAACTCTTCAGCCTGTGTAGTCTTCAATATTTCTAACTCTTTTCTGAATTCATTCAGGAAGTTTATCCCTGTCTTCCTTCAGTTCTTTGATTTCTTTTTCTGTGTGTTCTTTAAATTCACTGCATTCTTTCATTATATTCATCTTTGTTCTTTTGAGTGTCCTGCGTTACCTCTAGGGGGTTCTCATTGTACTCCTCTAGAAGACTATTGGTATTTGGTGGGGATATGTTATTTTGGCATTTCATGTTATTATTTTTTCTCTGTGATTTTGACACATGAATTTCTTCTGTAGTTTCTGGTTGTTGTGTGAGACTCGTCCTTCAAGTTTAGGTCTGCTTCTTTTAGTAAACCTTACGTGTCTTTGTGGTTTACCTTTTGGGCATGAAAAGCTGGTTCCTCTAAGCTTCCAGTTCTCTCTTTTGATTTTATACTGAAGTGGCCAGATTGCTTTTGATTTCAGGAGTTCTCACAGAGGCCCAAGTCAGATTGAGGATCAGATGCTCTCAGGCTTTCTCCTAAGGTCTGGATCCCTCCAGGAAAGATTTTGGCCTCAAGACTTTGGGGGTTGGACTGGCCTGGGAGCCAGGCCCAGGAAAGATGCTGGTCTAGGGCAGCTGTTGGCCATAGCACCCAGAGGTGCAAAGGAAGATGGGGGTGGGAAGTGGGCCCAAGGGCTCCTGGGGACTGCATTGAGGAGCTGGGTTGTTCTGGATGAAAAGGATTGGTAAGAGGAAAGGTCATCCACAGCCTCTAGGAAAGAGGCTGGCTGGTCATGCTGCCCCAGGGAAGTAGAGGGAGGTGAGGGCGTAGAGTGCTCCTGGGGACCCACGAAGGAACTGGGTTTGTCTGGATGCAAAGGATCAGGATACAGTGGTGGTTTACCCGGCGTCTGGGGCACCAAAACAAGGAATGGGACAGGATCCAGGTTAGGAGGAGAGACGGAGAGATGGATGGGGGTGATGGGAGGGTGAATGAGGCTGGGGGAGTCAAGGCTCACAGGGCATACTCGACTTACCCTGTTGAGAGGCCTGAGTGTTGGAGAGAGGCCATTGGGTTGTGCAGGCCCAGGGAAGCAGAGCGGAGGTTCAGTTTTATCAACACCATTTGCTAAAGATGCTGTCTTTCCTTTGGTGTGTGTATTCTTGGCATCTTTGTAAAATATCAGGTATCTGAAATTGCATGCACTCACATTTCGGTCTTCTATTTCATTTAGTGTCAGTTTCATGCTGTTTTTATGATGCTAGCTCTGTAATATAATTTGAGATCTGGTATAGTAACCTCCCCAGTGTTGCTCTTTATGCTCAGGATTATATTTGGTTATCAAAAGATTTTTGTGATTCCACATGAATTTTACAATTTTTTTCTGTGAAGAAAGTCATAGGAAGTTTGATTGGGATTGCAATAAATCTATAAATTGCTTTTGATAAGGTGATCATTTTTACAATATTAATTCCATCAATCCATGAGCTCTTAAGAGAGATCTTTCCATCTCTTCGTGGCTTCCTTGATGTCTTTTTTCAAAGATCTAAAGTTTTCATTGTAAAGGTCTTTAATGTCTTTGGTTAGGTTTGTATGTAGATAATTTTTGAGGTTATTGTGAGTGAGAATGTTTCTATGAACTCATCCTCTAACTGCTTATAATAGGTATATAAAAAGCTTCCTGACTTTTGTAAATTGATTTTGTATCCTGCCACTTTGTGAAAGTATTGATCATCTCTAGTTTTCTGGTGGAATTTTTTTGAATCTCTTTGTATAATATCATCAGTAAACAGGGATAATTTGGCCTCTTCTTTTCCAATTATTACTCCTTTAATTCCTTTCACTTGTCTTATTGCTCTAGCTGGAGTTTCAAGCACTATTTGAAAAGGAGTGGAGATGGTGGACAGCCTTGTCTAGTTCCTGATTTTAATGGGAATGCTTCCATTTTTTATCCATTTAGAATGACTTTGACTTTCACCTTACATACTGAAAGTCACTCTCTCACTTGGACTCAGTTTGCCTCAATTTGACTGATTTAGCTAGCCATCTTGCTCTGGGAATCCTTGTTCCCAACTCTCAAGCACTGGGTTTACAAGAGGGACACCATGCCCACCTGGCATTTATGTGGCTGTTGGAGAACCAAACTCTGTGCCTCTCTTACGCAGCATGAGCTTTTACCTAATAGGCCATCTCCCAAGAACCCTCTGATTTCATTCTATTGTTTTAAAATGCCTTCTCCATGCAAGTAGAAATATATACTTCATTGTCTCTTTTGATTCATTTCTCTCTACCCATTGTACATTCTTTCAACAGTCACTGTGAATCCCCACTCACCAATTTCTTTACCTTTCATTCGTTTCCATTTTCTGTCAACAACTTAGTTTGCCCATTATTTTTTTGTATCATTGCAGTAATTATCTCTCAATCTTGCTGTCATCAGTGCTTCCTTTTACAAATTTGCACAGAATACCAGGCTGTTTTATTTTTTCATCTTTCCTCTTCTAGTCTTTAATTTTTTTCTTTTTTTTCTAATAAGACTCCAAATATTTCCCAGGTTAGTCTCAACTTGTAATCTTCCTGCCTCAGCCTCCCACCCAAGTGCTAGGGTTATAGATATGTGCTACTGTGCCTGACCAGGCTATTTCCTTCTCAAATTTTGATGCTTTTTAGAGATGTTTATTATTCCTTTTGAGTATCAGATCTATATCAAACTGTTTAGAATGGTACTACTTCTTTGATTTATCTTTTCATATGGTTCCTTGAATAAGTGCTGACATGTTGCCTATACACAAATAGATGGGTATCATATGTCACTATTCTGAAACCTCTTACATGTTTCCCCCTGCATGCTAATTTGAGTGTCACTGTCTCTATATAGAATATTTTACTACGTACTTCCTCATCTCTGTTCACCAAATCCTACCTGTACTTAAAACTAAATTCCAGGACATTGCCATGAAATACTATTACCTTCCTTTTATTCCTGGTCAGATATGAGCTTTCCCTTTTATGAACTCTCACAGTACTTTGTGACTCTCTTAAGGCTTTTTTATAACACAGTGAATTGTAACTTATAGTCTTAAACCCTGACATAGTATAATATTAACCAAGATTAGACATCAATTGCATATTAATCAATATGATATTTCAAGGATCAGTCACTGTGTTTGGCAACTAGTATGTGTCCATATATGTTTATTTGATAAATAACTGGGTGGATACAATGTAAAGATATCTCATTTTAGAAAATTTTCCTGTGTGTTTTTTAGAAATTGAAGGTCTGTGGAAACCTTATACCAAGAACATCTGTTGCCACTATTTTTTTCTAACAGCATATGTTTACATTCATATCATTTAATTAATTTATGTACATTTTTAAACAGTGCAACTATACAAGTGTGACTACATTATTGTGTAAATATAACTTTTACATGTACTGAAAAGTGAAAAATAGTTGTGTGACTCTTAAATGCACCATTTCCCTTTTTTGGGTAGTCTGGAAAAGAACCTGTCATATTTCTAATATTTGTGTATATAAACTGTTAAGTTACATAAACAGTTGCTGTTATTAATTCTGAAGTACAGCCTAAGAGTTTGGCTTACATTACAAATTTTGTTTTTGCTGTTAAAAGACTGATCATCTTACTTACCAATAAGGACTTGATCCTTTTAATGATGACTTTCTTTCTGTTTATTTAAAAATCATTTCAATTTTATTTATCCAACCTTTATTTTTTTCATAAATGCTTTTTATCTAATTTTTTATTTTTGATCATTTCTTACATTAGTACTGTATTTAATTCATTTCCTCCCTTCCTTCTCTCCCCTCTAACTCATCCTGCATCCCCCTCTCAATTTTCTGACCTCTAATTATATATATATGTATATATATGTATATAATATATATCTCCTCCTGAGTCCATTTAGTGTCCCTCATATGTACATGTTTATAGGACTAAGCAACTGGGATTGGTTAACCTATCAGGGAGCTTGTCCCTAGAAAAAGTGATTCTCCCTCTCAGCAGTTATTGTTTGTGCTCTTCATTGGGATTTGGGAACGTGAGAGATTTTCCCTATCCACACTGGCATGTCAACTGATATTGTCATTATGCAGATCTTATTTAGGCATCCATATTCTTCCATTTTTAAAAGATACAGCATCCCTGACGTGTCTAGAAGATTCCATCTAACAGAAAACATCCTGGTCCTCTGATTCTTATAATCTTTTCACCCCCTTTGCTGTGACGTTTCCTGAGCTTTAGATGTAGGGATTGTATTGTCGATATAACAGGTCCTGGGTACCCCACAGTTATTTATTCCCTGTTTTCTCACCAGTTGTGATCTCTATAATAGTTGCTATCTGTTACAAAAAGAAGCTTCTTTGATGAAGAGAACTACACTTATCTGTCAATATAAAAAAACATAGAATACAGTTGGAAATTATATTGGTTTATGGAAATGGTTGTTGTACGTTCTCCTCTACTGTCTATGACAACTCCAGCAATAGGCAGTTAGCTACATTACAGTACCAGGAATGAATTCCTTACTATTGAGTAGGCCTAAAATCCAGCTAGACAGTGGTTGATTAGACCCACGACAAAAGTGCCACTACTGCACCTAAAGGATACTTTGATAGGTCAAGGATAATTGCAATTTCCAGACTTTGCAGTTGGGTAGAACGACTGATTGCTTTTCTCCCTTGGCAGTTTACAGAGCAAATTCTGATACTATAAGAACTGGTCCTCAAAGAAGAGGCTTGAAAGTCAGTTTCAGCTTGATTCCTCCAAGTCCCATGTCTGAAGTGTGTGGGTGTCTTCAGCAATAAGGTCTTAATATTAAGGTCTGAGAAACCACCAAGAGTAATAGCAATAGTCCATATTATTTTTGGAGTCTCTGACTTCCCTGACCAACAACTCAAAGGGCAGTTTCCCATGCCTGATATTGGGGTTTTGTTACATAGTCCATGGTTCCAGTGGGAGCATTATCACCCCATGAGGATTAACTCTATTTTAATATATATGTATATTGATATTTTAAGTAAGCTTATAAAATTATGCTTTCCTATGGCTTTTCCAAGCATACTTAGTGTCATTTAGCTCTCCTTTCTCCTCCCACTGTATTACACTCCCTCCTCAGATAAAGTCACCCCATCATAAATGCTTCTTTTTTAAACATGATATGTTTATCTAGTACTCCTTCCCTTTTATGCAGTTTCACTTCCTTCACTTTAAGTTACAAAATGCTGAGGTCTGAAATATTAATGGAAATTTCCAGAAATAACTTACAAGTATTAAATTGATTGTCATTCTCAGTATCTTGATAAGATTCCTTGTCATTCTACTTTATCCCCTATGATCCTCACAGGATTTGAATCTTCTCTTTATTCAAGGCATCCAGGTTGTATGTCATGCTACTGACCCATTAGTCACTTAGTAGCCATCTTGGTTATCATACTGACTGTCAAGGCATTGCAGAGCTTGTGTTCAAATAACATTTATTTTACTTAATAATGGTCTCAAAACGCAAGAATAATGATATTAGCAAATTAGAAATGCCAAAGAGAAGCTATATTCCCTTAAGAAAGGTGAGGAGGCTGGAGAGATGACCCAGTGGTTAAGGCCACTGGCTACTCTTGCAGAGGACCTGGGCTCAGTTCTCAGCACCCATATGGCAGCTAACAGCCTTCCATAGCTCCACTTCCAAGCAATCTGACACATTCTTTTAACCTCTGTGGACACTGCACAACACAGGTATACTTGCATATATGAAGGTAATACACTTATACACATAAAATAAAAATAAATAAATGAACTATTATAAGAAAAGCAAAATTTCTTGACTTAATGAAGAAATAATGTAGGTTGATGTAGTTAAGATGCACAGTACAAGAGAGAGAAAGACCAGAACGACATCACACTCACATAGTTTTAATTATGGTAATTTGTTACAGTTGATCTATTTTATTCCTACGGATGTCCTCCTGTTACTGTGCATACTTTATAAATACAGTTTCATCATATCTGTATATGAACAAATAGTCTCAAAGTATAGTATATTATTTTACCATCTATGTTTCAAAACTCAGTTAAAACTGTTAGACTGAAACTCCCATGAATATAAGTGAAACTACCAGGTTGCTTTATGTTTACTTCTATGAGCCTTAAGGAATTTAGGTTTATATAAGTGTGATGAATATATTATAAAATTAAAATGATTATTTTACTTTCTCCTCTTCTAGCAGGCACAGCACTTTCCAGCACTATAAAAGTTTGTGAGTAGGTATAAAATTTAGAGGTCAATGGACTCTTGATTTCTCCAGTTTTCTGACTCAAGGATGTGTTGTCTTCAGCAATAAGTTACTGTCAAGTAATGGCAGTAAACCAAGAGTAATCACAATAGTCTGCTATGTTTGGGGTCAATGAGTACCCATTTGGTAACAACTTAAACAAAGATAAAATATTTGTGGTACTGAGTTATTTTTAAATTTTTGAGAATTTCATATAATAAAACTTAATTATATTTAGAACTCCTCCATATCCCCCACAACCCTCCATATCCCCTCTTCCAGGTTTCATGACTGCTGTCATGCATGTTAAAGCTTGTTGAGCTAAGTTTGTGTTCTCAAATGTCCATCAGTGTGAATACATCCAATAAAACCTGGTCATCCTGTTTACTGTCAAGAAAACCAACACTCCCTCTCCCAGTAGCCATTGGTTGCCAATAGTTTCTCAGCAAAGGCTGGGACCTCTTACCAATTTTCCCACCTCTATGCTGGGTTGTTCTCTGGATTGAGTTTGCATGGGTCTTGTGCATGTTAGCATCACTGCTATAAATTCATTCCCAGGTGTCTGGAAAACTCTGTTTCCTTGTTGTCATCTACCACCTCTGGTTCATATACTCTTTCCACCCCTTCTTCCATCATGGTCCCTGAGACCTGGATGGCAGAACTTTGATGTAGGTGTCCTATTCAGGGACAAACATTCTGCAATCTCATATTCTTTGCACTTTAGGCAGCTGTGACTTTCTGGAATGATCATCATTTGTTGTATGAGGGGGCTTCACTACATGTGAGAGCTAAGAGATGCATTAATGGGCTTTCTGTACCCTATTCTGCTATATTCCTTGAGCAATAGGTGTAGAAGCTTCATTGTACATGTGTCGTTTAGAGCTGGGTATCTCAGAGACACTGATTGTCTATGTTGGACCCAGTGTGGAAATTTTATTAGTCTCCATATTTTGCAAAGTGAAGCCGTTTTATAAGTGGTGAGAGGTACATCTGTCAGTAGATATAAGGTACGTATTTAGAACATAGTGAGAAATTAGGTTGATCAAAGAGTGTGACAGAAGTAGATTTTTCTCTTGGATCTATGACATCTCCAGCCATAGTACTGGACTGTCTTTACAGTACCACACATGAGTTCCTTCCCACTGGGTGGACCTTAAGTCCAATTAGATAGCTGTTGATTACCCCCAAGATAAAAGTACCACAAACTTGACCAATAGAGAGAGTTTGCTGGACTGGTTACTGATGTGCTTATTAGGCTTTACACCTGGGTAGGAAGATTTATTGCTTTTCTTCCTTGAATGTTTACATAGTATATCTTCTGATACTATGAGAGCTAATCTTCAGGGAGGACGGTTATATATAATTTCCAACTCCATTGCTCCAAGTCCTGTGTCCAAAGTATGTTCTAGCTTCAGCAATAAGGTCTTGCATTCATGTTCTGGGAGGCAATCACATGCTCTGACAATAGCCTGTGATATTTTGTGAGTCTCTTGATCTACAATGACCAACAAATCATTTTTGATTTGCCCTTCCTGGCACTAAGTTTTTTTGTTATACATACACTAATACATAATTTACATATTTAATTTTCAGTAGAGGTTCTAATATGTTTCCACAACATCTGAGCTTTCTTTGTCTCTCATCTCTCTTCCACCAGTATAATGCTCCTTCCTCCCTCCCCAGTTAACGGACCCCCATTTTCCCCATTTCACCCTTGATAAGACCTGTCTCCTCCCTACCACTCTCTCAAGCTCCTTCTTCCCCTCTACCATTGTGGTTCTTTTCCATTTTCCTTGATCCTGCATTTGCATCTGAATATATACTCACGTCTACAAATTTGGAGCTAAGATCCATAAAGAAGAGAGAACATATGTCACATGTATTTTTTTTTTTTTGAGTCTGTGTTTCTTCACTTAGTATAGCACCTTCTGGTTCCATTCACTTCCTGCAAATTTCATGATTTGATTTTTCTTTACCACTGACTATAACTCCATTGTGTAAATGTATCACATCTTCATTACACATTCATCAGTTGAGAGACATTAAGATTGGATCTCTTTCTTAGCTATTGTGAAAAGAGCAGCAAAAAACATGGCTGCACAAGTTTATATGCAGTATGATGAGTCCTTTGGGCATATGCCAAGAAGTGGTATGACCACATCATATGGCAGATTTCTTTTTAGATTTTTAAGTTTTCCACATTGATTTTCACAGTGGTTACACCAGTTTACAATTCCATTACCAGTAAATGGAGGTTCCTTTCTTCCTGCACCCTCACCAGTATTTAGTGTCATTTGTTCTCTTGATTAGCCTATATGACCAGAGTAAGATGAAATCTTACAGTGTGTTTGGTTTGCATTTAATTAATTCCTAAGAATGTTGAACACTTTTTAATGGTTTTCTTAGCCATTTTTATTTCTCCTTTTGAGAGCTCACTGTTCAGATCGATAGTCCATTTTTAAGTAGGTCATTTGTTTTCTTGATTTTATGTTTTTGAGTTCTTTGTATATTCTGGATATTAATCCTGTGTCACATATACAGCTGGTGAAGATTTTCTCTGCTCTATGGGCTTTGTCTTCACAGGATTGCCTGTTCCTTTGCTATACAGAAGTTTTATTTAAGTTTAATGATATCCCATTTGTCATTTGTTGGCCTTAATTTCTGAGAAAATGAACACCAATTTTGAAAGTCCTTTCCTGGACTTGTGTCTTTTAAGGTAATTCCTATGGTTCCTTCTAACAATTTCAGCATCTCAGTCTCATATTTAGGTCCTTTATCCATTTGGCATTGACTTCTGTGCAGGGTGATAGAAATGAGTCTAATTTCATTCTTCTACATGTAGAAATCCAGTTTTTCTCACACCATTTGTTGAAGATGCTGTCTTTCCAACACTGTGTGTTCTTGGCACCTTTGTCAAATATCAGGTGTCCGAAATTGAAAGTACTCATGTTTGAAACATTTTATTCCATTGATCAACATGTCTGTTTTGGTGCATATATTTTCTTTATTGTAATGTCAACTAAATTAATTGTTCCTTTGATCAAAATGAAGTGACCTTCTTTATCTCTTATTAAATTTAACTTGAAATCTATTTTGTTAGACGTTAAAACAGCAATGTCTCTTGTTGCTTAGTACTATTTGCTTGGAATATTTTTTCTGTTCTTTTAGCCTAAGCTGTTGCCTATCTTTGAGAATATGATTAGTTCCTTATATGCAACAAAAGGATTTTTTCTGGTTTTCAAAAATTTTTATTTATCATTTTTATTTTATGTGCATAAATATATTGCTTCAATGTAGGTAGGTGTACCTGTGTTGTGTAAAGTCCATAGAGGTCAGAAGAGGGTGTTGAATCCTCTAGAACTGGAGTTATGAATGGCTATTAGCCACCATGTGAGTACTGGGAACTGAACCCAGGTCCACTGAAAGAGCAGCCAGTGCTCTTAACCAGTGAGTAATCCCTCCAGCTGTGAATTTTTTTTAACCCTTTCAACTAGTCCATGTCTTTTTACTGGGTAGTTGAGGCCATTGATATTTAAAGTAATTGTTGAAAGATGTGTATTTGTTGTTATCATTTTATTTTCTGTTTATTCTGCATGCTATTTTGTGTTTCTGTACTTATGCCTTCATTTATTTTTGTTCTGTAGTCTCTTAGGTATGGTCTTTCCTTTCTCTGGTACTTATTGTTTTGACTATTCTCTGTTGGGGTGATTTGGTGATCATGAGTTCTGTCAGCCTATTATATGTAACTTGTTATTTTTCTCTTGCAGCTTTCAGTATCTTCTCTTTGTTCTGTACATTTAGTGTTTTTACTATGATGTGCTCTGGGGAGTTTCTGTTCTGGCCTTGTCTACTTGGTGTTCTGTGTGCTTCTTTTATCTGTAAGGGTATGTCTACTTAATTTAGGAAGGTTTTCTTCTATAATCTTGTTGAGGATCTAGTCAATGCCTTTGACCTGAGAGTCTTCTTCCTCTATGCTTATGATATGTAGATCTGTTTTTTTCATGGTGTCACACATTTCCTGCATATTCTATCCCTTTGGTTTTTAAATTTTTTTCAAACTCCTTTGCTTAATCGGTCCAATTATTTAACTTTCTCTTCCAGCCTTGATACTCTGTTTTCTATTTGGTTTATTCTGTTGGTGAAGCTTTCTCTTGTCATTTCAAATTGGCGTAATTAAGTTTTTCAATTCAATCTTCATTTCGGACTGAGATTTCTTCAGTATTTCTACCTCTTTTGTGATTTTGCTTTACAAATCCTAAATTATCTTTGTTATTTAACTCAGTCATATATTTGCATTTCCTTGAGTTTCAGTCAGAAGTTTATCCTTACCCTCTTTGAGTTCATTGAGTTGTTTGATTTTGTGTTCTTACAGTTATTTAATTCTTTGATCATGTTTACCAGTGTTCTTTTAAATTCTGTGTCCTGGGGTTCCTCTGTGTAATTTTCATCATAGAACAACACTTCCATAGGACTGGTGAGATTTGGTAGTGACATCTTTTCATATTATCTGTGTTTTAGTATTCTGACCTTGGCATATGGATTTCTTTTGTTCATTGTTTATCTGATATGAAATTGTAGTCTGTCTTTGTTGTGTTTAATTTGATTCTGTTTTGTGGTTAATGTAGCTTGGCTGTTTTCTGATCAGGTATAAATATCTATTTGGTCTATTCTTCAGGTTCTCACTTTTGATTTTTTTATCGGAGCGACTGGATGGCTCCAGGCCAGCCAGTTGGGCACTCTCCATCAGGGGGAAAAGGCCTAGGCTCAAGGCAGGCTTTGAAGACAAGGTAGGTCTGTTCTAGCTAACTAAACTAAGTAGATGTGAGCACTGGAGTGGTGACAATGAGGCTGTCTCCAAAGCACCGGTATGGTGAGCCAGTGGGTGGGATCTGGCTTACTTACCAGACAGGTGGGTACTCTCTGGAAGCTACAGTGGGAAGAGACCTAGGCCTAAGGAGAGCTCATGGGGACAGGCTATGGTACTGGGATTTTTATTTGAGAGGGTGAGGTGTCTAGTTGTGAACCCCCTGAGCTACAAAATGACTAAAATGGCAAGATATGCCCCTTAGTACAATAATGTCACTAATGTAATGGGAGTAACCATCCAATTTCTAATTGGATTTAAGGCCCGCTACACAAAGTGGAACCCAAACCTGAAACTTTTACTGAAGCCAAGAATCTGTGACAGATGAGTCACAGGCCATAGGATAGAATCTACTACAATTTTTCTGTTAAAAGAATATAATATTAAATCAACTACTAATGGCTTGTGATACCCAGACCTTACTGTATCCTCAGTTCTCATTAGTGAAGTTTCTTCTTGTAGAATACAGTGATTAACTCAGCAAATCGGTACTGGTCAATGTGCAGAGAATAAGAGACTGTGGAGTATTTAGCCATAAATATAGGTGTGATCTATATATCACACCTCTCTCCCCAAGGTTCAGAGATCTTCAAGAAAGAGGTGGTAGATAGATTGCAAAAGCCAGAGGAGTCAGGTCACTACATGGAAACAGTGTTTTCCAGACATTAGTGCAGTTCCACATATGTACTCATAGTACTTGTGACAGCATGCACAAGACCTATGCAAGCTCAAGACAGACAAAATGTCAGTATGGATAGGGGAGATGGGCATGAAGTCTTACCCTTAACCCAGGAACTATTGATATATGATAGCTTCTAAAGAATAACTGGACAACATAAATTGCACTTGATGGGGGAAAATCACAAAGGTGGGTGTGTAGGGAGGTGAGAGTGGATGTGGAAGGAGGGGGAAATATGATTAGAATACATTGTATGAAACTCAAAGACTTAATTTTTTTAAATTAAAAAATTATATAGTAAATTTATAAAATATTTTAAGGTCCGGATGTGTTAAAATGTGACTTTATCCTTACCAAATAAGATCAGAAAATATGATACTAAATAAAGTACTAAAATATTAGCAAGATATTCTATCTCTGCATTCTAGTAGATTTTATTTTGAATTTTAAGCCATGCTGTTGACATTCTCCATATATTGGCACAAACCATAAATTGTAGGCTTAAGTGTTTTGAAATGTTAATAAAACAGTGTTTGAAGTTGACATTTGTAAGCTCTAAGTTCTGAAGAGAAAATAGCACAAAACCATATCTGTGAATTTCAAACTGAGACAGTTTTGACAAATTCAAAACTTGCCTTTCATTCGCCATTGAAGATTACATTATGAAAATGAATGCAAACCCAAGACATCCTGTTGCAGCATAAGCAGTACTGGTACTTTTTATTTCTTTATAGTATGCTGCTTTATTCACTGAATGATGCCTAATTACCACTCACAGGGCACAGTGATCTCTTCACTACTGCACATTTCCTTGAGGTCTAATTTTAGCGATTTCTGTCTGAGCAAGTAGTGTAGCAGAGAGGTTATAGGAGTGAAATCTGCAACCAGACTGCATGGATCTAAAGTCTGCCTTTCCAGTTTATTACCTTGGTACTCTCAAGCAAAGTACTTGACTGTTTTATGTTTCCGTTTCCTGATCTATACCTTTACATAATTGTGTCTTAGGCTTTTGAGACATTGTAGGAGTTAAACATAGAATAGTGCCTGTCACAGTGTTAGTTATTCCTTTTAAGTATTATTACTTATTTATGAAGATTGCATTTCAAAATTCTGTTATGTATGAACTGTGGCTCCCACAATAAATAGCAAAAAGTTGTAGGAAGAAGGATACTGACAGGGATAAAAGAAAAGTGGAATAGAGAGGATACGATGTCAGATAACACATTTTGGAATGCA
Source organism: Nannospalax galili (assembly GCF_000622305.1). NCBI lineage: Eukaryota > Metazoa > Chordata > Mammalia > Rodentia > Spalacidae > Nannospalax > Nannospalax galili. The sequence continues at coordinate 5,880,913 of NW_008331140.1, forward strand.
GGATGGGGTAGGAAAGAGTCCAGGCCCTAGAATAATATTCCTGTATCTGGAATGAGGGAGAAAACCAAGATGTAAGCAAGAAGAATCTAACAGCATGTTTCAGAACTCAGAGAAATTGAATCACTGTTGAAAGATCAATCAACACTAAGATCTTTACATGTTCAACATCCCGGGGTCTCTGGGATCTTTTCCTTTGGAAAACAACTCCCAGTGGTAATACTTGAAAGGCCTTAAGCAAGTGACAAAGATTAGAAAGCGTGGGCATTGTTATAACCTCCTTATGTGCAAGTGGCTGGCACTAAAATAAAACAGTGATTAGCCTTTCCTGGAATCCATGAGAAGCGATTAGAGAAAGAAAGAAATCTCAGCAATTACTTTCTAACAAAGTATGACAAATGAAGACTGATTGTACAGTTCTCAGTATTGGTTGTTATCATGAGTGCGATGGGCATAGTGAGTCTGACTTCACTGGCCAGAGTCGTCACCTCTGTTTAGTGCATTTAAAATCCATTTATAAGAGCTTTGTAGGTGCATGCGTGGATTCAACCCTTATAATTCTAGATGCCTAACATTGCAAGTTCTTCAGAAATGACTTCTAAGACTATCAGAAGACACAATGGAAACACTGTCCATGAACACTCAGGATAAACTATATATGCTGCTTGAATTTTACTTTATGATAAGAAATTTGAAGAAATAATTCCCCAGGAAATGTTCCATTGAAGAGAAGCCTTACCTAAATCCTACATCTGATCATTTAGCTGTTGGCCAGTCTGATCTTACTATTTATCTTTCACCTACTAAGTTGTTTTTTCAGAACTGATGCTCAAGCACAGCATCTTGCATAGTCAAGCAAGTATCAGTGAATGATACCATAAATCCCTCTCTTTAGATTTGTTACTATGCACAGATACACTTCACCAAGTAGTCTCTGTGATAACCTGTTGTACATAAACTATGTTACAGATTTTACTGGAAATTTCTATAAATCTATATATAATCCAGTTTTCTGTGGATAGCAATTTATAATAGTTTACAAGAGATATGGGTCAATCAACAGACATAGAATGCCAGAAAAAAGGTTAATTAAATAATAGAACTCTGATTGTTGTATCTTTACATTTATGTGTGTTGTAGATGGATGAAAATATGGGGAAGAAAAGTCAAATTAATGCGTATTCCCCTCCTCCATTTTGCCAACTACAATGCTGATTTGCTCCTTATTTATAATTAGAGCTAATCCATTCTTTGTTCCTAAAACAGATTATGGAAAGAGTTTCCTTTTAGAACTAAAAGAAAATTACAGCTTTTTGTGTGGTGTTAGAAGCAATTTGATAGTAGTTTTGTCTTTACTAATATTGAAATCATACCCAGTATATCTGAAACCTTCAAGGTAGGAGAACTACCTTCTTACTTAGTAAGAAAGAAACAAGACTACTATCCTCAGGCCTCTTGGGGTAAGTCTATAGCGCAGCCCTCCGCGCCGGGACTCCCTAAGCCACATTCACCCTTCCATCCCCCCCTTGCCGTTCTATACTCCTAGTTTGGGCCCTGCGCCATTCCTAGTCTTGGGGCCCCAGACACCTGGGGAACCAATACTGCTTCCTGATCCTTTTCACCCAGAACAACTTAGTGCCCTTCTTGGGCCCCAGGAGCACCGCTTCTGGACCTGGCCCCGCCCTCACCTCTCT
>NW_008331140.1:5886732-5893117 GCF_000622305.1 Nannospalax galili
GCAACCAAAAACAGTGACAATAGCTTGTATTGCTTTGGGGTCTCAGGGACAACTTTGGTCTATAACTTGGGGGAGATACCCCCCATCTGGCACTGGACATTTTATTTGGCAATATATGGCTTCTAGAATGAGCATAGCCCCCTATGTAGTTTAATTCTCAAATAAACTTCTATATGAATATATGTTTATATCTAATGTATGTAGCTTACAAACTAGTAGGTTTCCATATGATTTTTTCAAACATCCTTAGAGTTAGCTATCCCTCCCTAAACCCCCATTGCCTTTCCCTCCCCACCTCTCCTCCTCACTTAAACCTCCCTCCCCATCATTACCCCTTTCCCCTTCATATTACCTGTGTTCTATCCCTCCTTAAGATCTTTCTTCTCCTTGCACACTAATGGTCCAATTCCATAGGTTTAGATTCTTCAGGATCTCTAAATTAAACATACGAATCTAAAGATTCAAAGCCTAGATCCACATATGAGTGAGAACATATGACATTTGTCTTTGTGTTGCTGGGGCACTGTCTCACTTTTATGTTGGTGTGATGAAATACCATGACAAAGGCAACTTATGGAAAGAGTTTGTTTTGGCTATGGTCCTGGAGGGAGAGTTCATTGTGGTGAGGAGACATGGCAGCAAGTGGTAGGCATGGCTATAGGAACCAAAGGCTGAGAGTTCACACTCCATCACAAACATGAAGCAAAGACGGCAAACTGGAAGTGAGGTGAGGCTATGAATCCTCAAAGCCTGCCCCCATGACACACTTCCTCCAGCAAGGCTACACCTAAAGATTCCTTGACCTCTCAAACAGCCACCAACTGGGGACCAAGTATTCAAATATTTGAGTCTATGGAAGACATTTCTCATTCAAACTACCACATTCTATTCCCTGGCCCACATAAGCTCATGATCATCTCATAATGCAAAATGCACCTAGTCCAACTTTAAAAGTCCCTCATAGTCTTTTACTGTCCCAACACTAAGTTAAAAGTCTCTTTTGAGGCTTAAAGCAGTGTTTTAAAACAAACTGTCCTATAAAATAAACAGTGTACTTCTAACATACATGGCACAGTAGATGAAATCCCATTCCAAAGTGGGAGGATTAGAGGCATATGAGGAAATACTGGACTAAAGCAAGACCAAAAACCAGCAGAGAAACCCAAATCCTGTAGCTCCATGTCCTGTATCCGGGACTTTAATTCTAAATGATCTGCTCCTCCAGTTTTGCTGCCTGTAAATAAACAAACAGTGTACTTCTAACCTACATGGCACAGTAGATGAAATCCCATTCCAAAGTGGGAGGATTAGAGGCATATGAGGAAATACTGGACTAAAGCAAGACCAAAAACCAGCAGAGAAACCCAAATCCTGTAGCTCCATGTCCTGTGTCCAGGACTTTAATTCTAAATGATCTGCTCCTCCAGTTTTGCTGCCTGGAATATCTCTCTTGGGCTAGTTTCCAGCTGTATGCAGTTCTACTTAGCAGATGTCTAATGTTCTGACATCTCCAGTGTTTGGGGGGTCTCCCTGCAATCCAGACTACACATTCATACCTTCACTTGATGGCCTCTTATGACCTTCTTGAAGTGACTCCATCATTGGCACATGTTGCCTGGTCTCAGAAGCTGTCTGAAACTGAGGAGGACTCTAGAACCTCTTCACTCTTTTATCTTTCACACCTGCACAGCCATGTGAACCACACTGCCAAGTTCAGCTCCCAGCTTGGGATGGACCCTCACTTCCTTGAATCACATTTGCAGCAGCTTTTGTATGGTGTTTGCTATGTGTAAAAAACTCCTTAGGCCTTTTTCCTTCACAAGTTGGAAGCTTAGATGAGATGGGTCTTGCCTTGAGGGCACCCTTTCCAGCATTCCAGTGCAGAGCAGGAGGCCTTTCATCAATGGTACTAATCTTAACAATTACAGCTTCTTCCAGTACATGCTTTAGCTATAACCATATACTTCCTAGTGATTTTTTCCTCAATGTATACTTTTTATTGAATATTTGTGCATTTCACATATCTTAATCATATTTAGGCCCCCTCCCTGATCCATACCCTCCACAGCCCTCTCCCCACCAGATTTTATGTATTCTGTCTATACTAAAAACTACTTCTGAGAGGCTCATTCACGGCTTCTGGACCCCTCCTCCTATGGTCCCTATGACGAATCGAGATAATATTCCTCTAAACTACAGTTTAGGGAACAAAAGAATTCATTTGGCTTACAAACAGAGCATAGGGTAGTGATGGGGGTGAATTACAAAGGTATGGGCACATGTGGGCTTCCTTCCTACATGCTTGCTGGGACCTTCTGACTTCTCTCAGTGGCCCCAGATGACAAAGGCCACCCCCTCTCTCTGGCTTTGCCATCCCTACCTTTAGTCCCTCCCTCTCATGCAGCTAAGGCCAACAGTGTGAGTGGGAGGGGTGACTGACTCCCCTTCACCCTCCTTTTCTTAAAAGTCAATAGTCAAGCTTATAATCCTAGGTGAGCAGGTGCAACCAAGCTTGGGAAGGAGGTGTGGCTATAGCTTGTCAGTTTTGTTTGCCAAGCAGAGGACAGACTCATACAACACTGTCATATACGTATTAAGGCCTATCAAGTCAAGCTTTTGTACCCAGATATCTCTGGGTGAAAGTTCATCCCCTGGAGTCTAGACAGCCTATCTTGAATCTTCCCCTTAAAGAAGATCAACACTCCCTCACCCAGCAGTAATGAGCTGCCAATAGTTTCTCAGTTAAGGTTGTGGCTTGCTGTCCATGTCCCCAGTTCCATACTGGGGTTTTGAGTGATTGAATCTGCATAGGTCTTGTGCATGATGTCGCCATTGCTGCAAGTTCATACGAACAAGTTCCCAGAGGCCTGGAAAAAAAAAAAGAAACAAACTCTTTGTTACATGTAATGGTCTACAATGAACATAGCAGTTTGATATTAAAAATTAATTTATATGTAGTAAGTTGACTTGGGGTTTATCAGAAGTTTGAACAAGGACTATCTAGAATATTTATGATGAACAATAGAATTTATTTCATTTCAAAACTGCCTTCTTCTAGATATCTGGCTCACTCCAGTGTGTACCAAGTCAGACCCAGTGAGTCATCATAATTTCTTTTCACCATTCTCCTATAATTACATCCTCTTCACTCAAATTGTTATACCTTATATACTATAAGCATGCATTACCAAACCTTTGTATATGCTATTCCTGAACCCACATTCCTCTTTCTAAAGTTCCCTTCCCTTCTCTCTTCCTTTCTCAGCTTATAAAAAGCTATCATCCAGAGTATTTTGGTTGCTTTAAATTTTTTCCTCACTGCTAGAGGCAAACATTACATTACTTGACCCAGAAACAGAGAGAATACATTTCCATTATAGAAAACATCATCTGTTTTTATCTGGATGAAATTTGAGATTTTAAGCAGCACATGTCTGTTGTATCCCTACTATATGTAAGACATTTTATGAGATATTGTACACTGTGTCTGATGGTGCTGCATAGGATGCATTTTGGGATGACAAGGACTACCAGTCATCCCAGAGACATGCAATTGAGCAGCATATTTAAATTAATAAAATCATGTCACACATAGTCGCATACACCTGGAATGCTAGCACTCAGGAGGCTGAAGCAGGAGATTCACAATTTGAAGGTCAACCTAGGTTGTATAGCAAGAAATTAATTAGTTAATGCGTGTATTTCTTAGGCAAGATCTGAAAAGAGATTCCAAATCAATTTGATATAAATATTGTAGAAATACTCTTTCAATTTGGATCAACACTTACTAGTCAATTTTTTTGTTTTAAAATAAAACTGATGAATTCAAATGTCTGCATATCAAGAGAAAAACGATTCCCTCTTATATGCATAACTGAGTGTATTGTTTTAATGTGTGCATAATGTAAAATCAATAAATAATTAATTACTACTGATTGTAATTGAATGTTTTCATAATTTTATTGTCAGCCATGATAAATAATCAGTGCACTTATACTGCACTAAATTAATTAGCGTGTCATTTCTATTACATACATCAGCAGTGTAGTAATGCTTTGACATCTGTTTTTAATGTTTTAAAGATGAGATATTCCATATTAAATAAAAGAAATTTCTAAAATATTTTCAGTGATTAGCAATTGCAGCATTATCTTCAAGGTATCCTAATAAAGACATTTATTAGGCATTTTGTTTTATAGTATGTACATTTAGTTCACAGTCATTTTTCAGTAAAAAATTTTTCAAGCAAAAATCCTTTATCTGCATTTAAATTAAGCAATTCTTCTTACATTGTTCTGTCACACTGATAAGCTATTCCTTAGAAATTTCAGAGAGTAAAGTAAAAATAATATAATCAGTCCTAAAGAACAATTAATGACTTTGAGTTGAAGGCCAACTTGTATTAATCTAACTACACTTTGTAAACAATCACTTAACATAAGTCATACTCATTTGTATCCTAAACACACAAAGCACACAATGATGAGCCATTCTCACATAGAATTTCTTGGCATGGTCAATGAAACACTGTTTTGTCAAAGTAAGTAAAATGTTCCTAATTAATGTAGGGTTACTAGATTTAGCAAATAAAAATCTAAGATACAATAGCTAATACATATGAAATTGTTCCGCGTTGAGATGAAATTCAGTAGTAAATATTGTTGGTTCATAGGAGTGTGAGTCTTCCAGTTTATCTCCTAATGCTTCTTCAAATTGATAAATAGATAAAAGAGATCTGGTTTACTTGAGTCTCTAACCTTTGTCTCCAGTTTCACAGTGATGTCTGATAGGAATAAAGACATAGCAGCAGTTGTCTAAAATAGTTACCTAAAATGATACAAAGCTCTACTCTTTTCAAAATCCTCTGTTTTCAGGACCCTCAACAAGTTCCACCTTGTTCTGTGAAAGTTAATCAGCCATTTGTTTTCCAACCTTAGGAATCTGATCACTTCTTTTTCCTTTGAACAGTCTTCATTCCGTGCAAATGTTTCCACCTTATAGGATGTTAGGTCTTAATGTAATTTTAAGACTAGCGTAGGAAACTTGAGTCTGCTAACAGGAAGTTTTTCACTAGTAACTGATAATTGATGAAGAATGTGTTTTACTGTAAACTGATGCTTGTATCCTGTTTCATGGTTGACTTCTGAAATGCTTTGTTCTACACATGAATTGTTCGTCATGCTACTCACTCAAATCTCTCACTATGTGATCTTTATTGTGATAGATCGTAATTATCTGTATTGTCTTAGAAGGAGGTTACATACAAATAATAATTTTTGGTGATATCATTCATTGTCATTTGGAGTCTCAAGACTCATTCAAATTAAGAATATATTTTCAATAACTTATCTAAAAACTTGACTTAAAATATAGAGTCTATTAAGTTCTGATCCCAAAATATCTAAACAGAAAGAAAATGTCAAGTGGGAAACATGGCCTGCTTTTAGATTAAAATTTTGTGTCATGGTTCTCCATCAACAAAAGATACTATGATCAGTATTAACAATGATTCATAAATCATTCTGCTTGAAATTCAAATACTGAATCTATATATAAGGGGAATAAATCCAAAGAAAACTTTGCCATGTTTCTTATTGCCTTTCCACCTTCTTTCCAGTTCTTCATTTGGTTTTAATTTCAATTTTCTTGTAGGCAATGGACCATGTCCTCAACGGAAATTAAATAATTCACACACAGACACAGACACACTCCCCCATCTTACCTTCCATCATAAACACATACTCTTTCTAGCATCATCAGTAAAATCTGAATAAAGGTCGCTGTATTATTGTGTATTTAAGGGAAACAAATAAAAATTCACATTTTACTGCTTCATTCCAAGTCACCCAATCCTGGAGTTACCGCCATCTAGTGACATGTAAGAGTATTTGATCCTTCTATTTTTCAAACCTAAAGTGCATACGATTTTGAAAAAAGAAAATAAAAATGAGAAGATAAAGTATTGGAAAGATATATTCAGCCGAAAAACATCTTCCAGGCCATTGTTTGACTACAAATTAAAGTTTCCTTATTTCAAATGAATTAGACTTCTAGGTTTCTTGCATGTTAATATTTTATTTGGTAATGAAAATATAAATCATACAGATTATTTATCCCTTTGTATTTTAAACTTACTGAAAAAATATGCTAAAACAATATTTTAGTTTTTGACTTACCAATTGTTTATAGTCATAATAAATTGCTATTCTTTATAAGACTTGCTGGCATCTGCAGCTCTTACCTTGAGGTTTCTGTGTGTACAGGTTCCTGAGATGGTGTCACAAATGATTTCCTTGCATTCATGAGTATATAAAGTCCTTGAATGGAAATTTAAAATTTGATCATAATTTTTAAAAGTTCTTTCAGAAATAAATCATTAAATAAG
>NW_008331140.1:5893267-5904793 GCF_000622305.1 Nannospalax galili
CACATACACAGTGACCTCAGTCTGGAAAGTGACCTTTTGTTTAAACTAGAAACACATAAATTGCAGAATTTCAATTTAGTTCTCTCAAGTATAAAATGCAGACCACAGAAGAGAACATCCACACAAATATTCAATTTTTATTTTATGAAGAAATACTATTTAGTAAAAAATAGTACTTATTTGAAATTATCTAAGGGCTGGGGCTGTACCTCAGTGGTAAAGTACTTGCTCTGCATTTGGGAGTCCCTGGATTTAAGCCCTAGTATAGACAAAAAATATCATCTGTTTTGCATTTTAAAAATACAATGAATTATATATAATGTTTAGAATTAGTTCACTTTTCCCTCAGGAACAGGATGAAAATGTATACCATGGACACTGAACATGCCAAACGGGCAATTTAATCACCCATCTAGTTGAAGAACTGCTTGGGTGCTTAAGCTAATTCTTTTGTGTCTGCCGGTAAGGGAAACCCTTAAATATGAAAGGGTAGGTTCTGGGTCTCTAGGTTAGAAACCACTTTTCATTTCCTAGAGTCACTGGAACCAAATCTCATTAATCTATGTCTTGTAAAAAGTTATAGAGGTCACATTAAAATGTGTGCCAAACAATGGTTTCTCCATCTGGGCTAGAAAGGAAAACAAAAGTAACAGATTTCTGAGGTTTAGACTTTTCATAATTTAATATCAGGCTTAAATTCAAGAAGTGCCTTAGTGATATTCCTGAATCTTGATACAAGGAACATTGAAATTAAAGTCAGCTGATGCCTTAGAATTGGGCTTCTATTAATTGACTGAAATATTTGATCTGTGGTTGGACTGTTTTAAATAGCTTATAATTAAATATATACAATGCTGGTTCAAGTGTACTGTTATCAGAGAATTATAAAGGAAAATCTGTTTGTGCCATGTAAGATATTCAAAGTGAAATAAAATACTCTTGGCTCCTGATCATATTGATGATTCTCTTATTTATCCCTTTGGTCTGGAAATAGAATCAAAGTTAAAAATAGTTAAGAAATGCCCATGAGGTACCATTAATATAATACTGCTTCCATATATGTAAATTTTAAAATGTGAAAGAATTTATGTAGTTGCTTCAATATTAAGAAAATCTAAAATTTATATGTTTAATGTGAAAATAAAGCATTAAAATTAGTAAATTCTCCCAAGATGCTTTAAAAATGTGTACACTTAGTTTGATTTCTTTGGTCCCATTTCTTCATCTGTACTACCAGAACCTTGACCTTTAAAAGACAAAAAAATTTGGGACTCGGTTCAATAGTAATGTTTGCTTACCGTGCTCTAGACTCTGGATTCAATTCCCAGAAACACAAACACATAGAGGTATAATTTATTAGCCTAAGGTATACACGATAGGTAGGTAGATAGATGATAGACAGAGAAATGATAGATAGATAGATAGATAGATAGATAGATAGATAGATAGATAGATAGATAGATAGATAGATAGATAGAATAATGGCTGGGCGTGGTAACACATATCGTTAATCCTAGTACTCAGGAGGCTGAGGCCACTGGATAGATCTCTGTGAGATTGAGGCCAAGATAGATAGATAGATAGATAGATAGAATAATCCCAAAGTAAAAGAAAAAGAAGAATGAATCTAAAGATAAAATGACCATATAGGGAACTCTCAGACGAGCTTAAATAATAAATGTAGGCCCACGACAAATGAAAAAAAATCATGAGGATTAATGTTTTAATGCAGTTACACCCATTTATACACTGTAAGATAGATTGATGGCAAGGAAGTGATAAGAACTGTGAAATTAAAGGGAAAGATAGCAAACCACTAAATGTCCCTTTGAAAAAGTTGCACTTGGAGCAAGTCTCCCCAGGCTTTATCAAATGCCTGTTGTGCTGGCAAGTCCTTTTATTATCCTCCTATGTTGCCTCCTCTGGTCTTTTAATCTTCTTTGCTGATTAACTATTTTGTTTTGGTGAGAACATATCCTCCAGTCCCTTTCAGGATAATAAACATCAGACACTTTTTTTAAAATAAATGGGAAAATAAATATTTGAGGACGTCCTAGTATTAAAAAAGTAGAGGACAAGTTAAAACATACGACTCATAGAAGGGGGTAAAAACAAAGCTAAGAATAAAAGTTTAAAAAAGAAAACTATATGTTGACATGATTGACATAGCTGCATCTGTGAAAGAGTAACAAGATATTGTGAAAATACTCAGCAGAGCAAAATGCAAGTGCTCTGGAAATTTAAAAATAATAATCCCTCCTGTACTCTTCTGTTGCCTATACCACATTGCTGGATATATCCCAGTGTTCTCAAGATTTAATGTAACCCAAAATAACCCCCAGACTACAGAAGGAACAGGGTAGATTACATACAGACTTTAATCCTTTTTCCCCATAAAACCCCACTAAAATAGTAAACATATTAGTTAACGGCTTCATTGTATCAGAGACCAAAACAAGTACAGAGATAAGTGAAAAAAATGCCAAATCTATGATAAGACTAGAAAAACACTTTAAAATTATCATTACTATCCTTAGAAAGGAACATGGAAAGGAGATAGAGGTATGTTAACCTGACTTATTTTATGTCATAGAAATTTGCACACATGCTCACGTCTCACTGGATAGCTCCTGCTCAGTCATTTCATCCTTTCTAAAGCTTGTTGTCATCTCTTTATCTGCTTTTGTGTTCCATGAATAGAGCTTGTAGAATGATAAACTTCAGTGTTCACTTAACAACGAGCCAAGCGGTTTCCCAAATGTCAGCATTTAGTGTTCTAGAAATACAGAAATCATTTTGATGAAGTCTAGTTTATTGATCATTAATTTTGGAGGAGAACTTTTTTATTTTGCATAGGAAAACTTTACTTATCTCAAATGATCATATTATAGTCTATTAGACTGATTGTTCTACCTTCCTGACATACAGATTTTCATTCGCTGATAATTGATCTCATTTTAGATGGATATAAAAATGATGTATTTCAGTGTAAAACATTTCTTCCACTTTTACATTATGCTGTTTCTTAAATCACGTGACCATGCATGTGTAGATCTGTTTCTAAATTCTGTATTAAACTCCATTAATCTATTTCTCAGTATAGTCATCAAAAAAATATATATCCTAGCCAATATATGTTACTTTGAGACCTTGCTATCCAATAATTTCGTTTAATTACTCGCCTTTGAGGATGTTTTGAATATTCGACGACTTGTTAATTTCTAAAGATAATTGTTAGAATCGACTTATCAAAATCTACATAAAATCCAATAGAATTATTTCAAATGGACCTAAATACAATAATTAGCACCTAATTGACATGTTTAAAATGTGGTCTTTTTCAGTACGCAAACATGGCATATCCACCCATTTAATTAAAACTTCCCTAATTTTTCTCAATATTTTATAACATTTTGTGTAGGGTTGTAGTACATTTTTATTAGATTTATTTTAAGTATTTGATGTCACTACAAAAATATGCATTTTGCAAAAATATAATATGAATAGTTTTTTGTACAGTAGGCTTTTATCCAGCAAACTTACTAAATACATTTATTATTTGTAACATATGTGAACACATCTTTTTGGATTTTTCTCCATGTATAATAATGTCTTATCCTACTGTGGTTTGAACATGATTTGTTCCCTAAGGATTCGTGTTAAAGGCTAAATAAGCCTCCCTTCATCGTGAAGTACCTGGCATCAGGTACTTTGTTGTTGCAATAGAAAAATAGAGTAATATATATTTAAATTATAGTCATCTGAATTTTCATTTCCAACACTTCTTTCTAGTTTACGTTTATTTCACTGGTTACAACATATTTTATATACAGTGCTGATTATAAGCAATGATAGCAGGCAACTTATCAAAAGCTACTTTCTGAAGATTTAACAAATATGAAGGAAAACTTCTGCCACTTCATCAACAAATATGTTATTTTACATGAGATTTTATTTTATATAATATTTATGAATGGAAAGAAGGGCTTGGTTCCTAGTGCAAGTTTCATATGCTTAATGTACCATCATGAAAGAGAACACAAAATTAAAGCTATTTAAATTCTGGCATATGGACTGGACAGATGACTTAACAGTTAAGAGCATTGGCTGCTCTTTCAAAGGACCCAAAACCCACATGGTGGCTAACAACTGTCCGTAAGTATACTTTCAGGTAATCTGACACCCTCTTCTGAAGTCTGCAGGCATTGCATGACATGGGTGCACATACATACATGCAAGCAATACACTCATCAATGTAAAAAACACAAAATAATTTCAAAATTCTGAAATACATATTGAACAATTTTTGGTATAACATCAACTTTGGATTCTTGGAATAAATTCAACTTGGTCATAATAACTACTCATATTATTCCTGAATTAAATTTTTTTAAATTATTTATTTAATAACCACATACTTAGAAGAAGCATTTCATTACAACAGCATTGACATATTCAATAACAATTTCCTGAGCTAAGATGCATCTCTTGCAAAATTGGCTGTAAATTTTTAGGTTTACAGTTGAATTAAATTTTTTAGTATTTTAAATTAATTTTTATTTATGCCTATAAAAGTTATTGACCTTTAGGTTTTCTTTTTTACTTTTTATTTACATATTTAATTATTTAATTACATGGGTATGAGTGCCCGTGGAGGCCAGAAGAGGATATTAAACTCTGGAAGTGTGGTTACTGACAGTTGTGGGTGCTAGGTACCAAAACCAGGTCCTCTGTAAATGAAACCAGTGCTTTTAACTACTGAGCCATCTCTCCATCCTTGAGTTTTCTTTTTTATAATGTACTTATCAGATTTTACTGTATCATTCTAGCCACATAAAAGCAGCTTAGGAACTTTCCCTCACTTCCTATTCTTTGAAAGAGTTTTTACACTATTGATACTATTTCCTCCTTAAATACATGATGGAAGGGTTAGACAAAGCGAGAGATAAATAATGCCTAGCTAGTTTAAAAAAAAAACAGAGGGAACCATATTAGTCCAACAACCTACTGACAAATTATACATACAACTAGATAAAGGAATATCAGATATGTCTAGGCAACATTTATCTGAGAAACTTTGGTCTTTGCCACAGCTTTATCTCCATGGCACATGATAATTAAAAGTACCAGACTGGTAGAAGTAACACTCTTGAATGTTTAACAGCCATACTTTGGGGCCGATACTAATTTGATCTAAAGGACAGTTTTTGCTTCTTGCCGTCCTAGATCGACTAAGTTCCAGGGAACTATGAGCATCTCTCAAAATGTCCTGTAACTGTGATGAGTCACCTGTCCTCTTGATCAAGGAGGCTGTGGAAACTCCACCAGATGGACTTGAACCAGTGTCTAGTCTACATAGAGGAGGGTCAACACACAGAAAACATTTCCTCCATGCTTCCAAGTGAAGCCAGCCATGGTCAAGCAGGACCTTTGACTTACCTTCACATAGATGGACCTGATGAAAGAAAGGAGCCAGGGGCTCCTGCAAGCCCATGTGACTCCTGAGGAACAGATCCTCAAATGGCCTTAAGAGTAAAAATAAATTGGTTTATCTGGGCCAACTCTAGGGTAGGGTCTTAAACACCCAAAAGGAAAGTATAATCAAAGATTAAAGGGGTCAATAACTATATTTATTTATTAAATATATTTATATATTTATTAAAGGATACATAACAAGAAACAATGTCAGACAGGAGATACCTTCCTTTGAGTTGTTGGCTGGGGTGGCCCAAGAGACTCCCAGACAGTAACCCAGCATAGAACTGGGAAAATGAACAGCAGACCCCAATCTTATCTAAAGGAATATTGACAACTGATTGCTGCTAAATGAGGAACAGCTGATATTCCTAAAACAAGGTTCTCTAGATAGGCTGACTAGATTCACCGTATGGGCAAGCACTGAGGAAGGGCTGAGGGTGCCGACAGCTCAGTGGAAAGTAACAGGGATGACAGAGTATACAGGCTCCAGTGGGGGGAGGGGGGCTATGGGAGGGTGCCATTTGGGAAGTGGGTATAAAGATGAGTAAGATTTTGGGGGATGTTCTGTATGATATGCACATGAAAAATCAACAAATAAAAAAATGAATTATATTTGAGGAGGAAGCATAAAAATTTACTTCATGTTAATTAGTAGAGGTGATAAACTTTACCATTGAAATCTATCTGATGACTTTATATCCATACTCAGGTGCCAAGAATCCGAGTATAACCAACTGTGACTAGTAATAATCAAATATATAGAGATTAGAGACGCATGTACAAACATCTAAGTGTTAGTAGCATTAAGAATGAGCTGGGCGTGGTGGCTCACGCCTTTAATCCCAGCACTCAGGAGACAGAGGCAGGTGGATCTCTGTGTGTTCAAGCCAAGCCTGGTCTACATAGTGAGTTCCAGGCCAGCTAGGGCTACAAAGAGACCCTGTCTCAAAAAGACCAAAAAAAAAAATTTTTCTGTATGAAACTGTGTATTTTAAAATGAAATGGAGATCTTTTTCAAAGGTTAAAAACTCATTCAATTTTATGTCTTACAGGGTTTGTACTGAGTTCAATATTGTATAACATTAATTCAACTATGAACCCCAAAATTTACAGTCACTTTTGAAAGATATGTATCTTTGCTATGGAAATTGTTATTGAATATCTTAAAGCTGTAATGAAATGCTTCTAAAAAAAGAATTTGTCATCTAATGATAGATTTTTTCCTTGCTTGGAAAACTTTTAATTATGACTATTTCTTTAAAGTTATAATACTATTTAAGTCTCCTGTCATTTGGGGTAAGTAGCATTTTTCAAGAAAGTTTAAATTTTATCTAAAGGTTTTTTTTTGTCACCATAGGTTTAAAGTGCTTTTTTGTCATTTTACTAGATGTGGGATCTTCAGTGCTAACTCCTCATCACAGATGTATAAACTGTATGTCATATAACTTTTTTGTCTTTGTCAGTTTTGCCAGGAGTTAATGTATTTTATTAGTCTTTGCAAAGAACTAAATTTAATTAATCTATGACTTTTATCCCTGTTATTTTCCACTTACTTTTCATTGACTTGAATTGCTGTTCTTCTTCATGGTTGTGTGTTTTGTTTTGTTTTGTTCTATTTTGGAAGACAAGCTTGCATATAGCCAGGATAGCCTTGAACTCCATGTTGGCTATTGAACTCCCGATCCTCCTGCCATTACCTCCCATGTGCTGGGATTACAGATGTGTGTTACCATACCTGCTTGCTGTTCTTTTTTGTTTCTTAAGAAAAGTACTTGTATCACTAGACCTTTTCTCACTCCAATCTCCTGAAAATAGAAATTGGCAAACATATAAGCTTAGAAAACAAATCACAGGTTAGTGCCTATGATTCAGAAGACAGCAAAGTAAGTTCAAAAGATAAATATGTCACCCAACCATCAAACTTCCAACACACAGTTATGAGATCTGAAGGGAAAAGATTTAAGAAGGACATGATGATTCTCTTTAACTTCATAAAGCACTGTAATATGGAAGAACTGAATATGCAATGCATAAATTCAGGGTCAATAAAAGACCAGATGGAGGAAATTATAGAAAATATATAACTTAATGTAAGAAAATATTAGAATGTTTAAAGTCACATAAAAGCATAACAGCTATAGTACAGGCAATCAGGCACTCTGTTATTTGATTGTGAGGCTTGAGATGTAGTGCAGTTGGGAGAATGCTTGCCTAGCATGACCTAAGCCCAGGGTTTACTCTTCAGCAATTCCAGTATTTGGGACATGGATCAGAACTTCATGGACATCCTTATTTAAGATCTTAATTTTGAGGTCAAGATGAGATGCATGAGATCCTGTCTCAAAGTAATCATTTACTCAGAGCACATTTCATCAAAATCTATTAAAATTTAAAATATTCTTTGTTATAGTTAAAAGATGGTTTTTTGTTCTCAAACTCATGTTAAAATTTCATTGCCATTGTGATGGGGTCGAGGTTCAGATTTTAAGACCTGAGTATGTCATTAAGAGGGATTAAGTACCTTTTTCACAGGAATGTATTAGTACTCATGGGTGTGAGTGAACTGTGGCTCTTACAGGACTAAATCAGCTACCAGAGTGGGCTTCTATAAAGAGGCTGCCCCTTGTATTTTGCCTGCCCTACACATGTTTGTTTGCCCTTCTGCTTTGGAGCCTCACTATGATTCAGTTTAAGGTTCTTCTGAGATACTGACACTGTTCTCATGGACTTTCCAGCCTGTAGAACAATAAACCAAAATAAACTTGTTTCCTTTGTAAGTTACTGAACCTCAGGTGTTCTGTTATCATCAAATAAAACAGGATGAAACACACTGTTAAGCAAAAATTGTAGTTTATAGTGCTTTTGTATGTGCAATATGATATAAATGTGTACCGCAAAGTATATGCAAGGTCAGAGAGATGACTCAGTGGGCAAAGGCACTTTCCGATAAGCCTGACAACCTTGGTTCAATGCCTAGGTCACATGGGGTGGAAGGGGAGAACTGACTCCAAAAAGATGTCCTCTGACTTTTACACCTGTTTCATGGTACCCACACAACGTGCCCACACACACAATTAATCAACTGATCAAGGTAATATTTTGAAATGAAAGTATATATAAGGATAGTGACTAAAATCATCTGAATCAGCAAAATATTGGAAACAACAAATATGTATTAACAGGGAAATGACAAAATAAATCATGGTACAACTATACAATTATAGTATAGAATAAATATTGTAAAAAGCAACAGAAGCGAATTTATTGGGAAAAAACAATACACAGAATATTTCACAGCCTGCTATCATTTGTATATTAAATGTGTAAAAAGAAAGGAATATAAATGTACATACACATGTATATGCCTTATATGCACAAAAAATGTCCAAAAGGATATGTAAGAACTGAACTGACTAGTAGAAAAGAGGATATTAAAGGTGTAGGTTGTCATAGACCACGTTATTTAGAAAACCTGCTTATTTGGTATATTTAAAGATAACATGAACAGACAGCTGGAAATTTTGGTGAGTAATTTATTAATGGATCAGTATCAACCACAAATGAAGTGTCTTTATGGTGTTACAGAATCTTCTCTACTCTACTCACCATTGTTAGGAATGAGGTGGAAGAACACAAAGATTTCACACTGAACAATTTCTGTTATATCAGAAAACCCATACTGATACAAAATGTGCTTCATTTTTGATCATTAGGTCCTCTTAACTACCATTATCTACATTCTTTAAATGAGTATTTTCAAAATTTTTAAACAAATGAAGGTTAACTGCTCTCCTTATTGATCTATTTTTCATTACTACAACAAGATATCCAATGTTTGGCAGTTTATGAAGTCATTTATTTTGCTCACAGCTTTAGAATTTTAGGAGCATGTTGCCAACCTCCACACAGCTGTTGTGAGGACATCATGGTAAATGTCATTACAGTTGTGGCAGCATGTGTATGAAGGAAAGCGCATAAAATAATAAGTCAGGAAACTGGAAACAAGTTGAAGCAGGTTCAATAGTTTATAACAACCACTCTTGCAGAAACTGACTGAGGTCCAGAGGAACTATCTTAACCCCATCTGAGGTGAGCAACCCTAAATGACTTAATTCCTGAATTCGACCTCACCTCTCAAAGGTCCTACTACGTCTTAACAGCAGCACACTGGAAACCAAGATTTCAATAAATTAACCCTCCATGAAGAAACCACAGGAAAACAATAGCACTATTGTGGTCACTCATTTCACATTTTCAATATAAAGCAGACATTTGTCATTTTCTCTACATTTGCTAAACGCATGAATTTATAACACCTCACCATAAATATGCCCTCTTAAGTTTCCTAAAATGTTAATAAGTTCCTAAATATTTATTGTGCTTCAATTATTTCACACTTGGTATATTTTAGTTGCTACATAATGACTGTACAGATGTCCAGTACAAAGTAACATTACAATCAATGTGTAGTACAATGTGTAATGATCATTTTGGGGTAATTAGGCTACCCATCACCTCAAACATTTTTCTTTTCTTTGTGTTGGAAACACTCAAAATCTTTTTGATAACTATTTTTAAAAAGATTTTATTATTCTATTATTCTATAAGTGCATTGTCTGCATGTATGTAAGGGCATCCATATCATGCAATGCCCACAGAGGTCAGAAGAGGGCGTCGAATCCCCTGGAACTGGAGTTACCAATGGTTTTCAGCCACCGTTTGGTTACTGGGATCCGAACCTGGGTCGTCTGCAAGAGCAGCCACTGCGCTTAACCCCCGAGCCATCTCTCCGTCCCGTTTGATAACTATTTTGAAATATGCAACTAACTGTTGCCAAATAAATGTCTATTTTTCATATCTTCTTGTAAGGTTGTAACATAATTTAGGGGTTGGTTTTTTTCATTACAAAAACTTGAAAAATGAAAGCTTTACAGATATTTAACTGAGGTATTGCATGTTCTTAAAGAACATAGATGATATTTTAAATAACGTAAAGTGATTCATTTGACTGCAAAAACAACAATATGCAGCTCTATAGTTTGGCTCAATAAGAAAAAAATAATACAAATATTCACCTATACCCTGTTTTAAACCTAAGAGAAATCAGATGGGGGTGAAGAAATCAGGGACAGCTTTCTTATTTCAAATCTAATCATTCTTAAAATCGCCTCTAAGTATTCATGACATGGTAAAAGTAGAATCCTGCTGGTCGGCAGCTCTTTTAGATTTAACTCCTATCAACAATGACTGTTTATCAGTGCAGACTCACAGTAGAGGAGACATAATAGCCTACTTTCATGAAGGAGTTATCTATTGTTCCCTTGTGGTAGTATCAAAAGCAATTTAAGCAGCTAACACTTGGAAAAATGGATCTCTACATAAGGTTATTTGTCTCATAGGAGTATCTACCAGATATTGTAGAATTACTTTATTTACATAGGGTTTTACATGCCATTTTTCTCCCCCATTAGACCATTTGAGTACATTATATTATGACCTCGTCTTTCATGGGTTTTGGTCATTTGTTCTATAGTCAGCAGCACAGTGTTCCAGTAATGGTGTATGACAGCAAATACTGGTGAAGTATCCAAGTTGTGCTCTGTATCTTTTATGTAGTGACTGAATACTAAGGTTCAGGAAAAAAAATTATGAATGTGAAATAAATGTATAAAAGGGAATCAATCTAAAACAGAGTTTAAAAATGCTTTCTTTTCAATAATGGTTCCCCCACTTTTTGTTTGTTGCTTGGGAAACCTGAAAATTTATCTATTGATTTCAGAAAAAAAGATTTAAGATCCAAGGAATCATTTTCAATCTAAGAAAAGTGCCAACAGCGTCAAGCCCCAAACTACAAAGAAATCCTGTCAGTCCTTGAGCACTGTTTAATGGGACACTGGGGTGGATCTTGATCTAATTTTGGGTACCTAGCTGTGATGTAATGTACAGGCACAAGTTATATTGAATTTGTTTAGACAGAGATATTGGATTTGCAAATTAAAATTCCAGGTGAAAAAGTGCCGTGTTGCCTTCTTAAGAATACATACTGAG
>NW_008331140.1:5905075-5909286 GCF_000622305.1 Nannospalax galili
AAAACTTAATTAACAACATTTTAAAATACGTTTTTATGATAACACTAATATGTACAAATCAATTTCCCAAAATGTTTGTAAAGGGACTTATAATTTTATAAATAGTTCAGATCTGTAATATGTTGTGAAGTTTAACTCTGTATTCATAATTAAAAGTGATCCTTTAACTTCTCCCTGAGAGAAAATACTACTAGCAGTGATAACTGTACCCTTGTTACCTGCTTCTCAAGTAAAGGAAGCATTTTTGTTTGCTTGATGTGTTTACTCAGCTCCCACTAATGTGAACAGGCAATCCCCAAGGATAAAAGAAGAAATTATAGATCTGGCATAAGAAGCACCAGCTCAGTAAGTTTCATTCTGCAAAGGGATGTGAAATTCCTCCTGACACAACAAGAACAGCAACTAAACTAAATAGAGAGTTAAAGGACTTGAAATGAGACGTAATTTCCCTATCAAATCCTGCCAATAAAAGTCACCAAGAATTTGGTAATCTAGCTTGAAAAGTTTTGGTGCCTTTAATGGACCAAAACTTATCTACAATACTAAAGAAATGTGTCAATTGTTAATTAGATCATGCAGAGGAGTATTTGAGAATAGGAAATGGTTTCTAAACACATTCCTTTCACTATCAATACCACACTTGTAAATTAAAGGACATATTCAAGACATATTTGGAATTCATTTTTCAAACCTCTGGAGGAATTGGATTTCCAGAATATCCGTATAAAGAAGGATTTAGAGCCAGAAGTCAAGAAGGCCTAGGGCAAAACAATGGTTTATGGTCATAACAGGGCTGTTATACGCATGAACTCACAATCGATGGGCTTGCCTGAACAAGACCAAGCCAGTCAAAATTGCAGCATGGATGGAGGAAGGGCACATGAGCCCCTACTCGTAACTAAGGATCTATAGCTATTGATGGCTGCTAGAAGACGGAGTGTCAGTTTCCTTTAAAGGTGTACCGCTGCTACAACCATGTTCCAGTGGATGTCCCCATGTGCACAAGTATATGGGCAGCACTAATTGGTGTCAGTGGGCCTATTAGAATAAAACGAAGACATGAAATTGGGAGGAGAGATGTAGGGATCCAGAAAGAGTTGGAGGGGGAGAGTAGCAGGTCAATATGATGAAAATACATTTTAAGTATGCATGAAATTCTCAAAGTAGTAATAAAAAATTTACATATGAAAAAGAAGACTGGGGGACTGGGGTGATGCATCAGCAGTTAAGAGTACTGAATGCTCTTGCAGAAAACCCGGGTTCAATTCCCAGCACCCACATGGTAGTCAGGAACCATCTATAACTCCATTTTCAGGGGAATCCGATGCCCCCTTCTGACCTCCACAGCCTTTCAGGACAGGAGTGTACTTACATACATGCAGGCAATACACTCTTACACATAAAATAAAAATAATAAAGAAAAAAAAAAAAACAAGGATTTAATGTTGCCATTAGTTTGACAGGCTTCAGATAAATGTAATAGAGTAGCTACAGTTATAAATAGCACACACACCCCTCCCGCCCTGCCCCCGACGTAATCTCTTCTTTTACAGTAATTCCCTTTTTCTAATGTAAAGGAAACAGATAAGTATAAATCTTGGCCTTAAATTTTAGCCAGATGTGGTGGCTCACGTCTTTAATCCCAGCACTTGGGAGGCAGAAGCAGAAAGATCTCTGTGAAATGAGACCAGACTAGCAAGTCCCAGGCCAGCTGGGGCCACAGGGAGACACTGTCTTAAAAAATAACAACAACAACAAAATTATAATGCAGTCACATGTCTAATTTATCCAAAAAGATGTAGAATGTTAATTCTGGAGGTCCATTATCTTTTCACCACAGTCTGGTTTTTCTCCTACTTAGCTCCCATCAGCACCCACCTTTGGCCAGAACATCCTCAGTCCTCAGAAAAGAAATATCAACATTTACAAATTTATGGAATATCCTTTCATCATCTCTAATAGTACATTTAAAGTGAAAAAATTATAATTGATAAATCAAAGGAAACAAAAATAAAATGCAAGCTACAAAATGGAAGAAAACATTGGCAAATCATACAATGAGTTGTCTATATCAATAAAATGCATGGAACTCATACATCTGAAAAGCAAAAAATAAAGCCAACAAAGCCAGATAATCAAATTTAGAAATGGGAAAAGAATCTAAGAAGTACAAATGGCCAACAAACACATTTTACTAAAAAGTGTTTTACATTACTAATCATTGGGAAACACAAATCAAACAACAGTGAAATACTATTTTGCAATTGTTAGGAAGGCTATGATTAAAAAGATAAGAAATACATAGTCATAAGCATATTAAACAGAACTGTTGCTAGGAATGTAAACTGGGACACCTATTATAGAAAATAATGTGGTGTTTCCTCATCCTCAAGAAGAAAAATACCTCAAATTACCATAAGACTCAAAAATTCCACTTTTCAAATATATATGAAGAAAATTAAAATAATAGCTCATTATAGCACCAGTCATAACAGCCAAGACACTGAAACTAAGTGTCCATCAATGAAGGCATTGACGAATTATGATATATATATTTGTGTATATAATTCAGTCACATGAAAGATAGAAAGTCCATCATTTGTGGTAACATATGAACCTGGAGAACATCAGGTAAATGAAATATCTAAAGAAAGAAAGGCAAATACTATATGCTCTTACTTAAATGTGGAATCTAAAAAGATGAAATTAAAGGAACAGAGTGTAGAATGATGGTTGTCCAGTAGGAGTGTATGTGAGGGAAACGTGGGAATATTGACCAGAGCATACAAACTTCCAGTAAAAGGATCACTAAGTTCTGGTGATCAATTTCACAGCACGAGTAGTGATGGATATGGTAAATAATTTGATTATTGCTAAACATTACACACCATATCTATGCATATGAGTATAAAATAATGTTATAAACGTTAACTTTTATTTTTCAATTAAGTGAAAAATTATTATTACAATGCTATAATCTATACTTTGGAAAGCAGGACATAGTTTAGGTGTGGGAGTTTATAGACGTGAAGAACAGGCCTCAGGAACAGCTTGCCAAAGAATGATTTGAGCTGGGCACAGAGTGTAAATTGGAGTCAGCCAAATCAAAATAGAGAACAAAGAAATTTCTATGTAAGAGATGCTGTTCTTTTCCCTTCTTGAAGTCCCTAAACTATGTAGGGAGGTCCTGCTATCATGAGGGGAAATGTTAGAAAAATTTGACATTGTATCCTCTCTGATTACATGCAATTTTACCTCAGACTGGCATGACATAGCCTAGAAAATTTAGAAAATTATTTCTCTACAGCTGAGTCCAACTTTATATTCACATTGGAATTGAAATCCACAAAAACATGTCTGCAAATCTAAGAAGTCATAGTTCATAGAGTGTTATCTATGCTTTTTAATTAAACTTTGAAAGACACCTCAGTAAGTTTCAACTCATATTCCATTGATAAAAATTCTTTTTCTTTTACGGGTGCTTTTAAAAACTTATATATGATTTCATTTTCCTTCATCTTGATTTCAGCAACTGAGCTTTATCTACTATAGTCTGAGCCACTATACACATAGCCTTCATAATGTTCATTATGAGGTCTGAAGTCACACAGAACTGAACATTTATTGTTATTGGCTAGTATATTACTTTGTGTAACATTCCCATATGCTATAGAATCAACAAATATCTCAGTGTACAATGTTTCTGTCAATAACAAGATTGATATTTTTCTCCCAGGAAAAATGATAAAACATGTTTTGGCATAAAATAGCTTCCCTTCTGGCCCTAGCCTGGGAAATGTTGGAGACTGATTACTGCTGGGTGAGGGAGGGTAGACCTTCCTTAAGATCTCTAGTTGGGGTAAATAGAATCCAGTGGGTGGTCTTGTACCGAAGGACATCTCAGTAGAATGTTTGAGCAGGTGGGGCTTAACATGTATGACTGAATGCATGAAGCCCATTGGGGGGGGAAAGCATGGATGTGGGAGGGGGTCTAAATTTGATTACAAACTGTTGCATGAAATGTACAAAAACTAAATAAAAATATAAAAAAATGAACTTCCCTAGATTTATATTAGATTTGAACAGTGAGTGGACAATGTAACTTTACAAGTTGAAAAGGATGATAACAATGTCTTTGAATAGTTTAGAAGTTAAAGAGAGAAATTTTGTGAAAGAAAATATTGAAGTAAAATTTAAGGTAACAAAATTCA
>NW_008331140.1:5909409-5932558 GCF_000622305.1 Nannospalax galili
TGACAGCAATTCAACTAAAATATAAATTTAACTTATCCATTTTCACTACTAATAAAAAAATCATATTATTTCTCTTCTTCATAGGATTGTGACAATTGACAAACAGGTCTTCTTCTTAGTCTTCTAAGGATCTCTTTCAAAATGAAGACTGGAACAGTCATTCATTAAGCGCCGGAGTTTGCACCAAATACTTTGATTTCTGTGAAAGACTAGGGGTTTTGCCTGGGTGGTGTGCTTCCCTTGGAACCACTAGAATTAGGTTCATACTGTATTCTAATATATAGTCTGGATATAGTATATCAAGTTATTTTCTTTAAGATTTTAACCTATCACAATCATTTTACTAATACAAATATTTTTATTGATTCTAGAATGCCATACAGTGATTATATTTTGGATCTTATTCAGACTCTCTCCACTCTTACCTTAATACCACCCCCCATTTCATGTCATCTATTATTATTTGTCTTTTTAAAAAAATGGCTATTGAGTCTAATCTCTGTTTCCTAAATGCTCTTGAGTGTGTGTGTATCCCTTGGAGTCTGCTCAATATACCAAGAGTCACACCAGTAAAGAAAACTGGTTCTCCCTCTCCCAGTATCTATCAATTTTGGCTTTTATTTTTGACATACAATATTAATTATGAAATAATAGAATATGAATGTAGTTAAACTCTTAAAAGACTTTCAGATAAAACTCTGGCAACTTGATAACTTCTCGTCTCTTTCTAAAAATCTAACAACAAAATAAAGTGTTTTACAAATCTGGTTATGGAAGACACATTTAATATATAACCAGAAAACAATGAAAAAATTAAAATAAAATGCTAAGTTGGACAAAATCAGAATACTACTTTTATAATATCTCCCTGTTAATTCAAAGAATGAAGGCACAGATTTTGTGATTGCCAAAAAATTTCAAACAAAAATTCAAATCATAAAAAATTCATATCATAGAACACAAATTCTTTTTGAAGAAAATTGTTGTACTTTCCTCTTTGTTCCTTCCTTCCTTCATTTATTTATTATTTATTTATTTGTTTATTTGTTTATTTTTTATTTTTTTATTTTTCTGGGTTTTTGAGACAAGGTCTCCCTGTAACCCCAGCTTCCCTGGAACTCACTATGTAGGCAAGCTGGCCTTGATCTCACAGAGAACCTCCTGCCTCTACCTCCAGAATGCTAGGATTAAAGATACTCACCACCATACCCACTCTTGTTGTGTTCTCTTAAAGAGTTAAATGGCACTCTTCCAAATCATGAAATAAAAATCTGTTTTCATAGCTAAACTGGAATTACTGGGAGAAAAAAATAGCAACCTACATTTGGATTCAAATATGTCTCTGTACAAGATTTAGCTATGTGTTGCCAGAATTTGACTTCCAGTTTAAGAGGAATATCAAAATTGTTAGGTTATGTAGAGAGTTATATCAGGTACTTAAGACCATCTGTGAGATATTCTTGGTGGGAAGTATGAAAGCATTTATGTATCTAGAGTAAACTTTCATTTTTAGAAATATGGAGGATAGAGGGGCAAGTCTAATTGTACCTTCAGAAAGGAAACAAGTTCAGAATTTAGTGTATTCCATAGCAACAATGTGGTTTCTCCAACAAATTAATGGCAGAGGAAGAAAAAGGTGGTAATAATGAATTCTCTAGTCTCAGAGAGACTAAAGAAACATATCCATCAAATGAAATTTTTGGATTTTGCTTGAATAATTAAATAAACATTTCAATAATTAGGATCATTTTAGATGATTTTAGATATTGCCAAATTATTTTTCATTCATTAAGGTATAATACTGAAACTTTGATTATGTAGGAGAGCACCTAAAATTTTTAAGAGATGTACATAAAGTATGTAGACATAGAAAAACATAGTGCCAAGGATTTGTCTCAAATATTCTAGGAAATGAGAGGTCAGAAGAGATAGATTAAATGATTGAGGCAAGTATTGATAACAAGTGACTCTAATGACTGACTTATTGAATGTTCATTATATTTTTTAAAATTTCATTTATCATTTTTTATTTTATGTGTATAAATGTATTGCCTACATGTGTATAAGTGCACCTGTGTGATGAAATGCTTATGAGGGTCAGAAGAGGGTTTTGGATCCCCTGGAACTAGAGTAACAGATGGTTGTTAGCCATCATGTAGGTGCTGGGAATCAAACTCAGGTCTTCTGCAAGAGCAACCAGTGCTCTTAACCACTTAGCCATCTCTCCAGTCCCATTGTATTAACATTTATTTTTGTATTTGTTTAAAGTTTTTCACTTAAAGATTAAAACTACAAAGAGGTCTACTTTGGGATATGATAGAAAAAAATCCCTAATGATGATAACACTTCATTACTAACCTACTAAAAATTATAAAATATAGGAATGAAACATATTAAATAACTGAACATACCAAACACTGATCAGAAGTGTCTGCTGGGTTGGTAATATATTTCACTTAGAAGAAGGGAAAAAAGTAAGTATCTTTCCATAGAGTTTCTAACATGAGGTTAAGCGCAGCTGTACCTGGATTGGATTTGTATAAGAAAAACCAACTAGACTTCTGTCCTATGAAACCAGAAATTTGAAGACAGAAACTCTCAATGCTTCAAGAGAAAGAACCAGAGAACGTAGATCCAAACACTTGCCTATCAACATTTCTGGTTTATCTCTTAATGAGGCGTGTGTGGAACAAATTACAAGGATTTCACTTAAAAACTTTTTTTTGACCATTTAAAAAAATGTTCATTGAAAATATCATGCATATTGGGGCTGGAGAGATGGCTCAGCAGTTAAGAGCACTAGCTGTTCTTGCAGAGGACCCAGGTTCGGTTACCAATACCCACATGACAGTTAACAACTGTCCAAAACTCCAGTTCCAAGGGATCCAATACCCTCTTCTGACATACATGGGCATTGCACAACATGAGTGCACTTACGTACCTGCAGACAATATACTCATATACATAAGAAACAAAAATAATTAAATATTATTTTGTAAGAAAACATTAACCACTGCAACAGTAACATTTACCACTATTGATACCACAGTTCGTTTATAAGGATTTCTAATGGAAAATAAGTTTCCCACCAGTTTTTTCATGCAGCATAAATGACTTTTCATCCTGTGAACACCTTCTACTTAGAGTTCACAGGGGAGTAAGAACTAAAGACATGAAAGCTCATGGATAGTTCTTTTAGCATTCCAGAAAATTTAAGGTTGTATACATTTCAATACTGTCTCATCAGAAAACAAGATTAAAAGTTTTCACAGTCTTTGCATTAAAGGGGAAGGAAACATGATACTGTGTGTATATTTGCGATTTTGCAAATTTCTTGCCACATCAAAGACCACAAAGTGCTTATCAGGACACTAGGTCTTGTGTTACTGAGATAGGTCAGAAGTTTTTACCCAGTACTTAATGCATACCTGAAGTGGTCAAATACTTTCCATAAAAGCTTTTCTACTTAACATTATTAGTTTTAACTTTTAATTAAAAATTGCTACAACTAACCAACATGCAAAAATTCTCAGAGTACACAGAGAAATTCTTCATACAATGCACTGACCACCTCTTTATTCTATATTGAATTGATATTCCCAATGAGCTTAAGCAAAGGCATGCCCTTAACAGCATTTGTTTAGAGGAGGAGTGACAACAAAAGGCAAGAAACATCCAAAGACCCTCTGCATGGCAACCAGGGAGAAAAACATATAGATGGGGTCCAAATGAGCAAATGTTACCTGACCCATTCGGTGACAAACAAATCTGCTTCCTTTCTATCTGGGGAATAACACAAACACACCTGCCCAGAGGTGAGTAAGAACCCTCATTATAGGGCACCCTTCCAAACAAATAAATATCTAAGTAATGGCGGGGGGGAGGGTCGGAAAACTTGACGACAACAGAAACCAAAACTTCCAAAACAAAGACACAATATCTATGTAAGGGTCACTCGATTAAAAAAAAAATTCCTACCTTTCCTTAGAGCTTGTTCCTAATGATTTCATTTTTATTTTATTGAGCACAACAGGAACTAATTTGTTAATAAAATAAAAGCTTGTTTATTTTTGCTGTGTATAATTTGTACAACGTTTCCAAATCTCTGAAGCACGGACAAATGAATATTTTAAAGTGAAAATAGAATGCCAGGTTCTAACGAGATTATCTCAAAAGTTGTCTGCCATAAAGCAGATGCACTCATGCTCCACAAGGTGTGGAGCAAGCAGATACTTAGGAGCAGATGCTGAAGGGTGTGCCTCACTCCACGCTGTACATTCTGCTTTGAGGGCCACACTAACGTTGAAGTCCTCACAGAGGGGATGGCTGGATATTTTGCTCCTTTGGTGTTGTTTCGTTTTGTTTTCCCTCATTCATCGTCATCATCCTCATCTTTCTCTCCATCAGATAGGGATGAACAAGGCCGAATTTGTAGGTAGCAGTCATTTTTCTACCATCTACGTGATCAAGGGGTGGTTTCTCCTCTGAGAGCATTCCTGCACGGCCACCAGGACACCCTCTTTGATCAGCAGCAGTTGAGACACTCCTGCAGCAGCTTCTTCTGTGGCTCCTTATTACCTAGCTCCTAAGCCAAAAGAAAGTGCCAGTGGTGGAGCAGCTTCCTTTCACTCAGCCAAAGGCAAAAAATAAAACTATGGTAACCTTATCAGTGTTCAGGTTAGCACCAGCACCTCTGTTGCCATAACCACCATTTTCCAACCAATAATAGAATATTTTTTAAATGTCATGCTTATATATAATGTGTGTGTGTGTGTGTGTGTGTGTGTGTGTGTGTCTTTTTGAGACAGGGTCTCCCTGTAGCCCTAGCTGTCCTAGAACTCACTATGTAGACCAGGCTGGCCTTGAAATCACAGAGATCCGCCTGCATCTGCCTCCCAAGTGGGATGAGATGAGTTTCTTGCAGACAACTAAAAGATGGCTTTTGTTTCTTAATACATTCAACTAGTCTGTATCTTTTGACTGTGGAGTTAAGTCCATTGATATTTAAAGTTCTTAATGAACGATGTGTATTGAATCCTCTCATTTTTATTTCTGTTCACTTTCTTGATATAGCTGTGCATTTCCACAGTTATACCTTCATTTTACTTTCAAGGACAGGCACTACCTTAAGGTGAAAGGATGGAAAAAATATACCAAGCAAATGATACTAAGAAAAAAGCAGGCGTTGCAATTCTAATATCTGATAAAATAGGCTTTAAACTAAAACTAAACAGAAGAGACAAAGATGATCACTTCATTCTGAACAAAGGAACAATAAACGAAGAAGATATTAGAATCATGAAGGTATATTCACCAAACTCTGGTGTACCAACTTCATTAAAACAGTACTACAGGACTTTAAGACGCAGACTAATCCCAAATCATTAATAGTAGGGGACTTTAATACCTCATTGTCTCCATTAGATAGGTCAATAGGACAGAGAATTAACAGAGAGACATCTGAATTAAACAATACCATACATCAAATGGACCTAACAGACATCTACCAAATATTCCACCCAAGCACCAAAGAATATACTTTCTATTCAGTGCCCCATGGAACCTTCTCCAAAATCGACCATGTACTGGGGCACAAAACAAACCTCAACAAATACAAAAAGATTGAAATAATTCCATGCATTCTACCAGACCACAATATAATAAAGCTTAAAATCAACACCAGAAGAAACCCCAGTAACCACATTAAACACATGGAGATTAAACAACACACACCTGAATGATGAATGGGTCAACAGAGGAGTTGAGAAAGAAATAAAAGTATTCCTGGAACTAAACAAAAAGGACAATACAACACAAAATAAAGAACACAAGTAAATGACTTAACATTGCAACTCAAGACACTTGAAAAGCAACAACAAATGAAACCCAAATGCACCAGGAAGAAATAACAAAAATCAGAGCAGAAATTAATGAAATAGAAACAAAGAAAGCAATACAAAGAATCAACGAATCCAAGAGCTGGCTCTTTGAAAAGATAAACAAGATTGATAGATCGCTAGCCCAGTTAATCAAAAGAAAGAAAGAGCACCTCCAAATCAACAAACTCAGAGACGAAAGGGGAAACATCACAAATGATAACAAAGAGCTGCAGAACATTATAAGGGAATGCTTTAAAAAAAAACCTATATACTACTAAATTAGGAAACCTAAAAGAAATGGATGGGTGCCTAAAACCATGGGAACCACCAAAACTAAACCAGGAAGAGATTAACATCTTAAACAGAACCATAACACATAAGTAAATTTAAACAGTAGTACAAAACCTCCAGACTAAAAAAAGCCCAGTACCAGATGGATTTATAGCAGAATTCTACCAGACATTTAAAGAGGATCTACAGCCAATACTACTTAATTTATTTAAAAAGATAGAAATGGAGGAAGAATTTCCCAATTCCTTCTATGAAGCCAGCATCACTTTAATACCAAAGCCAGGTAAAGATACAACCAAAAAAGAAAACTATAGACCCATATCCTTAAAGAACATAGATGCAAAAATTCTGAACAAGATATTGCTGGTGGGGCTGCAAACTTGTTAGCCCCTATGGAAAGCAGTATGGAGAACTGTTAAGAAATTACAAGTGAACCTACCATTTGACCCAGTTATATCACTCTTTGGCATATACCCAAAGAAGTCATCCTACTGCAGAAACACTTATACATCCATGTTTGTTGCTGCTCTTTTCACAATAGCTAAAAGATGGAAGCAACCTAAGTGTCCCTCAATTGATGAGTGGGCAATGAAAATGTGGTTCATTTATATGATGGAGTTTTACTCCACAGCAAAGAAATATGAAATCATAAAATTTGCAGATAAATGGATGGAAACTGCTATACTAAGTGAAGTAACACTGACTCAGAAAAAAAAATAATGTGTGTTCTCCCTCATATGTGGATCCTAGCACCAAATCCTTATTGAGTATGTATCCAGACATAACTACAGGAACTAGGACAATGAAAAGGAACCAGGTGGGTAAAGGAAAAGAATCTGAAAGAGAACAGTAGAAAACAGGCCTTAATAAGAGAGATATGGATAAAAATGGGGTTATTTTAAGGGGGGAAGGTTATATAAGGAACATATGGGATAAAGGGAAAGAGGGAGCTCAATAGAGGTGGGACCATAGGAGAAGGGTATTATTAAGGGAGAAATGGGAAAACGGGGCACCTTAAATGGGGAAACCATTGTGGAAGGGTTAGACAATGTGAGAAATAAATAATACCTAGCTAGTTTTAGAAAACCAGAGGGAACCATATTAGGCCAAAAACTACTGACAAATTATACATACAACCAGATCAAAGAATGTAATATTTGGCTAGGCAAGGTTTATCTGAGAGTGTTTGGTCTTTGCCCAAGCTCCAGCTACTTGGCACATGGTAATTAAAAGTACCAGACTGGTGGAACTAACCTTCTTGGGTGTTTAATAGCCATATTTTGAGGCCTATACTAATTTTGATGGAAGGACATAAAGGACAGTTTTTGTTCCTTTTCCTCCTGGGTTGACTAAGTTCCAGGGGACTATGAACATCTCTCAAAATGTCCTGTAACTGTGGTGAGTCACCTGTCCTCTTGAGAAAAGAGGCTGTGGAGACCCCACCTGATGGACCTGAACCAGTGTCCAGTCTACAAAGAGGAGGGTCAACACAAAGTAAACATTTCCTCCATGCTTCCAAGTGAAGCCAGCCATGGTCAAGCAGAACTTTGACTTATCTTCACATAGATGGAAGTGGTAATAGAATCGAACCAGGGGCTTCTCCCAAGCCCATGTGACCCCTGAGGAAAAGAGTCTCAAATGACCTTAAGAGTAAAAATATATTGATTTATCTGGGCAAATTGTAGGGTCTTAAACACACAAAGGGAAAGCATAACCAAAGATTAATGGGGTCAACACAATTTTTTAAGGGTCCGTATGTATAGCTAAAGACTACATAACAAGAAACAATGCCAGACAGGAAACACCTCCCTTTGAATTATTGGCCAGGGTGGTCCAAAGACTCTCAGACAGTAACCCAGCATAGAACTTGGAAAATGAACTGCAGACCCCAATCTTATCTAAAGGAATATTGACAACTGATTGCTGCTAGATGAGGAACAGCTGATCTTCCTAAAACAAGGATCTCTAGATAGGCTGACTAGATTCAGCAGATGAACAAGCACTGGGGAATGGCTGGGGTGCTGACAACACAGTGGACATTAACAGGGATGACAGAGATATGGGCTCCAGTGTGTGGGAAGGAGGAGGCTATGGGAGGGTGCCATTTGGGAAGTGGGTATATAAATGAATAAGATTGTGTGGGATGTGCTGTATGATATACACAAAAAAAATCAATAAATTTTTAAAAAAAGACATATTTGAGGAGGAAGCATAAAAATTTACTTCATGTTAAGTAGTAGAGGTGATAAACATTACAGTGAACATACCTGATGACTTTATATCTATTCTCAGTTACTAAGGATCCAAGTGTTACCGACTGTGGGTAGTAATAATCAGATACATAGAAATTAAAGACACATGTGCAAAAATCTAAGCATTAGTAGCATGAAAAATGTAGGAAACAGCATATTTTAAAATGAAATGGAGATCTTCTTTAAAGGGTAAAACCTTTTTAATTTTATATCTTCAATTTTATGTGTTACAGGGTTTATATTGAGTTCAATATTGTATAACTGTATTAATTCAACTGTGAACTTAAAAATTTACAGGCAGTTTTCAAAGAGATGTATCCTTTCTCTGGAATATGTTACTGAATATGTTAACATTGTAATGAAATGCTTCTTCTTAAAAATATAAAATAAAAATAATAATCATTTTTATAAACTAAAAATGATAATAAAATATAAAAATTTAATTTCAGATAAAAAAATGTATTGAGCTTTTGTACATTCATACAATAGTTCGCAATCAAATTTAGACACACCCTCTTCCCCCACTGATTTCCACACACACCTCCCCCAGTGGGACCTCATGCATTGCACCATACATACTAACGCCTATCCAATAGAGCGTTTGTACCCACTTGGGTGCAAACTCATCCACTATAGTCTAGTCAGAATATCCAGAGATGGTAACTTAAGTCACTCTCCCTCACCCAGCAGTAATCAGTCTCCAAAAGTTTCCAGACTAAGACCTGCTGGCTGCCGATTTCCTCACTGCACTCTTGGCTCTTGTCTGATTGAGTTGGTATGGATCTTGTACGCGATGCCACCAAGCTTCCAGTCACCTGAAAACCTCTGTTTTCCTATGCTCATGAACCAGCCCTAGCTCTTACAATGGTTCAGCCCCCTTCTCCGTAATGATCCCAGAGCCATGGGTAGATGAGGAACACACATGCTGCAGTTTTTTATTCTCTAAAACTTGACCAATTGTAATGTCCAGAGTGCTACACACTCTATTATATAAGGAAGCTTCAATGGTGAAAGTTGAGGGATGCCTTAGTTTTACTTCTACCCCCATTCTGTTGTGTTCCATGAGACTTAGGTATAAACATTCCACTTTAGATATGTCACCTTGGACTGGGCATCTCTCAGGCCTTTCTTCTCTGTATGTGACCAGTTGTAGAACTCTGCAATAGCCTCCATCTATTGCAAATAGAAGCTTCTTTGATTAGGGGTATATGATATACTTGTTTGTAAATATAAGGATCCATAAGTATACACTATGTATTGATCATAATCACTTTTTATTCAGTCCCTCCAGTCTCCCTCCAGGACCAACCAACACATCTTCCTTTCAAAATCATGGCCTCCACTTACAATTATTTATTTAAATATTAATTTTCACCTGCTGAAGTGGCAGGTTGATATAGACATCCCAACTACAGCTGAGCACTCATAGTTGCTTATTCTCAGCTCTCAAATAGTAAAATATCTCTACATTAACCACATCCCACTATCATAAAAAGCTTCTGTGACCAAGGTGGGATATAAGCATAAATATATAGAAGGCAACTTGACAAAATTACCATTTAGAAAAACAACATTAATAGATTCTACACTAGGTCCTACAACTTCCCTAGCCATGTGATTCAACCATGTATACAGTACAAAGCATGAATGCCCTCCTTCGGGACAGGCCTCAAACCCAATCAAGAAAGAAGTTGGTTACCACCATGAACAGTCTTGTCATTATTGCACCAGTAGTCAACAGCTTTGGAGGAAGGATAATATTGTAGTATGATGATCCAGCACTAGATAAAAATCACTTATGTGGTTTCTCACCCAGCAGTCTATATAGCACTTTTCAGCACTACAAAAGTTAGCAAGAAGGGAGTGTTTTCTGATCAGTTCCAGACTGAGTTTTCTGTGTTCTGCAACACAAGTGTGTTCTGTCTTTGGAAATAGGGTCTTACTATCTAGTTATGTTGGGAGACAAAGAACAATGGCAATAGTCAATATTGTTTGCACCTGGCAATTCCTTGAGCAATAAATCATAGAGCGATTGTGCTGGATAGCTTTAGTGTCAACTTGACTGGATTGAGGGAGCCTCAACTGGGGGATTGCCTCTATTGGACTGGCCTGTGGCCATGTCTGAGGGGCGTCTTATTGATGAGTGATGTGGGGGGGCCCAGCCCACGGTGGGTGGTCCCACGCCGGGGCAGGTGGCCTTGTGTTACATAAGAAAGCGGGCTGAGGAGGGGCCAGGGGAGCAAGCCAGTAAGCAGCATTCCTCCATGGCCTGTGCTCCAGCTCCTGCCTCCAGGTTCCTGCCCTGAGTTTCTACCTTGGGCTCCCTGATGAACTGCAATCTGGGAGATGTAAGATGAATAAACCCTTTCCTCCCCAAGTTGGTAGTGGTCAGAGTGTTTTGTCACAGCAATGAAGAAACAAACCAGGACAGTGATAATACATGACTGGAACTGAGATTTTCATTTAATAGTTCATGTTTTTAAATGAGAGCAAGATTTTTCAACAAAGTTGGGTTGTTTCTCTTAAAATTTTTATTTTTATTTTTCATTTCTAGTCAGTCTGTTCCAGAGTTCAGGCCCTCTCTGCTAACTAGTAAGATGCAGCCAATCCTATTCAAATAGCCCAGGCTCCTTTTCCTTTTTGGAGAGCTCCTGACCAGCCTATGTCTCCATCAGTTTCTCAAATAAAAAAAATTAAGATAGAATCAGAGGGAATCATATTAGTCCAAAACCTACTGAAAAATTATACATACAATATCCCTACATGATTCCATGAGTATAACTGAAGACTACATAACAAGAAACAGTACAAGATAGAGAAAAGTTCCTTTTAGTTGTTGGCCAGGGTAGTCCAAGAGACTCCCAAAATTACACAGACTATTGCCAGAGTCCTTGACTGCCTCCCAGAACTTGAAGGTAAGACCCTATTGCTGAAGACAGGACACACTTTGAACACAGGATTTGACAAGAAAGCTGAAGAATTAGACCACTGAAGGAAAAACATGAAATTAAAAATAATACAGGAAAAGCATATGCTTGAAATGTGAGACACCACGAAAAGACCAAATCTACTCATCACAGGTGTAAAGAAAGGAGAAGAATCTAGGTCAATGGCAGAAGAAAATCTACTTATATTAAATAAATACATTGGCATACAAATACAAGAAGCATATAGAACACCATATAAACAGGACCAGAACCAAAATTCCCCATGGCATATCATAGTAAAAACACTAAATGTACAGAACAAAGAGAGAATACTCAAATCTACAAGAGGATAAAACAAAGTACATATAAAGGAAAACCCATTAGAATTACAGGTGTCTTTTCAATACAATTATGAAAGCCAGAAGAGCCTGGAGCAAAGTATTCCAAGGTCTAAATAATCAGATATGACAACCAAGAATACTTTACCCAGAAAAACTGTCTATCATAGTCAAAGAGGAAAGAAAATTCTTCCATGACAAAAATAAGTTGAAAGAATTCATGTTCACCAAACCAGCCCTACAGAGAGTACTCAAAGCAATACTGAAGGACTGAAGAAAGGAATGACCATACCTATGGTTACTCATTTGGAAGGTAACAAATAGAAGAACAACATATGCAGCAGCAAAATTGTTTTTGCTTTTGGGAACTTTTCTTTTGCTAAATATGATAAATCTGTTGTTTGATATAACTTGGAAGGCAAATGATAAAGACTTAGAACCAGAAATGATGCTGTAGCCAGTTGTATAAGAAAATACTTTAAAAGATGAGCTTAGAAATAATCAACTAGCTTGAAAGCAAAAAAAAAAAAAAAAAAAACCTGTTTAAACTGAGATCTGCAGTCCATGTCTGTACACTCATCATTTGGGTAATGGCAGCAGGAAGATCAGGGATTCAGAGCCATTCTTGGCTACATATCAAGGTTGAAACTAGCATGGGCTACATGAATCCTTGTTTTAGAATACCAAAACCCAAAGTAAAAGTTAGTATTTTGGAATGTCCTTTCACATCAAGAAATTCATTCTAAGAAGTCTTTGCCACTTCATTAACACAAAGAAGTCTAAAGAGAATTGAGCTCAGAAGATAATTATTCTTAATAAAATTTTACCTGTATGTATTTAAGAATGAGTGGATTTTCAATAAACAGAAGTCTTAATCTCTAAACCTAGGTTGTTTAAAATCCAATGAAGCTGGAAAAAAATAACAGCATTTTGGAAGTTACTACAAACAAGTCTAGCTCAATCTAGATAATTATATATAACATTAAGCAGAGATCCTCCATGTGATGAGAAAATTACAATATTCTTCAGTTTTAAAGGCAGTAAAAAAATAAAAAAAAAACTAACAAATCCATAATTATAATTGTAAATGTAGTGTACATGTGGAAGTACCCTGAAACAATAAAGAAAAGTACATCTATAGAAGAGGTAAATTTATCCAAGAAGTAGCATTTAAACCAGGTGTTTAAGAAGTACATACATAGCCAGGCGTGGTGGTGCACGTCTTTAATCCCAGTACTCAGGTGGCAGAGGAAGGCAGATCTCTGTGAGTTCAAGGCCAGCCTGGTCTATGTAGTGAGTTCCAGGCCAGCTAGAGCTACAGGGAGACCCCGTCTCAAAAAGACCAAAAAAAAAAAAAGAAGAAGAAGAAGAAGAAGGAACATATGTCTCCTTGGACCTAGGCCCCTTCCCAATGCTGCCAGAGATCACCTGACTAATCACCTGGGTGTGGTAAATCCCACCAACCAGACCTTGATCCTCCTCTTTTGGGAACAGCCCTATTTACACAGTTCGAGGGTTCATATCTACTCTGCCTAGCTAGATATAACCTGCATAACTTGGGCCTAGGCCCCTTGCCCTGCTGAAGAGCTCTCTACTAGCAGGCCTGAACTATCTGATCCCGCCAATAAGAAGTCAAAAGTGAGAATCGAAGCATATACCAACTAACTATTCATAAGTAATCAGAAAGAAACCATGATACATCAACAATAAAAATAGACTTCAAGGGGCTGGAGAGAAGGCTCAGAGGTTAAGTGCACTGACAGCTCTTGCAGAGGACCCGGTTCGATTCCCAGCACCCACATGGCAGCTTCGAACCGTCCTTAACTCTAGTTCCAGGGGAATCTGAAGCCCTCTTCTCACCTCTGCGGCAATACACTCATGCACATAAAATAAAATAATAAATAAATATATATATCAGTCTCAGAATCTATTTTGTTTACTTCCGGGAACCAGCTCTTAGATTCATTGATTCTTTGTGTTGTTTTCTTTATTTCCATTTCATTGATTTATACTCTGACTTCTATTATTTCTTATCTGTTGGGTTTGGGTTATGTTTGTTCTTGTTTTTCTGAATCCTTGAGTATGGGAGACAGGCTTGAGCCTAGGGTGATATTGCAACTGTCAGGGTCACTTGGTTTCCAGGAATCCAGGCTCTGTAATCTGAGGAGGGAGCACAGGATAAGCAGAAGAGCTGCCTCAGTGCCTAGGGAACAAAAGAGGGGCCTCAGCACAAGGCCAACAGAAGAGCAGCCTCAGCCCAGGGCAAGCAGAGGAGCAGCCTCGAAGCCTGTGAGAACGAAGGAGAGGCACCCACGAGAATGGAGGAGAAGCCACCGCTGGCAGTGACCGCACTTGAGTTGTACCATTATGCCATTTACATATGCGCTTTCTGATTTTTTTAATGTAGACACTTAAAGCTATATACTTCTCTTTTAGGACTGCTTTTAATGTGACCCATAGGTTTTCTTGTGTTGTATTTTCATTTTCAATATAGTGCTTAAAACTCTTGCTAGAGCAGGAAGACAAGAGAAGGAAATTAAAGGAGTCCTAATTGGAAAAGAAGAGGTCAAATTATCCCTAGTTGCAGATGATATAGTATACATAAGAGAGCCCTGAAATTCCAGCAGAAATCTTCTGGAAATGATCAGTACTTTCACAAAATGGCAGGTAACAGAATCAATTTACAAAAATCAGTAGTCTTTCTATATACCAATAACAGAGAAAAGGGTCATGGAAATATTCCCACTCACCATAACCTCAAAATATAAAATATCTAGGAATAGACTTAACCAAAGACATTAAAGACCTCTACAGTGTCTTTGAAAAAAAAACATTTAGGAAGACACAAGGAGATGGAGAAACCTCCTGTGCTCGAGGATTAGAAGAATTAATACTGTGACAATGATCATCCTATTGAAATAACATAGATACAATGCACTGCCAATCAAAATCTACATTATATTCTTGACAGATTAGGAAAAATACCTCATAAAATTCATATGGAATCACAAAAGACCCCAGGTAGACAAAGAAATCCTGAGCGTAAAAAGCAGTGCTGAGGGGATTATCATATCACATCTCAAATTATATGACAAGGCTGTAGTCGTAAACCAGCATGGGGGGCTGGAAAGATGCTTCCGTGGTTAAGAGCACTGACTGCTCATACAGAGGACCTGGGTTTGATTCCCAACACCCACATGGCAGTTAGCCACTGTCTGTAACTCCAGTTCCAGGGAATCTGACAAACTCTTCTGACCTCCAGGGGTGTTGCACTACACGGGTGCACTTACACACATATAGGCAAGTTGTAATAGTACATATAAAATAAAAATGTTTTTTTGAAAAAACACAATACTGGCACAAAATTGGTATATAGGTCAATGGAATAAAATAGAATACACAACATGAGTGCATGCAAGTTCAGCCTCCTGATATTTGACAAAGGTGCCAAGAACACACTGGAGGGAAGACAGCATCTTCAACAAATGGAGCTGCAAAACTGGATCTCCACCTGTAGAACAATGAAATTAGACCCTAATCTATCACCCTGCACAGAAGCCAACTCTAAATGGATCAAAGGCCTCAATGCGAAACGTGAAACTCTGAAAATATTAGATGAAAACATAGGCAGCAAAGGACTTTTAAATTGGACATCAGTTGCTTAGGAATTATAGTTGACAACCAACCACTGGAACGTCATTAAACTACAAAGCTTCTAAACAACAAAAGAAACAATGAAGGAAGTGAAGAGCAGATCCATAGAGTTGGAGAAAATCTTCACCAGCTACATATCTGATAGAGGATTAATATCTAGAACACACAAAGAACTCAAAAAACAAAGGGTCACGAAAACACATGACTGAATTTAAAAAAAGAGCTATAGATCTGAACAGAGGTTCACAAAAAAAGAAAAAATAAAACATGGCTAAGAAACATCTTTAAACATGTTCAATATTCTTAGTAATGAGGGATATGCAAATTAAAACCCCTTTAAAACTTCATCTTACCCCAGTAAGAATGGCTAAGAAGATCAATAGAACAAATGACACCCATTACTGGTGAAGATGTCGGGAAAGGGAAGCATTCGTTCACTGCTGGTGAGATTGCAAACAGGTGCTATTGCTATGGAAAGCTGTGCAGAGAACTCTTCCCCCTCTCCCCTCAAACTCTTAAAAGGCTAAAAATAGGGGCTGGAGAAATGGCTAAGCAGCAGGGAACACTGGCTGCTCTTCCAGAGGTTGTGGGTTTAATTCCCAGCACCCACATGGTGGCTAACAACTGTCCTTAACTTAGTCCAGGGGATCCAATGCCTTCTTCTCACCTCCGTGGGCTAAGCACATGAGTGCACTTACACACATGCAGGCAAAACACTCATACACATAAAATTAAAATAAATAAATAATAAATAAAGTAAATAAATAAATAAATAAATAAATAAATAAATAAAAGGTAAAAAGAAGTGATCACTTGCACTTACAAATCAAGTTTGATTGAAATATTAACTACAGAGTCATCCCATTTGGGGGGACTTTCCTGTGTAAATACAATGTTCTTCTCCCCCAAGAAGTAAAGTGTTCTCATGGAAACATGGCAGTTTCAGTTAGGTTTTATTTATGTTATTAATCCTTTTAAAATTTTTCTTTACTATTTTTCTTTTATCTGTGTGAGTGTATTGCCTACATGTATGCAAGTGCACAGGTGTCATGCAGTTACTGTCGAGTTCACAAGACTGTGTTAGATTCCCAGGAACTGGAGTTACCGAAAGTTGTTACCTGCCAAGTGGGTGCTGGGAACCAAACCCAGATCTTCTGAAAGAGCATCCAGTGCTCTTAACAGCTGAGCCAACTCTCTAGCTCCAGTTTGTATCTTTTACTTTGAATGTTTAATTCTGTAATGTTTAGGGAAAATAATTGTCATGTGTTCGAGTCCTCCAAGTTTATTTTTGCAATTTATAGTTTCTGTTCTTATTTTTCTCCTTTCTTGCCTTTTTAATGCGCTACTTGAATTTATAGAACCTCATATTCTGATAATTGTAATTACTTTTATTTTTAATTGTTTCTATAGGTTTTTTATTTATGCTTTAAAATTTTTAATTTTTTTTTATTTTTATTTTGTGTATGAGTGTTTTGCATGAATATATGTTAAGCCCATTCATGTTGTGGAATACCCATAGAGACCAGAAGAGGGGGTCAGGTTTCCTGTAACTGGAGTTAAGGATAGGTGTTAGCCACCTTATGGGTGCTGGGAATGGAATCCAGGTCCTCTGAAAGATTAGCTATTGCTCTTAACCTCTGAGTCATCTCTCCAGTCTAAATGTCATTAATCCTTAATTGCTACAGTTCGTGTATAGTTAGTGACATTCATTATTGAATAATTATTGTGTATATTTTATCAATATATAATACTCAGCATAAGATAATACTATTTTTATTTACAGAATTCTGTGTTTTATAAAGCAGTTAAGGGGAAAGTAGTGACAATTTTTAAACTCCTTGCTTTCACATGGTTATTTACATTTCTGAAGTTCTTTGTTTTTCTTAAAGATCTGAGTGTCCATTTGTATTATTTTCCATTTACCTGAAAGGTCTTCATTTACTTTTTTGTTCTGTGGACCTGTTAGCATGTTATCTTAGTTTTCTTTTATTTGAAATTGTCTTCATTAGAAATTTTTAATGTTTTTCTTTTTATTGACTGTGGAATTTTGAATGTATAGTTTTCCTTATTTGGAGACTTGCTTGCATTTGCTCCATTCTTTTCTGAATTCCTTTGTTTCTGTGTAAGTCAGGTGTTACTTGAATCATTGTCCCAAGCCAAGCACACCTATATTTCTTGTTTTCTATTATTTTACTGCAACACAAAATAATTTACCTGTAATTTTTCTTAGTATGAACTTCTTTTTTTTGTATTCTGTACGTTATTTAACTTCATGAGTGTTCAAGTTTATTCAAATTTGAGAATTTGGGGGTCATTAATTCTTCAAATATTTTTTTGTTCTACTCTATATCGCCTTTTCTTCTGGTACACTTATGACAAATTATTGATTTTGCCTATTAAGTTTTTGAGTTTTAATTCTTATTTTCAGTGGGTTTTTTTGCTTGTACTTCATATTAGATAATTTTATTTGTTCTTTAAGGCCACCTATTTATTCCTTTGACATGCCATTTGTTTTAGTTTATTCCAAACTTTGCATTTCAGAAAGAATATTTTTTTTCAAAAAAAAAAAAAACTTAGAACTTTAAGCCGGATGTATTGGTGCATGTCTTTATTCTCAGCATTAGGGAGGCAAAGGAAAGTGGGTATCTGTGAAACGAGGCCAGTCTGGTCTATACAGCAAGTGCCAGGCCAGATCAGGCTACAGAGGGACCCTGTCTCAAAAAGAACACAGAAACTTAGAATTTCATATTGGTTCTATTTGATGTTTTACTGAGTTTTCACAATTTTATTTTTACTTAGTAATTGCGATTTTCATGCAACATAGTTTGAAGGTATTTAGATCCTCTCCCCTTTTCCCACCTGCCCCTCTGCCACAGCCAAATTTATTAACTCTGATATATATATATATAAAATATGGCCGAGAGAGTAAGATTTGTGTCACTAAATATCCTTCAGTTTGAATCCATCCACTGGGCCCACCAAAATTCCCATTCCTGTAAGACACTGTCTCACTCCCTCTGAGCAGCAATCAATTATCAAAAGTTCCTTAGACTGGGTTGGGATAGCTCACCCATTTCCTCATGCTTATGCTGGGATTTTGTCTAGTGTGAGCTTGCATAGGGCTTGTGCATGCTGTCACCATTGCTGTGAGTTCATATGAACAAGTGACCAGCTGTCTAGAAGACTCTTTTCCCTTGTGGTCATCCACCCTCTCTGGCTCTTACAATCTTTCTGCCTCTTCTTCTGCAATGATCCCTGAGTTTGGAGAGACAAAAATTTGAAATCGCTGCCCTATTTATGGTTAAGCACTCTGTGGCCTCTTGTTCTCTGCACATTAGCCAATTGTGGGTTTCTGTGTTAATCTCACTTTCTGCTGCATAAGGAAACTTCTTTGGTGAGTGGTGAGAGAAATATTTATCCTGTGTGTAGAGACTGCATTGAAGGTGTGTCACTTAAGTTTAAGCATTTCATACACACTTATTCTCTCTAACTGACCAGTTCTGGAACTCTAAAATAACCTCCATCTTTCGCAAAATGAGCATTCTTTGATGAGGGATGAAAGGTATACTTGTCTGTAAATATGAAGATGTATATTTGAAATAAAGTAAGAAATTTTGTTGGTCTAGAGATGTAAAAGTAGGCTATTCTCTCAGTTTCTATCTCAAAGCAACACACACAAACCCCAAAAAGAACAAAGAAAACAAACAAACAAATATCAAAAAAGAAGGAAAGGAAAAAGGGGCCCAAGTACAATGAACTATATATAAGGACCATTGTCCCATAAGATTGTTTAACCTCATGACATAATGGACAGTTCAGTTTGTGCCAGTACACTCTACAATATTCAAAGAATTAATCCAACTAACAATATATTTCCTTGAATGTACTCAACTCCATAAATGCTCATGGTCTAAAAGAGATATAATCTTTAAATGACATAGTTTGAAAGTGAGTGGATATAAAGATATATTCTAGAAATAATAAGTCTTACTCATCAAATAAATTGAATTTCAAAAAGGATAAGAGATAAATAAGGCTTTTTCAAAGTAGCAAAAGGTGAGTTCATCAGGAAAATATAACAATAAATGTGTGTTCTTCATTGTAGACGTTCAAATTACATGGTGAAATATATGATAGAATTAAAATGCAAAATAGTTTTATAATCATAGTTGGAACATTTAATGATTTGCTACATAAAAAATTAACTCAGATCTTATTAAGTAAGACATCCATGGCAGGAAGGTAAGTTAGAAGCTTTTTTGCATGTGAGTCCATGAATAAGTAGTCAAGGCAACGGAGAACAGACCATATGCTAATGACAAAAAAAGAGGAAAACCACCAGGGGAAAGAAAAGAAGAGACAAAAGAGCAACCAAAAAAGTTGGTGTTTATAATGTAAGCAAGCTCAGTGGACCATGTGCTCCTTTTGTGACCTGGGCATCTAACCTGAATCCCTCAGGAACTCTTCTTATCTTCTACTCAAGATAGTATAAAATACTTTATGCATGTGCTTTTGCATTGTTTTGCACTGAAAGGAACATGCTTTTCTCATTGGAGACAATGAGAGAAATTTTGTGTGTGTGTGTGTGTGTGTGTGTGGTATCCTAGGCCTAGGGATCAAAGGGCAATATTCTCTGTTAAGAGTGGGCCTTGACTTTTCCTTCCTCATTTCTTGCTGTAAATACTGTTTTAATAAAAGGATGAGTAGCTCAGTTTGGTGGCCAACACCTTTAATCCCAGAACTTGAGGATCAGAGTCAGGGGGATCTCTATGAGATGAAGGCCAGCCTGGTC
Source organism: Nannospalax galili (assembly GCF_000622305.1). Lineage (NCBI taxonomy): Eukaryota > Metazoa > Chordata > Mammalia > Rodentia > Spalacidae > Nannospalax > Nannospalax galili. The sequence goes on from NW_008331140.1 coordinate 5,929,543, forward strand.
TACATGGCCATTTCCAGGCCAGCTGGGGCTACAGGGAGACCCTGTCTCAAAAAGACCAAAGAGAGAAGAAAGAAAGAAAGAAAGAAAGAAAGAAAGAAAGAAAGAAAGAAAGAAAGAAAGAAAGAATCTGCTACATAGGGAGCTCCAGGCCAGTCTGAGTTACAGGAGACCCTGTCTCAGAAAATAAAAAAGAAATAAAGAAAAGAAAAGAAAAGGAAAGGAAAGAAAAGAAAAGAAAAGAAAAGAAGAAAAAAGAAAAGAAAAGGGTGAGTAAAACCTTTCTGGGCAGCACAGTTCTAAGAGACACCTAAATGGATGAGTGCTCAGCAGTTTGAGTCCTCTCATAGCCTTATGAATGTAAGAGTCAAGCTGTTTCTAAGCCATCTTAACATGGCTTAGAAACACTGCATCAAAACACCAAGTTGTGCATCTTAAATGTGTACAAGCTTTTTTCGGCATCTTAGAATGGGAGCTAACGCCTACCATATGCTTAGCAAGTACTCTACTAGTGAGTAATATACACATTTGATGCACATGGATAAACTTTAAGAACACTATGTTACTTGAAATAAGCCTGACTGAAAAAGACACATACTTCAGGACCTCACTTTTATGTGCAATGAAAAATAGCTAAATTCACTTTATACTGTACAGTTTGCCACAGGAATGTAGCATACATATTAGAAAAATTCATGAATATAGAGTCCTGAAGAAAATAAATGTTAAAATAAAAAATGGTAAAAATGCTGAAAATAATGTAAATTAGTAAAAAAAGATGAATTCCAAAATGTGAAATAATTCATTGTGGCTTTAAATAAAGTGGATTTTATACAACTTTGAAATGTCACGAAAGTATAACATGTAACCAGTACATATTTCCCAGTACCCAAATTCTGCAGTAGTCATCTATTACTTTTGTTGATAAAGCATTATACACCCACCACTAGGTTTATGACCAAATATATTATAATATTTCTTATGATGACTATTCCTTCTCTTCTGTTTTTAGTTTCCATGTGTATGGCAAAATGTAAGCAATCCCAAGATCCAGGAAAAAAAATACATCACTTGATTTTTACTATCCAAATGTTCATATTTCCACAATAATTAAGAGATACGTACATAGAGGTGAATGAGTACGTGGCCTGGTCTGAACTACTGAGACTTCTGCTAGGATGATTGGAAAAAGGCAGTTGATCTTACTGGAAGCTTGGTAACCTAAGCCAAAAGAGCCATGCTGCTGCAGCTATCTTGACAGTAGAAACGAAAAGTCTAGAGTCACCCAGGGGAGCACTACATTCTGAAAAACAAGTAGATAGCACAAAAGTAGACCTGAAGATGGAATAAAGTGTAATTCTCCTGACATTGTTTGGGCCATAGTCCTTAATATTCAGCTACACAAGTCAGTAAATTCTCCTTCAGACTTCAAGGAGTTTGAATTCGATTTTGTGTCTGATAAAATGCATTATCATGAAGGCTATGAAGAATAATAAATCATGGGCTTGTATATTACCTCACTCACCATAATGTTCTAAAGGAAGAATCTTGAAAAACTTCAAAGGCACTCAGTTTTTAAAACAAAGTAAGATGCCTACACAGAACAAGTTGAATATCTCAGCTGATAGAATTAGGAGTTGGAAGACAATGGGGACAGAAGAAAAATTAATTTTCTGAGGGAAAATGTGGGAGACAATGGACATCCTGTTCTCTTTGAAAGGTAAACCATTTGAAAGGATTAAGATGATAATAAATCCCGTTGTCAAATAATGGACATTTTTTGGATTAAAAATTTATTTAGAAAGTTTTTGCTTACTTTTTGGAAATGTGTTTATGCTTGAATCTTTATTCTTATTTTATTTTTATTTGTATATGTGTGCATGGTGGTGTGTAAGTGGATACAGGTGTGTATCCACTTATGGGTGGATGAACACATGAATGTGTGTTAACATTCACATGAAGGTCAGAGAACAAGTTCGGGTATTATTACTCAGGGTTCCTCCACGTCTTGTTTGAGATAAGGTCTCTTCTTGGCCTGGAACTTCAGCAAGCAGCCTAGATTAACTTCCCAGCAAGCTTCCAAGAATTCACTCATCTCTGCCTCCCATGTCAGCATTGTTAGTATTACAAGTGCATATCACCATGCTCAGCCTTTTGTGTGGGTTCTAGGTGTCTGAACTCAGGACTAGTGTTATAAAGCAATTGTAAACTAAGCTTTGTGGCACACACTTGTAATCCTAGCACTTGAAAGGTAGTGGCAAAAGAATCACAAGTCTAGTACCAGCTTGGGTCACAGAGTGTAATGATCATTCTTGGCTGTCAACTTGGCTGACTCTGGAATCAAGTAATGATGTGACCATTCTGGGCACACCTATGAGGATATTTTTCATTTTAATTAACAAAAAAATAAATATTTGTTTTCTTTTTATTGAACTTTGTGATTTCCACACAGTACTTTTGATGGTGTTTAGGCCCCCTTCCCTATCCCACTACCCCCTTATTATCCCCACACAATTTAATGTACTCTATTTTATATATATATACATATATATATAATAAAGATGGTGGAATCAAATTTATTTCTGCAAATGTCCTTGAATATGGGTCTATGCACTGGAGCCTGGTTAACCTACCAGAAGTCCCATCATTGAAAGTGACTCTTAACCCTTGTCCCAGAAACCAACTGTTGACACAATTGAGAAATTTTCTTGATTGGGTTAATTGACGTGGGTAGGCCCAACCTAAATGTGGGTAACACCTTCTGGTATTGGTCCAGATATAAGGATATCAAAGATTTTTTTTCTTTGTTGCCTACTTGCCTTCATGCCTCTCTGGTGAGTTTACCTACCCTGTCTGTGAGTTCACCTACCTTACTGTTGCTATTTTTGCCTTCATGCTTTGCTGTCATTGGAACCTGACTACAATGTAGTTTGATGGTATTTTGGTATTTAGATCCCCTCCACTATCTGCAGGTCTCCCAAAGACCCCCCACCCAAATTTATACAGACATTCATATATA
>NW_008331140.1:5932642-5957375 GCF_000622305.1 Nannospalax galili
ATATATATATATGAATATAGAGTCTGATTTGTATACCCAAATGTCCTTCAGTGTGGATCCATCCACTGGGCCCGCCAAGAGGCCCATCTCTGTAAGACACTGTTTCTCCTCGCAGCAGCCAACAATTGCCAAATTTCCTGTGGTTGGGTTGGGATTTCTTAACCCATAACTATGCTGAGATTTTGTCTGGTTTGAGCCTGCGTAGGACTTGTGCATGCTGTCACCATTTCTATGAGTTCATCTGAGTATCTATCTGACCAGCTGTCTGGAAGTCTCTGTTTCCTTGTGGTCTTCTACTCCTTCTGGCTCTTATAATCTTTCTGCTTCCCCTTCCGCAAGGCTCCCTGAAACTTGGGAGACAGAGGTTTGAAATAGACGTCCTGTTTAGGGATAAGCACTCTATGTTTCCCTGCACATTGGCCAATTATTGGTTTCTGTGTTGATGGTCATCTGCTGCATAAGGAAACTTCTCTGATGAAAGTTGAGAGAGGCATCCATCTTATGTGTAGAAGTTTCACTGAAAGTGCATCACTTAGTGTTCAGCATCTCACAAAAAATTTTTCTCTGAATTGGATCAGCCCCAGAACTCTGTAATAGTCGCTATCTGTGACAAAAAGAAGCTTCTTCGATGGGGGGTGAAAAGTACAGCTGTCTGTAAATATCAGGTTTAATATTTAAAATAAAGTAAGAAATTACATTGCTCTAGGCATGTGGCAAAAGCAAGTTTTTCTCTATGATCTATAACCTCTCTGACCACAGGTCATAGAGAAAATCCTGTTTTTCCACATCACTAAACAATAAAAAAGAAAATCCCAAACCTTACTTTATCAGAAATCTTAGAATATTAGTGTGAAAATTTTCTTCAAGCAATTACTCATTACATGATGCAACTCAATACCAGAAGTAAAATTTTCTTTCACCCCCACTAAGGTGACTAGAATTTAGGCCACAGATGTGAAAACATCAGAATTTTCACATAACTCTGGTGAGAATGAAAAATAGTAAAGTCACTTAGCATAAAAGTCTGGCAGTTTCTCAAGTCATTAAACATATTTATCATATAACACATCAATTTAAATTCCAGTTATACAAATAATAGTAGTTAAATCATAGGCCCACTGAAAAAATCCAAATTATTTATTGTTGTATTATTCATATTGCCAAAGGTGAAAAAACCCAAATGTCTATTGTAAGCCTTAGGGGAACTAGTGTGAAAGCCTGATATTATTCCTAAACAACTTCTTGCTATAATGAGGCAAAATAAATAGCATAGTCAATGAACATATAAATACCTTTTATTTTATTTTATTTTATTTTATTTTATTTTTGAGACAGGGTCTCCCTGTAGCTCCAGCTGGCCTGGATTCGCTATGGAGACCAGGCTGGCCTCGAACTCAGAGATCCGCCTGCCTCTGCCTCTCGTGTGCTGGGATTAAAGGCGTGCACTACCATGCCCGGCATAAATAAATACCTGTATTCATTTTTTTTCAGTGTTACTCATTTTCTTGCTATAACCTAAATTTTATTTTCTTACTTTTTCTTTTACTGTAAATTTTACTTGTTATCTCTGAAATCAGTGTCATTTGAATGTGTGTTGGTCAGTAACAGGAAATGTCATTCTGTAAATACAGAAAGGAGTGAGAATTCCTTCTGACAAAGCTGAAGGCTGTGTAGGCTATGTGCTCCAAAGTTCCAAGGCATAACATTTACACAGACTATAAAAAAGAATGATTCCTTCTACAGATAGACAGTTGGTACCCTTGATCAATCTTCTTTGATGTCATTGTCATTTTCTAAATAATCAGAGTCAAGTCTGTTTTCCCACTTATCCTCCCATCCACTGCCCAATGTATAATTGACTTGTCACTCTTGCTGATGAAAGTCTCAAACTCATGCTAATGTCATTCTTACTGTCATTGCCTACCTTTGTGGTTTGCTTATCCCTTTAAAAAACCATAGTAATCTCCAAACTATACTTTCTGCCTCTCATTTCTCTCTGCCACATCCTTTAAAGTGCTAGCATAGTTTATTCTAGACATACATTAATGTATTTCCATGTCCAGAATCTCTCAATGCTTCTACTTTCCTATAATGTCCAAAACTTTTACCTTTTCAAAGATGTTAATGATCTCATTGCAACTTATATTGAAAATCATACCTTGATCAGTTTCTTCTCATATTCCGTATTTCAACCACACACCTCTGTTGTCTGTTTCTTCAATTCATTGATGTACTTGATGCTTCCATAGCTGAGACGACAGTTTTGTTTGTGTATAATATACTTTTCGTTGGTTTCTGTAGTCTTAAATTCTAATCTTTCCTTGTCGTTTAGTCCTAATGTCATCATCTTCCAGATGCATTCTTCTCTCTCTTGCCAGAGTGAGTAAATATTCTTCAGGCTATGACATTTTATTTTTCCATACTCATTTTACAGTTATAAGACAGTCCTGTTTGTGTCCATTTTTCCATTATCAGCCTTCACCTCATTTTTTCATCTTTAGATACAATAGAAGATGAAAAATGTTCACTGAATGGAAGGAGAATAAGATCTACCCCATGAGACTGGAGAAAGATAAAGTGAGAAGCAGGGGAAAGGATGGCCCAAAAAGTCTATAAAATAAAAAAAATGAAGAAATGGCTGAAAACCTATTAAAGGTTGGATAATTTACACTATAGTCAGTAGAAGCTATGAGTTTATATAATACAGAGGGAAACTATAATTGATTTTTGTTGGTTCACATTAAAAGTACATCTTGTGGGGACTAGAGCGATGGCTCAACAGTTAAGAGCTGTGGCTACTCTTGCAGAGGACCTGGGTTCAAATCCCAGCACCCACATGGCAGGCATTGAATGACACGGGTGCACTTACATACATGCAGGGAATGCACTCATTCACAAAAAATAAAAAGATATAAAATATCAATATATTGTGCATAAGTTGTTTTATACGTTTTCTATTAGTGTTCTCTTACAAAACAGACTTGATAAGATATTTATTATTTATTGTAACATTATGATATTTATTATAAGGTGCTATGATTTATGCAATTTTAGAGATTGATAATTCCTACCATCTGCCATTGGGAAATTGGAGACCCACGAATGGCAGCCCTGAAGTTCAAAGTCTATATACCTATAAACCTAGAAATAATTTTTAATTAGATATCTCAGCATTCCTCAACCAAGTCAAGCTGACACATAAAAGTAAACATCACAGTTTCTCAAACAGAAAAAAAACTACCCAAAGGAGTACATGAAAGTGTGAAAGTGGAGACACAAAAAGAAAACCAACTTTGAGAGCATTTCTTTGTGCTTTTATTTGTGGTAAATCCAAGGGTGATATCATTTTATATCTGTTTGCACATCTTCTTTAAATTGTAATATGCATGCATGACTATAACCACAAGAATTCCCCACATTAATTTCTCAACTAAAATATATTGTTTCTTAGTCTTAGAATAATCTGATGGAGCCAAGCAACTTATAAAAGAACGATAAACATAATTTTATTTACAATAAATATTTTGGTGATCATAAACATAATTTTTATATTATATGTAAAATTATGTCAGTATTTCATGTCAGAAAGTGAATCCACACCACTAATCTAAAATTTTCATGCAGTTTTCATTTTACGAATGTATAAGTCTGCCTCTAATACTTTGATGGTTAAGCTTGACCGTCAACTTAAGAGAATGTAGAATTACCTGGAATCAAATCTCTGGATGCATCTATGATGGAGTTTGTAGATTGTGTTAATTGAGGTGGGAAAACTCACCCTAAATGTAGCCAGCACCCTTCCATGGATTGAAGGTCCTTGACTATGTAAAAAGGAAAACAAAGACCTGAGCACCAGAAATCATTTCTCTCTGTTTCCTGACTGTGTATACAATGTGACCAGGTATCTTCATGATTTCCCCCATCATGGTACACCCAAACTGTGAGACAAAAAATAAACCTTTCCTTCTTTAATGTGCTTTTGCTACCCTATTTTGAAGCTTCAATGAGAAAAATAAACAATACAGAAAAATTTCAGGGGCCAGCAATTCTTGCCATCAAGTTTGATGACCTGAGTTTGATTCCTGGTTGGACCCACATACTGGAAAGAAAGAACTGACTGTATAGTGGTGTATGTATACCCACATGCATACACAGGCACACACAAATAAATCAGTGCAATTTTTAAAAAGAAAAAGAAAATTGTGAGCAAAGAACGGGGCCATTGCTGTGTGAAATCTGACCATTTAAAGGAGTGGGATCATTGTTATAATAAACCTGACTGTAGTTCTTAGCCTCTGGAACTGGTTTGATGGAAGACCTTGGAATTGTTTGTAGTGTTGGGCTAGAAAAGGCCTAGAATGCTATAAGCAGAGCTTCATGGGTAATTCTGGTTGGAAATTGGAATACCAGAATATTGAAACAAATGAGATAGTAGAGACCAACTCATGAGGTTTCAGAGGAGAACAAGGATTCAACTAAATGGGCTGCCAACCACTCATGTAATATTATGGCAAAGAAATCTGGCTGCATTTTGCTTGTGTTGTGAAACCTTAAATGATATTACATTCAATAGTATTGCATTTATTGATTTGGAAGAGGAAATTTCAAGACAGTATTCAGATTACGGCATGACTAATGTTTACTTTTCTCATTTAGGTCTGCAACGAAAGAACACAAAAGGTGGAACAGAAAATACAAAAAAATGTAAAATTGAACAATGGAAAGAGTGAGCAAGTTTAACGTTACAGGCAAGATAGGTATCATAAGCAATTATAGCTGTTAAAGTGGTTAGGACCATTAAATAAAAATCTTATACTCTGCACTGGTACAACAGGAAAGATACTTGGAGCACAAAGCCTCACCCAACAAAGGTTCCATTTTATGAAAATGCAAATTCATTTCAAAGAAGAGAGACTAAACTGAGAGTGCCACTGAAGTGGTCCCTGTTTCCGTGCTTGAAAGCAGCTGTCTAGGGAAGTGTTTCAACACAACACAACACAAGTAAGCTGATGTTGCTGTGGTTCAAGTGGGCCAGGCTGGATCTCAAGTTGGCAATAGAATTTGGCAGTGATTCCATGTGGTACTACAGTGGCAGCCATGAAAAGATGCAAGACTGAGGGAAAATCAAGTTTTCTTGTACCATAGTTCCAGAGAGCTGCTGAGGCCAGGCAATGTGTGTCAGGACTGAATTCCCTGTAAGAAGGCCCTGAGAAGCCAACATGAAGTTAGAAAGGTAGTGAGGTTTAAGTTGCAATGGAGACTCCAAGGATATTAAAGAAAGCAGGACCATGGAGCATCCATCAAGGAAAGCTATAGACATGACATGGAGCCGACCTAAAAGAGTGAAATAAAGCAGGTAGCAGATCTCGAGGGATGAGGGTAACTATACACTTTGGAGCCCCAAAGACTACATCATGAGCTCTTAATGCTAGGCATGGCTCAATAGGATTTAGTGTTTTCCCCGCTGGGTTTCTGTATTGTTCTTGTACAGTTACTCCTTGTTATGGACCCTTCTTTCTTTTTGAAATGGGAATGATTAGTTTGTGCTATTGTATATTGGAAGTGCATAACTTGTTTATTGATGATATAGGGACTCACAGTTAAGGAACTGCCTTAGTCTGAAAAGACTGATTGGAATTTTGTACTATGTTCAGATTTTTAAAGACTATGGGGGCTTTCAAAGTTGGTATAAAAGAAATATGGTCAAGTGTCACCTTGACAATTAAGTTTAATTGTCAACTAGATAGGATGCATAATCACCTGAGGACAAACCTCTAGGCATGTTTTCAGGCAGCTTGTAGGCTGCATTAATTAAAATGGAAAGATACACCCTAAATGTTGGTGGCCCATTCCATGTTTTTGTTGTTGCTGTCTGTTTTTCAATGGAGTCCTAGACTCTACATGAATAATGAAAGAGAACTGAACATGGACTTTCATTTCACCTTGCTTCCTGATTGTCGCTGCAATGTAACCACATGTCTCACAGTCCTGCTGCCATTCTCTGTCTTGGTGGACTGTACCCTCAACCTGTGAGCCAAAATAACCCCTTTTTCCTTAAATTGTTTTTGTCAGGTGAAATTGTCACAGCAGCAGGAATAGTAACTACTATAGGTATAATTAAATCAAATATTGTTTCAATTTACATATAAGCTTAAGTAATTTGAATACTTCACATTCTACAAAAACAAATACTGCTTGATGCATAGTAAATTTCATCTCTCTCAACTTTATTATCTTTTACTACCTAGGAAAAAATGTTAAACCAGCTTCTAAGTATGCCAAAATGCCTGCAATCAGGCAGACACAAGTATCTGAACCTAACTATTCATGTATATGTAATAAATATATCTTGACAAGGATGCAAGATTTCCAGCTGAGAAAAGCTTAAAGATTTTTTAAATCATAATCTTATGCCATTCTCCAACAGGGACATCTGTACCCCATATGCAGGTTAATGTAATAGGAAGAACAATCCATCTGTCATTTTCAAGGATTTTTAAGAAGACATTTTGGTATAATTTGGAGCATGAATTTTCTCAAAATAAAATAAAAATAAAAATTTTATTTTATATCTTCAGTATATTGTTTCAAAGAAAAATATTTGAACTGTGTATTTATTCACTCTATTTAAAAGCTGTTATGCTCCAATCATTATGACAAGTTCTCCAGGGAAGTCAGTTAGGAGAAAGCTAAGGGATAAAAATGATGCAAATAAAAAATTCATGTGTGAAATTCTCAAAAAATAATTTATATTTATTATTTTTCTTTATGTGTATGTGTACATGTCTCTGTGAATGTATATCACCTGTGTGCAGGTGCTCAGGGCAGCCAGAAAAGGGGTTAGATCCTCCTGGATCTGGAGTAACAGACATTTTTGAGCCACCTGAAATGGGTGCTGGGAGCGGAACTGAGCTTGTGTCATCTGAAAGGGCAGCAAGAACTTTCAATCACTGAACCATATTTTCAGCTCTCCTCTTAACTATCCAGTGAAATCTGTGTGTGAGTGTGAAGCTGACCACTGGTCAGCCTACCAGGAGCCACAACCTTGAATTGTCCAGCCAGTTTTAAAGCTATTTCCACCTGTATTTCTCCCAGTTATATGGAAAACTAGGGCTTAAAAGTGAACAGACATCTGGGTACAAATGCTTAACCAGGTAGGACTTAACATACATGACAGAATGCATGAAAGCTGGTGGTGGTGGGGGGGGGTTATGGGTAGTATGGCTGGAGGAGGAGTTTTAAATTTGGTTAAGAATAAAAGGCACAAAAACTCAATAAAAATACATTTTTTAAGACTGAACAGAGATAATCCAGTCTGTGTAAATCTTATATGAAACAAATGGCCACTGAGTGAAATTTGAACTAAACATTCAAATTTTTAAAAATTCTCTCTCTCTCTTTCTCTCTCTCTCTCCTCAGGGACAACTTTTGAAAGTTGGTTCTCTCTTTCCACCACGAGACTTAAGTATCAAACTCAAGTTGTCAGGCTTGTGTAGCAAACAGTATTACCCAGTGACCTATCTTTTGGGCCCCTTAGCATTTGATTTTCTTCAGCAAACTTATGTAGGAAAACATACTTTTCAGAGGAAACAATATGAACAAAGACACGGAAACATTCAGGGAATATGGAAATAGTAAATCCAGATAAAGCCTGAAAGTTGAAAGTAATCATTTATTTAACTGAATACCTTGGAGAGACTGAAGAGTATCATTTCTTAAGTGTAACATGACAGTTTTCTCAATGAGATAACATGATTCAAAACTTTTTAAAGAATAATTTTTGTGCTTTGTTGTTTTTAAATTTTTTATGGCTAAATAAGAAATCATCCTAAAATTGATCATAAAACAATGTGTTTTTTAAATCAATGTTGCTGTGAGTGAGGAAATCTAGAGTAACTTAGCTGAGTATCATTTCTTAAGTGTAACATGACAGTTTTCTCAATGAGATAACATGATTCAAAACTTTTTAAAGAATAATTTTTGTGCTTTGTTGTTTTTAAATTTTTTATGGCTAAATAAGAAATCATCCTAAAATTGATCATAAAACAATGTGTTTTTTAAATCAATGTTGCTGTGAGTGAGGAAATCTAGAGTAACTTAGCTGTGTGATCCTGTTATAGGACAATTTCTTTCCAAGATGGCTCATACCAATGACTGTTTGGAGGTAAATCTATGCTTCCTTTGAGTAGAGATCTGGTTGCATATACCTCTCCATAGAATATCTTAAATGTCCTCATTAATTGGGAATTGTATTTTCCAAGAGCAAGTGATCCCAGAAAGAATTAGTTGGAAAGTACAATGCTTTGGATGGCCTGTTTTCCACAGTTACAGTCCATCATTCTTACAATTCCTATTTGTACACAAGTCAACTAGCATGAAATGTTAAGGGACTGTCTAAGAGCATCAATATCAGATTATGGAGACCTTGTGGACCATCTTGGAAGCTGGCTCCTGTAGTTTCTACTTTTCTATGTGATGGAAGTGTGTAATTTGTACACTGCTCTAGGGCAGTTAGGATTGTTATTGAAATTTCACTAAGTGTTTTCATGTTTTAATGGTTCTATAATGCTAAAGGTGTTGGATAGCTCTACAGTATTTTTACAATAGTTTTCTTTCCTTCTCTGAAAAAGCAAGGAAACAACATTATTCTCTTATGATACCATACTAGTACTGAAACTATTCTATGCACAGTTTTGAGTGGTAAACTGTACTGTTGTTATATTTTCTATCATTTATAATGTAACATTAATATGATACTAATATATCACTTTAAATTCCAAACTTACTGTTAAAATTTATAGAGGGCTAGGGTTGCAGCTCAATGGTAGAATCTATACACAGTAAGTATGAGGTCTTAGGTTTGGTTCCTAGCATGATAAAATAAACAAAAAATATGGAATCAATATTGCAGATGGGCTTTTGTAACAGAAATGGGAAAAAGAATAAAATGTATATACTTCTATAGTAGTCTTCAAATTAGAATAGCCCTTTCTACCTACTTGGAAGTTTTTGTCTAAGAACTGAACTAAAGTTCTCATTCTATGATCTCCTGATAAGTTTTTACACTGTAAAGAATAATTTAAATATGTGAGGGAAGGAGTACTTTAAAAATTAAACTCTTTTTCAGCAGTAAAGAATCATCTGTAATTCTCTCAAATTTTGATGAGCCTATATGCCAAATGTATGTTTGACTACATAGCTATTTTCAAACTTTTTAAACAAAATTCATTTGGCTGTAATAGACAGCCACCTCGATAAATAAAAGGGGACAGTAGGATCATATTGTTAAGATACAGCTGAGTTCGCAGAAACCAAAGCACAGTAAACAAACCATAACCAATGTTTGTGGTAGAGATAACAATGGCTCTTCTGTCATGAGAGCAGAAACTTGCCTTTGCTCTCCTGGTAACTGTATATCTCTTTTGTAGGTCTACATTGCTCTTTTTCTCCAGCCAATGACTTTCTCTGGAATTCATTTTGATTGTGGACCACATACAAGGCGATTATCCTATGTAATGTCTGTTCAACCCTATTTTCGATCATAATAAACCTGTATCATTTCTATAGGCTTCTGTTCTACTGTATCTTATGTTTATGCTATTTATTTAGAATTTCCTGGAAATGAATTTGATAGACCCGGAGTACTTTTATTTTTAAACAGTCATCATAGTAAATATGAATCTTTGCAAATGATTGATTATTTTGTGCCAGAATCATTCACTGTTGTCCAGTGTACTATGGATGGAGGTTTAGAATCATGTGATATTTAAAATATGACTGCTACATTATGGTACGGCTCCAAGGAGGGTCACTTCCATTGGAAGGTAGGTTAACAATGATGACTATTAATGGAACAAAAGGAATCCTTGCTTTCTACTGCACACATTATCTATTTCTTTCTTTGTTTCTAGGTTTTTCTTTTTTAAACAGGGTCTCCCTGAAGCCTCAACTGGCCTGGACCTTAATCAGGTTGGCCTCATTTTCACAGAGATCTGCCTGCCTCTGCCTCCAGAGTGCTAGAATTAAAGGCATGTGCCACGAGATCTGGCTATTATAATTCTATCTCAATAGACTATAAAACATGGCTCAAATGATGTTATTCTATTCAGGTGTGTCATAAAGTTAGACCAAATATGAGGTGATATTTTCTATTTCAATGGGTTGAGACATATACAGACTTAATAATTCATTATATGTAACGTCTACAGAGGGTATAAAACTTTGTATCTTGATTTATTAATTCATTTACTGATAAATGCTAATTAGCAATACTTTCATGCATCTGTATAAGCGACTCACTGTTTAAGGGCTCATTAGGACCTGGGTTCTGTTCCTAGAAACAAAGTCTGGCAACTCACAACCTCCTGTAATCCCAGGGAATCCAGGAAATTTGACACCTTTTCCTTTTCTCTGCAGGCACCAATGCATACACTAACACAAAAATGGAATAAATATTAAGAACACTTTAATATTAAAATAAAACATGAATATATTCTAGGAAAACCATCTGAACCAATAAATCACAAATAATATGACAAACTACACAAAAATAAAATTTTAAAACTTACTATGAATAAACATATAATAAATTCTGATGTAAAATTTTATTATCAAATTTAGGGGGAAGAGTTTTCCCTCTAAAATTAAAATATCATCTTTTTAAGTAAGAATTTATCTTATAAAAATGAAAAATCAAATGCAACCAAATATGAAAGTATTTCATATTGACTACTATGAACTTTTTGTTTTGTGAAATCATACGGAAAATTTACTTGGTTCAAAATTTGAGGACAATAAACCAAAAGAGAACAAATTAATTTATTGAATGATGAAATGCAAATGAATATTGTGTACACTTAATCTTTCCAATGTGCTTCCTCCAATGTGTTTAGGAAATTCTGATTAACTGGATGTTAGTTTGATAAAAGATCAGGGAATATTGCAATCAGGCCACTGAATGCTCAGTTTAATTATTTGCTTCTAATGCCAAGGATCCATTGATAAAATGAATGTCCATTTTGTGGTCTGTTATGCAGAAAACGTTTGTTTAATCCAGTGTTTTATTTACTCTGTTAAATCTTCCTTATTGAATGTGTTTATTCATCCATGCAGAATTGGGTACGCTGCTTTCTGTTACTATGGCATTACAATTGAATAGCTAAAAAGAAGAACAGCAAGACTTTTATAAAAGATTGTTGAAATTCCCACACAATTATCCATAGCTTTCTGTTTTGTTTGCCTATAAAGTACTATAAAATGCAAATGTGTTCTGAATGCTTCTGTACTGAACAAACCCACAAATACAACACTACAAATAATTCAGTTACTGAAACTAGCACTTAACTTTATTTATGATATGGTGTTAATAACTGCTGTCATGACATTGATTATTTTGTAAATAGAGCAGTGAATATAAACTTAAAGAATGAGACTTAAAAACAGAATACTGATAATGATAGCATTTCTACATATTTGAAATGAAAAAAGTTGAAGCCAATTTCATCTGAGTATACTATAAAACCCCTCAAAGTGCTTGTTCGATCAAAAGCTTCATGTACTTTGAGATTATTCCATGGTAAACTGCATTTTCTCCATTCTTAGCTTTTATTACCCAGAGAATTTGTGTTTGCAAATTTTTTATAGGTGAAATGCTTCCAAATTTATTTATAAATATTCCAAAAATAACTTGTGAAAGTTTATGTAAAGGTGAAGCATGAAAACATGCTTTAGTGAATTTCACTAAAAATAGTCTAAAATTATAGTGATTACTAGAGGCTGAGAGGGGTGGGAATGGGAGGAAACTAGGGAACTTTAGGTAATAGGTACTCAAACAGTTTACCCAAACAGAACGGTGAGGATGATGTAAAACACAAAGACTTCTGATAGTAGGTACAAAAGACATGTAGATCTTACCCTATAACATCTGCATGTATATATGTAAACAGGTTAAAGTATGGGTACAGCCCCAAAACACTAGAATAGAGACCAAGAAAGGGTAATAATAGGCGATGCGGAAGATTGGGGGAGGGGGTAAAAGGAGAGAAAGGACATGAATGATGGAGAAACTGGGGGGAGGATACAAGGGGTGGTCAGGGGTAAAGGGGTGTGGGAGATAAAGGGGAAGGAGGATCAATATAGCACAGTGTTGGAAAATACCATACTGATCTCTAACCCCTTATAAACTAACTTAAAAAATTAAAAAGTCAGGATTAAAAACTTCCAGTGTTTTATATCATAGTGAGATGAGTTCCCAATGAGTTATTGTACATTAATAAAGACCTATAAATAGGAGCTTAAAAGCATCATGAATGAAGAAAAGTAAATGGAAATGTATGCACATGTTTAAATATATGAATATGTATATTAATATACATTAATAAAAGCTATTACTATTAAACTCACTCTAATAATCAGTACAATATATCCTGTAAATGTTTTTATAAGATATAGCTTTATTTAGTCATGCTGACACTTAAAATTTTTTTCAAAACACATGTTCCTGAAATTATAGATATGAAAATATCATTCTCACTCAGGACACTACTCCTGCTCCGTAATTTTCATTTTTTAATTGAATTTAGTGAATTCCATTCAAGATATTTTTATTGTATTTAGATCCCTCCCCTATCTGCACCACCTTATTACCACCCACCCAACTTCAGGCATATATATATATTCACAAATTTCTTCAGTGTGAGTCCATCCATTGGAGTCTGTTAATCTACCAAAAATCACATCCTTGAAAGAGATGGTCTCTCCCCCTGCAATCAGCTATCAGTTGCCAGTAATTCCTCAGGTACGGTTTCAGGTTCTTATTCACTTCCCCACATCTTATGCTGGGATTTTTTCTGGTTTCAGTTGACATGGTACTTGTGCATGCTGTCACCATGGCTGTAAGGTCATATGAGTAATTTCCCATCTTTCTGGAACACTGTTTCCTTGTGATCCTCCATCACGTCTGGCTCCTACAATATTTTCACCCCGCCTTCCACAATAATCCCTGAGTATTTGGAGGAAGAAGTTTGCTACAGATGTCCAATTTTGGTATAATCACTCTACACTCTCTTGTGGGTTTCTGTGTTAATCGCCATCTGCTGCATAAGGAAGCTTCTCTGCTGAGAGTTGAGAGATGCATTCATCTATGGCTTTAGCAATAAGACATTAGGAGTCACTTGAATATTATATCAATTTAGAAGAATAATAGCATTGGGCTCTCCTCTATGGCCTATGGGCTGTCTAGCCACATGTTCCTAGACTCCAGAATGGGCTCCTTCTTATGAGGTGCACCTTATATCCAATTAGAAAGTAATGGGCTACTCCCATAATATTAGTTAGAATATTTCACTAGAGTTCATATCTTGGCAGGTCTGCTGTTGTTGAAGTATGCATTCACAGCTGGGAAAGCTTAAAGATTAATTTTTTTTCTTCCCATGCCATGCATAGAAACTTGCAGCACTATGAAAGCTAACCAGTAGAGATGAAGCTTTGAAGTCAATTCTAGTTTGTTTGTCCTTATTTTTCTATGGTTCAGATATGAAGTTCCTTCAGAAATAGGATCTTACCACCAAATTCTGGTGGGAAATCAAGAGGAAGGTAATGACAAGTATTGTTTGAGGATCCTTGGGACCTCTGGTCAGCAGCTTCAAAAGAGGGAATTCATTCCTGGCATTGATCTTTTATTTTTCTAGACTATAGTGTTTTTCAGGGCAATGCCCCCCTGTTATAGGGTAACTTTGTATGTATCTTTAAGAAGGTTCTATAGTGGTGGGCTTCCACATATTTTTTTTTCTAAAAGCCTTAAGTGTTACTTATACCTCTCTGTAACCCTTCCTTTGTCCTGCCCTCCCCAACAAATTTAACACTTCCTACTCTATTATTACCCTTTCCTCCTTTATGTCACTACATTCTTCCTCCTCTCCCATGAAACTACTCCCTTGGCCATTTATTTGTTTCCTGTCACTATAGAGTTTCCAACTGAAACATGTATATCTACGAATTCAAAGCTAGCATCTAGCTATGTCTGTATTCGGGGGCCTGGATTACCTTGAACAGGATCATTCTTTCCAGTTCCATTCATTTACCTTCAAATTTCATAATTCCATTTTTGACACCTGAATAATATTCCACTATATAAATGTAGCATACTTCCATTATCCATTCATCAATTGATAGACATCTAGGTTGCTTCAATTTCCTGGCTATTGTGAAACTGCAGCATTAAACTGAGCCAGTATCTCTACTGAAGTAAGATATAGAGTTTTTAAGCACACGCCAAATAATGATATGGCTGGATCATGTGGTAGATCAATTTTTAACTTCTTGAGAAATCGCCACACTGATTTCCATAGTGGCTGCACCAGTTTGCACTGCCATTATCTCTGTATAAGTGTTCCTCTTTACCCACATACTTGCCATTATTTGTCATTGTTTGTCTTTTAGACTTTAGCCATTCTGATTGGGGTAAGATGAAATCTCAAAGTGTTTTAAATCTGCACTTCCATGATTACTAAAAATGTTGAACATTTTCTTATGTATTTCTCAGCCTTTTGTCTTTCATATTGTGAGACATCCCTGTTCAAGTCCTTGCCCAATTTCTTAATTGGGTTGTTTGTTTTGTTAAAGTTTAGATTTTGATTTCTTTCTATATTCTTAATATTAACTATCCAGCAGAGGTATAGCTGGTAAAAATGATTTTCCGTTCTAACGGTTTCCTCTTCACTCTAATAATGGTATAATTTGCTATGCAGAAAATTTTGTATCATTAGTTCCCATTTGTCAATTGCTAAATTTAATGACTGTGTGATAGGTTCAGAAAGTCCTTTCCTGTGCATATAAGTTTCATCATACTCCCTACATTCTCCTTTATCAGATTCAGGATATCAGAATGATCTCAAATTTCATGTGGAAACACAAAAAACCTAGAATAGCCAAAATAGTCCTGGCCAATACAAGAACGGCTAGAGTTATTATCATTCATGATCTTAAATTATACTACAAAGCTATAGTCATAAAAACAGCAGGGTGTTGGTATAAAAACAGACATGTTGATCAATGGACTAGAATTGGGGTCCCAGAGTTAAGTCCATACATTTACAGCTACCTGATTTTTCAAAGGAGCTACAAATGCACACTGGAGAAAAGACAGCATGTTCAACAAATGGTACTAGTCTATATGGATAGTCACTTGTAGAATAATGGAGTTGAGTTTTATGCATTGTGAGAGATAGGGGTCAAGTTTCATTATACAAGTGGCTGTTCAGATAAGACTAGTACCATGAGCATGGAAGGTCTTTCTATCTTCTTATATCTTCTTCAATTTCTTTCCTCAGTGTCTTAAAATTTCTATTATACAAATCGTTCACTTCCTTGGTTAGATTTATTCAAAGATATTTCATGGTTTATGAGGTTACTGTGAATGGGATCATTTCCCAGATATCTTTCTTGGTATGTTAGTACATATATAGGAAGACTACTGATTTGAAATGTTAATTTTATATCCTGCTACTTTAATAAATATTTCTATCAGCTCTAGAAGTTTTCTGGTGGGGCCTTCAGGGACTTTTATGTATAGAATCATATCATCTGAAAATAAGGATACTTTGACTTCTTTTCTAATTTGTATCCATTTTGTCTCCTTCTTTTGTCTTATTGCCCTCATTAAGACTTCAAGTATTATATTGAACAGGAATAGAAAGAGTGAATATCCTTTCATATTCCTGATTTAAATGAAAATTGTTTGAGTTTTTCTCCATATAGTACAATGTTGGTTTTGGGCTTGAGTATGTTACCTTTATTGAGTTATGTCCCCTGCATCCTTAGGTTTCCTATATCTTTTATCATGAATGCATGTTGGATTTTTGTCAGATGTGCTTTCTGCATCTCTTACAGAGATCACGTTGTTACTGTCCTTGAGTCTGTTTATGTGGTGGATGATATTTACTGATTTAGGTATGTTGAAACATCCCTGAGATGAAGGCAACTTCATCATTGTGAATAATGTTTTATGTGTTCTTGCATTCAGTTAGCTAATATTTTATTGCAGTTTTCATATCTATATTCATTACAGAGTTTGACCTACAATTTTCCTTTTTTTCTTGAGTCTTTGTCTTTGGTATCAGAGTAATACTGACTTCATATAAAGAATTTGGGTGTGTTCCTTTTCTAGTTCATGTAATAATTTGAGAAGTATTGGTATTACTTCTTTGAAAATATTGTAGAAGTCTTTGCCTTAACCATCTGGTCCTATGCTACTTTTGCTGGGAGGGTCCTAATTACTGCATATACCTCATAGGTTGTTATGAATCTGTTTAAATTGTTTATGTAATTTTGAATTAACTTTCCTAGGTGATATATATATATATGTATTCTTATCCTTTTTATAGATTTTCTACTTTACTAAAATATAGATTTTTTATAGTTATCTGGATTTCTTTAAGTTATATTTTCTTTTCCTTCTCTGAGTTTATTAATTTGGGTCCTCTTTCTTTTGGTTTATTTTGTTAAAGGTTTTTGGATCTCATTAATCTTTTCAGAGAACAAATGCTTTGTTTCATTGGTTCTTTGTATTGTTTTCTTCATTTCTATTTCATTAATTTCAGCTTTGATGTTTTGATCTCTTCCAATCTGCTCATTTTAAGTGTTTTGTTCTTAGTTTTCCAAAGCTATATTTGCATGTCTCATTTATTTATATGAAATCTTTCCAATTTTCTGGTATCAGCACTTAATGCTATGAATTTTTCTCTTAGTACTGCTTTAACTGTGTCTCATAGATTATTGTAGGTTGTGTTTTCATTTTCATTCAGCTCTTGGAATGGAATTTTTAATTTCCCTCTTGATTTCTCCTTGATCAAATTTTTATTCAGTAGTGTGTTGTTTTGCTTCCATGAGTTTGCATACTTTTTCCCATTTTTATTGTTGTTGTCATCTAACTTTATTCCTGTGTGGTCAGATAGAATACCATATGTCATTTCAATTCTCCTAAATTTCTGTCCTAATATATAATCCACTTGGGAGAAAATCCCATGGGCTGCTAAGAAGAACGTTTACTCCTTGTTGTTTGGGTAAAATTCTCTGTAGATATTTATTAGGTCAATTTCATTTATGGTGCTCATTAATTCCAGGTTTTCTCTATTTAATTTTTGTGTGGCTGACAAGTCTATATTTGACTGTAGCATATTGGTGTCACCCAGCATTATTGTGTGACAGTCAATGTGTGATTTTATATCAAATAGAATTTCTTTCAAGAAATTGGATGCCCCTGTGTGTGGTGCATGTGTTTTGTGTGGTACCATGTTCTTGGTGTATTCGTTCTTTAATATGTATGAAGTAATTATATCTATTTCCTTTGACTAGTTTTGGTATGAAGTATATTTTTTCAGATATTAAATAGTTATACATATTTGTTTCTTAGTTTTGTTTTTTGATTTGTTTTGTTTTGTGTTTTTGTTGTTGTTGTTGCTGCTGCTGTTGTTGTTTTTTTGCTTGTAATAGCACATTTTTTCACCCTTTTATCCCATGGTGGTGTGGTGGTATTCAGCACTGACGGTGAAATGTTTCTTGGAACCTACGAATTAAGGGATCCTCAATTTTTTCTAATCCAATCAGTTATTCTGTGTAGTTTTACTGGGGAGTTGAAAACATTACTATTGAGGGCTATTACTGGACAATGTTTATTAAGTCCTTTTATGTTGGTCTTGTAGTGTTATTTTCTTTTATCTCATTTGGTTAACTGTTCATGGATAATTTATTCTTTATGTACCCTTGAGATTGTTTAATCTCTTCAGAGGGAAGTATTGCATCAAGAATTGTCTGCAGAGAGAGTTTCATGGATACAAATTCTTCAATTTGTTTTTTAATTAATAATTTATTGAGAATTTCATACATGCATATAAGGTGTTTGGATCAAATCCGTGCCCACTCCCTCCCCTCCAAATCCTCCCATATCCCATCATCACTTTTTTTCTGATAACTTCATGTACTCTTTCCTCTTTAATTTTTTATGGGGATTTTGGCTACTATAACATTCCCCCTTCTGAAGAGGTAACCCAAAAATCTTTTAAGGATTAGATAAAAGCTCCCAAATATTTTCAACATTTTTGGCATTTGAAACAGAGTATGTTGCTAAGAGGCCCAAGGACACTGTGAGTTTTAGCCAAGAAACTGGCTACTTTTCTTTGGGGTCTTCTAAACCTAGCTGCCTAGTGAATTCCTACCTCTTATTCTTATCACACCATCCTCTGAAGAGGTTACCCAAACTGCCAGTAGGGAATTGGGAAGCAGACCACTCTGGCTTCTTCCATGCTAAACAGGGATGCAGGGTGAGGCTATTGAAGTACCCCTTCAGTGGGTCTCTTTAAAAGTCTCCCACATTGCATAACTCTTATCTCAAGGAGGAAAAGAAAGTTTTTGAATCATGAATAGGAGATGTGAAGGAGAAATAAAGGCAAAAGTTCTAGACAGGGAACTAGAAAAAAGTCAGAACAGGGCAATTTTCAAATGTTCATATGAAAGTCGATTGGAATTTCTTGACAAGGGCTTCCAGAAGCATCCACCTATTGGGTTCCTCCTCATTTTTATAGCTGTTGGAGTGGTTAGAATTAGTGTCAATTCCCTCTCAAAGGCTTCTAATAGGGGGAGAAAACAAATTTATCCCTCATTTTAGAACAATAGGTGGCTGTCTCCCTTAGCTACAGGTGAGCACTAAAGTGTTGGAGGCCAAGATTTGAAGTCTTACATCTGAGCAGCACTTTCTGGTTAGGAACAAAATCATCAACGAGAAATAATTGTCTAAATAACTTTTTATATAGACTTAACCCGAATGTCTGGGAAGTGTAATCCCTTGAACTTTTAAAGAAATATACCAATCACTTTACTCTTTGGTTGCACTTTCCATTTGGGTGTGTAAGACCATAGAGTTGGCCCAAATAAACCAATTTATTTTTACGCTTAATGTCATTTGAGGATCTGTTCCTCAGGGATCACATGGGCTTGGGAGGAGCTCCTGGCTCCTTTCTTTTACCAGTTCCATCTATGTGAAGATAAGTCAAAGGTCCTACTTGACCATGTCTGGCTTCACTTGGAAGCAGGAATGAGATGTTTCCTCTGAGTTGATCCTCCTCTTTGTAGACTGGAAACTGGGTCAAGTCAATTGCATGGGGTCTCCATGTCCTCCCTGAACAAGAAGACAGATGATTCAGCACAGTTACAGGACATTTTGAGAGATGTTCCATAGTCCCCTGGAACTTAGTCGACCTTGGAGGGCAAGGGGCAAAAAGTGTCCTTTAAGTCCCTCTGACCACGTTAGTATAGGCCTCAAACTATGGCTGTTAAACATCCAGTAAGTTTAGTTCCACCATTCTGGTACTTTTAATTATCATGTACTATGTAAATAAGGCTTGGGTAAATAAAACAAATATTCTCAGATAAACTTTGACTAGATATATATTTTGTTCCTTAAACTAGTTGACTAAACTATGACCATAGACATTTTAAGATTATGTGTGTATTATTTTTGTCTCATCCTTTATATATCAAAACAAACCTAAACAGATCTTCATAACTTGCTTAGGCTTTCTCATTTTTTCTGTCTATTTTGGAAAATAGCTCCATTCCCATAACCTTTTAACATCTTTTACAGTCTTGTTTTCTTTTTTTAAAAAACTAATTATGAGACACACTAGCATTAACAAATAAATTTTCCATCTGTTGTTAGATTTCTTTTCCTGGAGATGCTAAGCAATGCTTATTCCCTTTCAAGGTTCTAGTGTTGAGCTAATGTTTGATTAAAGTTTTACTGGGGAACCAATGAATTTATTGAGCTTATTTACCAAGATAACTGAGGCGTTGCTGAGGTATATGTATGACCCGAGGGTATGCACACTGGAAAGCCTTTACCCAGCATGGGTCATGCCTTCTCTTCCTAGCTTTCCCCAGATTGTATACTTTAGCCCTCCCCAAATCCAGGAGGCCATGTGTGATTAGGGTCAAATTACATTAAGTTGTCCAGGAAGCATGACTGGATAATGTTGTGAGGTCCAATGACCCTGCTTGGCCTTCCTTAAATGAATGAGCACAACTGTCAACACAATTGTGACGATGATTAGCTATCAAGTTCAGCTGAATTCGTGATGATGGTCATCATTTCATGCAGAAGGGATTGCTGTATAGCATTATCTTATTAAGAGAACCTGGAATTTAAAAGGATTTGGTGCTAGGTCCACATATAGGGGAGAACATACGTCATTTGTTTTTCTAAGTCTGTGTTACTTGACTTAGTATAACAGTTTCTATATCCATCCATTTACCTGAAATTCCATTATTTCCTCTTTCTTTACTGCTGAATAGAACTCCATTGTCTAAATATACCACATCCACTCGTCAGTTGAGGGGCACTTAGGTTGCTTCCATCTCTTAGCTACTGTGTAAAGAGCAGCAGCAAACATTGTTGTTCAAGTGTCTCTACAATAGGATGAGTCCTTTGGATATATGCCAAGGAGTGGTATAACCGGGTTATATGGCAGGTTCATTTTTAGTTTTATAAGAGTCCTCCACACTTTTTTTCCATAGAGGTTGCATGAATTTGCACTACCACCAGCAGTGAATGAACGTTCCCCTTTACCCACATCCTCACCAGCATTTGGTATCATTTCTTCTCTTGATCCTAGCCAGTCTGATTGGGGTAAGATGATACATTAGGGTGGTTTTAATTTGCATTTCCCTAATTACTAATGATGTTAAACACCTTTTGAGAAGTTTCTTAGTCATTATATTTTCATTTGAGAACTCTCTGTTTAGACCTTTAGCCCATCTTTTAATTGGGGTATTGGGTTTCTCGATTCTTTGGTTTTTGAGTTCTTTATATATTCTGGATGTTAAACCCCTGTTAGATGTGTCACTGGTGAAGATTTTTTCCCATCAATGCGTTTTCTCTACACTTTTTTGATTGTTTCTTTTGCTGTACAGAAGCTTTTTTGTTTAATGAGGTCCCATTTGTTGATTGCTCACCTTAATTCCTGAGCAACTGCTGTCTGATTTAGAAAATCCTTTCCCACACCAATATCTTGTATGTTACTGCCAATATTTTCTTCTAATAGTTCAAGGTTTCCAGTTTCACACTGAGGTCTTTTATCCATCTGGAGTTGACTTTTGTGCAAGGTGAAAGATAAGGATCCAGTCTTATTCTTCTGTAGGTGAAGATCCAGTTTTGCCAGCACCATTTGTAGAAGATGCTGTCTTTCCTCCATTGTGTGTTCTTGGCACCTTTGTCAAATATCTGGTGGCTGAAATTGCGTGCACTCAAGTTTTCATCTTCAATGATGCTCCATTGATCTATGTGTCTGTTTTTGCACCAGTACCATGCTCTTTTTAAGACTATAGCTCTGTAGTATACTTTAAGATCTGGTATAGTAATCCCCTCAGGGTTGCTCTTTGTGCTCAGGGTTGCTTTGGCTATCCAGGGTCTTTTGTGCTTTCATATGAATTTAAGGATTTTTTTTCTAATTCTGTGAAGTATGTCATAGGGTTTTTTATTGGGATTGCATTCAATCTATATATTACTTTTGCTAGGATGGTCATTTTCAGAATATTAATTCTTCTAATCCATGAGCATGGGAGGTCCTTCCATCTCCTGGTGCCTTCCTCAATCTCTTTCTTTAATGATTTAAAATTTTTCATTGTAGAGATCTTTGGTTTCTTTGTTCAGATTTATTCCAAGATTTTTTCAGCTATTGTGAATGGGAAAATTACTCTGTATTCTTTCTCCAATTGCTTGTTATTGGTATATAGAAAGTCTGCTGATTTTTGCAGATTGATTTTATAGCCTGCCACTATACTGAAAGTTTTGATCAGTTCTAGGACTTTTCTGGTGGAATTTTTTGGGATCTCTTACGTATAGTATCATATGATCTATAAAACGTGATAGTTTGACCTCTTCTTTTCCTATTAGTAGTCCTTTAATTTCCTTCTCCTGTCTTATTGCTCTAGCAAGATTTTCAAGCACTATGTTGAAAAGGAGTGGAGATAGTGGACATCCTTGTCTGGTTCCTGATTTCAATGGGAATGCTTCCAGTTTTTCTCCATTTCGAATGATGTTGGCTGTGGGTTTGTTGTATATAGCTTTAATTATGTTGAGATATGTTCCCTCCAGTCCAATACCCTCTAGGACTTTGAACATAAATGTATGCTGAATTTTGTCAACAGCCTTTTCTACATCTATTGATATGATAGTGTGGTTTTTGTCTTTGAGTCCATTTATATGATTAATGACATTTATTGACTTGCGTATATTGAACCAGCCCTGCATCTCTGGGATAAAGCCTACTTGATCATAGTGAATGATCTTTTTGATGTGTGTCTTTATGCAGTTTGCAAGTATTTTATTGAGAATTTTCACATCTATGTTCATTAAGGATATGGGTCTGTAGTTTTCTTTATTGGTTGTGTCTTTACCCAGTTTGGGTATTAGCATGATGCTGGTTTCATAGAAGTAATTTGGGAGTTCTCCCTCTGTTTCTATCTTTTTCAATAATTTAAGTAGGACTGGTTGGAGGTCTTTAAATGCCTTGTAGAATTCTGCTGTAAATCCATCTGGGCCTGGGCTTTGTTTTAGTTGGGAGGCATGTATTACTGCTTCAATTTCTTCATATGTTACGGGTCTTTTTAAACAGTTGATCTTCGTTTAACTTTGGTGATTGCCTTGATTTTAGATATCCATCCATTGCTTTTAGATTTTCAAATTTGGTAGGATATAGGTTTTTCAAATATCCCCTTATAATGGTCTGGCTCTTTTGATTGTCTGTTGTGTTGTTTCCCTTTTAATCTCTGATTTTGTTGATTTGGATTTGCTCTTTCTTTCTTTTGATTAACTGGGCTGTCTGTCTATCTTGTTTAAGTTTTCAAAGAACCAGCTCTTAGATTCATTGATTCTTTGCATTGTTTTCATTGTTTCTATTTCATTAATTTCTTCTCTGATTTTTGTTATTTCTTCTCTTCTGCTGGGTTTGGGTTTCATTTGTTCTTGCATTTCCAGGGATTGAGTTGCAGTGTTAGGTTATTTATTTGGGCTCTTTCTAATTTTTCAATGTAGGCACTTAGAGCTATAAACTTCCCTCTTAGGATTGCTCTTAATGTGTTCCAGATGTTGTGTTGTGTTGTATTTTCTTTTTCTTTGAATTCCAGGAATTCTTTTATTTCTTTCTTAATTTCTCCTTTGACCCACTCGTTGTTTAGCAGTGTATTGTTCAATCACCATGAGTTCGTGTATTGACTAGGGTTTTGTTCAGTGTTGATTTTGAGCTTTGTTGCATTGTGCTCTGATAGAATGCATGGGATTATTTCAATTTTTTGTGTTTGTTGAGGTTTGTTTTGTGGCCCAGTATGTCATCAATTTATGAGAAAGTTCCATGGGATGCTGAGTAGAAAGTGTATTCTTTGGTGCTTGGGTGGAATAGTTGAAAGATGTCTGGTAGGTCCACTTGATGTATGGTGTCATTTAGTTCAGATGTCCTTCTGTTTAGTCTTTGTCCAGTTGACCTGTCTAATGGAGACAGTGGGATATTGAAGTCCCCTACTGTTACTGAGTTGGGGTTAATCTGTGTCTTAAAGTCCTGTGGTGTTGTTTTTATGAATTTTGGTACACCAGAGTTTGGTGTATATATGTTAAGGATTATAATATCTTCTTGGTTAACTGTTGCTTTGATAAGAATGAAGTGACCCTCCTTATCTCTTCTGATTAGTTTTACTTTGAAGTCTATTCTGTCAGATATTAGAATTGCAACCCCTGCTTGTCTCTTAGTGCCATTTGCTTGGAATATTATTTTCCACCTTTTTACCTTAAGGTAGTGCCTGTCCTTGAAGGTGAGATGGGTTTCTTGCAGACAGCAAAGAGATGGATTTTGTTTCTTAATCCATTCACTTAGCCTGTGTCTTGTCTTTTACTGGGGAGTTCATTCCATTGATATTTAAGGATGTTATTGAATAATATGTATTTGTTGCCATCTTTTTGATTGCTCTTTGTGTTCTCTGTAAAATTTTGTGTCCTAGATTACACCTTTATTTGTTTTGTTTCCTTGCCCCTGGGTTATAGTTGTTTCTCTCTCTACTTTCTGTATTGCTTCAAGTATTCTTTGAAGGGCTGGTTTTGTGGACATGTATTCATTCAGGCTTTTCATATCATGGAAGATTTTTCTTTCCCCCTCACCTATGATAGACATTTTTGCTAGGTACAGTATTCTGGGCTGACATCAATTGTCATGTATAATTGGAAATACCTTGGTCCAGGCTCTTCTGGTTTTCGTCGTTTGCATTGATAAGTCAGCTCTAATTCTGATGGGATTTTCTTTGTATGTGACTTGTTTTTCTTTTGCTGCTTTTGGTATTGTCTCTTTGTTCTGTACATTTAGTGTTTTTACTATGATATGTCATGGGGAATTTCTTTTCTGATCCTGTCTATTTGGTGTTCTATATGCTTCCTGTATTTGTATGCTAAAGTCTTTCCTTAATTTTGGGAAATTCTCTTCTACAATCCCTTTAAGTTCTCCCTTTCAGCTGAAATTCTACTCCTTCCTCTATTCGTATGATCCATAGATTTGGTCTTTTCATGGTGTCCCACATCTCTTGCATATTCCATTCCTGTGTTTTTTTTAAAATAATTTTCCATAATCTTTGCTTTAGTGGTCAAATTCTTCAACTTTATCCTCCAGTGTTGATAGTCTGTTTTCCATTTCATTCATTCTAG
>NW_008331140.1:5957606-5990122 GCF_000622305.1 Nannospalax galili
TGGGGTTCTCCTTGTGGAACTCTTCTACAGGATTGGTAGAGTTTGGTGGGGACATATTGTTTTGGCTTTCGATTTTATCATTCTTTCATTTTGACCTTGGCATGTGAACTTCTTTTGTTGTTTATGATTCTGATATGAGAATTAAGTTGAAGTATGCTTCTGTTTGTATTATCCAGGTGTCTAAATACTTTCCTTATTGGTTATATAAAGCTGATTGGTACAGGGTTCAGGTTCTCTCAGGTTTTATTTGGAAGGACTGATGGCTTCAGATTCAGGCATGCAAATGGAAGCCCAATTCAGGTTCCAGTGAAGTACACTCAGGCTTCTTTCACATGTGAAGGCAGGATCTGGGCACTCCCAGGCAGTCCACCCTCTCAGGTTGTCTGCTAGGATCTCAGCCTTAGCCTACCAAAGCCAGAGATCGTCCCTGGGGCCTTGGGAGAGTCCTCAAGAAACCCCCAGTACGGGGATGAGTATGGTGGTGCATTTAGGGGAAGCTCACCACCAAGTGGAGGCAGGATCTAGGGGTTCTCAGGCAGTCCTCTGTGATCTCAACCCCTCTGTCAGAGAGAGGCCAGAGGGAGGCTGGAACAGGGCACTTTCTGGCGGTCTGCTGAGATCAGAGCCACTACACGATGGAGGTTGGAACCCACTTTCTCAGCTCAATTTGTTTTTATAATGGAAAGTTTTTATTATTCCTTCAATTATAGCTAATAGTTGTTCTGGGTATAGTAGCCTGAGCTTGAATCTGTGTTTTTCCATGATGTGTATGACATCAGTCCAAGCTTTTCTGGTTTTCATAGTTTCCATTGAAAATCCAGCTGTTCTTCTGATGACTATGCCTTTATATGTGATTTGATCTTTCTTTCTCAAAGCTTTCAATATCTTTTCTTTGTTCTTTACATTTAGTATTTTGAATATTATATGACATGGGAGTTTCTTTTCTGGTCCTATCTACTTGGTATATTCTAGGCCACTTATACCTTGATGGATATATTTAGGAAGCTTTCTTCTAGGATTTTATTTAAAACTCTTTGACCTGGGTTTCTTCTTCTTCTATGCCTATGATTTGTGGTTTTGATCTTTTTAGAGTGTCTCAGAGCTCTTACCTATTTCATTCCTGGGTTAGTTTAGGTTTGACATTTTATTTGATCGAGCAATCTATTTCCCCAAGCTTTCTTCAAAAACTGATATTCTCTGTTTCATTTCCCCCACTTATTTTGCTCCGTTCTTCTAAAATTTTTGTTTGAATTTCTAAGTTTTTCATTTCAATTTTGCTTTTTTTCAGAGATTCTCTCTTTATTGAATTCTAATTTCATATTTTGAGTTGCCTTAGTTATTTCATTCAACTGTGTTTTATTGTCTTCTGGTCTTCTTCAATCTTTTATTCATATTCTCTTTGTGTTCCTTGAATACATTTATAATTATTATTTTTAAATCATTGACTTTTACATCCTCTAGTTTGCCATTCTGAGGAAACATTATGTTGGGTGTGCTACTTTCTGAAGGAGACAGAAATTGGTTGCTCTTTTTTGTGCTTTCTCAATGATATCTAGGCATCTGGAGTTATTTCAGTGGAGGTGTTTCTTGATATGGGTAGGTGATCTCATCATTATTAGATGTTTGTTTGTATGTTTGTTTGCTGTTCTCCCAATTTACCAAATTTCAGCTTAGCAGAGTAATGTTTGGTATTCAGCTGTGGGCCACTTTATGTTATGCAAATGGGGTGTAAGGAATAGTCTCCATTCGGGTAGATATAGGTACATTTTTTAGTTGAGATTCCAGGATTGAAGCCACGGGGTCTTGGATCAGCAGGGTGATTGCTAGGGGAACATTGCTAGTTTGACAGGTCAGGCTGGGAGAACTCAGAGGTATAGGGTACAGAAGGATCCTAGTGACCTGAGCAGGACTGCAAGCTTCTGAAATGGAGAGGTGTAGGGAATTCTCAGGAAGAGCATCCAAGTCCACAGTTCTAGAGGAGTCTTCAGGTCTCAGGTGGAAAGATCCTAGAGACCCAAGGAATCCCAAGAGCTGAGATAGTGGGACATATGGAAGTCTCAGGAAAGGGAATGCAGGACCACAGGTCTGGGACAAGAAAGAATCCTAGCAAACCAAGCATACCTGAAAGCAGATATGGTGGAAGTAACACCATAGCAAGTCTAGGGGCACGTGTACATTCAAGGCAGACAACAATTCCAGCAACCCAAGGAGGCCTGAGATGATGGCGCACAGGGAAGTCTCAGGAAAAAAACACTGCAAATTTTTATTACCATCATGACCACAGGCTTCATAGCAAAAAAGTTTAAATTCAAAGACACTCTGGCAATAGTTCTGCATCAACTATAATATCCTTTTTAAGTTTATAACTTGTATTAAGGGGTTGAATAGCTTCCTTTTGAATTGTTATTGCTTATTTTTCATGATGTTAAGAGACACACATTCCTACATACATAGCTACCTTTGAGGAAGTTTTTTTAAAAATAAAGACCCCAAAATGTCACTGATTCATCTGCACTCATACTTTTGTTTCTGCTGATAACTCAGTGTCTTGTTACATTGGTTGTTTATAAAATGGTGACAATGAGGTTCTGTGGTAGTGAGTTCAATGTATGTGTGTAGATGTATATAAAATTATGTTGTGTTGGATCATAAACTGTACTACTAACACTATCATCTGAGAAAAGTATGCAATAATTCTGACCCAACTGATTCACTGCCAGTCCTAGGAGACATTTCATTGTGTCTGCCCTATTGATGATGAGGCAATAGCATCATTTTTGAAAGTTTGAGAATATAAATTTAGTCATATCAATACCTCAACCTAGCATGTTCCAATGTATGTTACATAGTTTAAAAGTTATGAAATCCTCATAGGTCATATATATGGTCATTGTAAAATATTTGAAGAATAGCATCGTAAAGAAACTACTGATGTTAATTTCTCTCTAAATCTATTTAATCATAATACCCCTGTTAATATTCTGTAACATTATTCTCTCCTAGAACAGTCATTGAAAAATGGTTCAGGGCAAAAGAAAACTGACCATGATATTAAGAAAAAGGTTTTATATGAATATACTATAGATCTCCATCTCTTTAACATTCAGAAGTATTTATTTTGTATTCTATTATAGGCACTCTGTCAGATGCCTGAGAAGGTTCAGTAAACAGACATCACTAGATTCCTGTTACCAATTTTCATGATCTTTGAATTTACATGACTTTCTAAAATATGTTTATATTCTTAATTTCAAAGATACAGTTGTAGAAAAGTATTCATATTTTATTTAGGAAGGTTGTTTGTGTAATGGTACTCCATGACAAAATAACAATTAACATGAAAACTTATTTTGCTCCTTTTTTTGAGACAGGTTCTCCCTGTAGCCCCAGCTGGCCTGGAAATAACTATGTAGACCAGAATGGACTTGAACACACAGAGATCCTCCTGCCTCTGCCTCCTGAGTGCTGGGATTAAAGATGTGTGCCATCATATCTGGCGACAAACATTATTTCTTGGTCAAACAAATTTAAAATCCAACAATCAGCAGATATTGGAATGATAATAGTATATTTTAACAAATACAAATAAGCCCATTTGTTAGTCTGTATAATAAATTCCAATTAAGAAAATTCAAAGTTATCAAGTACATGCATCTAATGTTTTGACAGCTATTGACAAACTGCCATCCAAAGAAATGATCAATTTAATCTTCCACTAGCAGTTTATACATGCTCCTGTTTCCCATGTTTTTATTGATGCTGTGTGCTATCAAAGTTTTTCAACTCTAGCTGAACTGATTCACTTAAAATCGCTATATCTCATTGAGCTACTTTTATGTATAATTTGTCTATAGGTTGTTGGGCTAATATGGTTCCCTCTGGTTTTCTTTTACCTAGCTAGGCATTGTTTATCTCTCTCATTATCTAACCCTTGCACCAAGGTTTCCCCATTTAAATGGCCCCATTTTCCCATTTCTCCCTTAATACTCTTCTCCTATAATCCCACTTCTCTTCAGCTCCTTCTTTCCCTTTATCCTCAAGTTTCCTTGTATAACCGTCCCTCCCTCCTCCCATTAAATAACCCCATTTTTATCCATATCTCCCTTAGCAACACCTGTTTCCTATTGTTCTTCTCTTTCAGGTTCTTTCTTTATCTCCCTGGTTCCTTTTTATTATCCTGGTTCCTATAGTTCTGTATGGATGCATACTCACTTATAAGGATTTAGTGCTAGGATCCACATATGAGAGAGAACATACATTGTTTTTCTGAGTCTATATTACTTCACTTAGTATAACAGTTTCTAGTTCTATCCATTTACCAGAAAATTTCATGATTTCATCTTTCTTTACTGCTGAGTAGAGCCCCATCGTACAAATGAACCACATTTTCATTATCCACTTGTCAGTTGAGGGACACTTAGGTTGCTTCAACAAAATATATGTCTAGTCAAGGTTTATCTGAGAATGTTTGGTTTTTGCCCAATTTTATCTACATAGCACATAGTAATTGAAAGTACCAGACTGGTGTAACTAACATTCTCAGATGTTTAACAGCTGTACTTTGAGGCCTATGATAATCTAGCCAGAGGGACTTTAAGGACAGACTTTGCTCTTTGCCCTCCAAGGTTGACTAAGTTCCAGGGGACTATGGATCATCTCTCAAAATGTCATGTAACTGGTGAGTCACCTGTCCTCTTGATCAAGGAGGCCATGGAAATCCCACCAGATGGACTTGAACCAGTGTCCAATCTAATAAGAGGAAGGTCAAGACAAAGAAACATTTCCTCCATCCTTCCAAGTGAAGCCAGTCACAGTTGAGCAGGGCCTTTGACTTATATTCGCTTAGATGGAACTGGTAAAAGAAAGGAGCCAGGGTCTCCTCCCAAGCCCAAGTGACCCCTGATGAACAGATCCTTAAATGACCTTAAAAATAAAAATAAATTGGTTTATTTGGGTCAACTGTATGGTCTTAAACACAAAGATTAAAGTGATCAGTATAATTTTTTAAGATTCCATGGGTGTAGCTAAAGGCTGCACAACAAGAAACAATGCCAGACAGGAGATACCTTCCTTTGAGTTGTTGGCCAGGGTGGCCCAAGAGACTCCTAGACAGTAACCCAGCATAGAATTGGGAAAATGAACAGCAGACCCCAATCTTATCTAAAAGAATGTTGGCAACTGATGGCTGCTAGATGAGGAACAGCTGATCTTCCTAAAACAAAGAACTCTAGATAGGCTGACTAGACTCAGTGGATGGACTAGCAGTGGGGAACGGCTGGGGGCATTGATAACACAGTGGACAGTAACAGGGATAACAGAGGATATGGGTTCCAGTCGAGGCACGGGGGCTATGAGAGTGTGACATTTGGAATGTGGGTATAAAAATGAATAAGATTGTTTGGGATGTTCTGTATGAAATACACAAAAATCAAAAAGTTATATTTGAGGAAGAAGCACAAAATTTTGCTTCATGTTAATTAGTAGATATGAAAATCATTACCACTGAAACCTACCTGATGAATTTATATGCATGCTCAGGTGCCAAGAATCCCAGAAAGTAATAATCAGATATATAGAGATTGGAGACACATGTGCAAACATCTAAGCCTTAGTTGCATTAAAAATGAGCTTTTCTGTATGAAACAGTATATTTTAAAATGAAATGGGGATCTTTTCTAAAAGTTAAAATCTCATTCAATTTTATGTCTTATAGGGTTTATACTGAGTACAATAATGTATAACTATTAATTCAACACTCTGAACCTGAAAATTGAAAGAGCTGCATCTTTGCTCTGGAAACTTATTGACTGTCAATGCTGTTGTAATGAAATACTTCTACTAATTATGTGGTTATTAAATAAATTTTTAGAAATAAAAATTGCTATATCTCACATTCTCATGAAGAGTACTACTATTACTAATAACATTATTGAATTTTTTCTGTGAAATATAAGCTATATAGATTATTTAATCTACTTACTCTTCATATCTACCTTCGAGGTAAGTAATAGTATCTTTGCCATTTTAAGGATTAAGAAACTGAATTGTGAGTCTACTTTGTTGGTAATTGAACTGGGCCTCAACATTTGGGATTCTAAGTATGAGTGTGAGTGCATAACCATTATCTTATGCCTGTGGTTGTTTGGATGAGAATATCCCCCATAGGTTCCAAGTATTTGAACAATTTGTCTCCAGTTGGTGGTGCTGTTTGGGGAGGTCTTAGGAGGTATGGCCATGCCAGAGGAAGCATGTCACTGGACGAGGACTTTCAGAGTCCTCAAGCCCTGCTGTATTTCCAGGCTCTGCTTCCTGTGCCTGTTTTTAGAGGTGAGTGCTCAGCTTTCTACTCTGGCCATCTCTTGCCCGCAGGCCTCCCAGCCACAATGGACTCTAACCCTCTGGAATTGTAAGCCAAATAAAACTTTCTTCCGTAAGTTCCCTTGGTCATTGTGTCTTATCATAGCAACAGAAAAGTAACTAATACACTGCTTCTCTAAGAAAAGAATGCTGGGGATGGAGAGATGGCTCATTGGTTAAGAGCACTGACTGCTCTTGCAGAGGACCCAGGTTCAACTCCCAGCACCCACACGGTGGTTACAAACCGTCCTCAACTCCAGTTACAGGGGAATCTAACGCCCTTTTCTGACCTCTGCAGCACTGCATGACACAGGTGCACTCACATACATGCAGGCAACACACTCATACACATAAAATAAATATATTAAATAAAAATACATTTAAAAAAAGAAAAGAATGTCCATTGTAGCATGATGTTCAGTAGGAAGCAATCAGAAAAGTATTGAATATACATTATTAGATGAATGTAAAATAAATAATAGTGTATTCATACAATAGAATTTTAGGAAATAATTCTTTCATATAACAAGAGAACTACATGGTGAAATAATAATAAAGATGTAAAACAAAAAATCATGTTCATAACATGATACCTTTTATAAAATGTATACGTTGTAGCAAGATTCCAAGAAACTAGTGAACAGTAGTTCTTAGCTCTGGGGAGAAAACTAGGAGACAGAAAAATATAAAAATGCATTCGTCTTACTACTAGCCTTTGTAAAATTTTTGGTGTTTGGGGAGTTTTGTATTAATCACATATGTAATACTCATATAATTACAAACACAAAATCAGACATGAAGAAAGTGTACTGGAGAAACAATACATTCTATTTCCACCTAAAGTATCATTCGTTATTGCAGCTCATATGTTGTTTCCTCAAGACTTCATATACTTTTCTATCCATCTACTCAAGCTGCAGATATGATTGATTGCTACTATGTTCCAGACCCAGGTGTTTGTACTGGAAATAGAAAGATTACCAACATAAGAACAGTCCCTGTCTTTCAGGATCTTACCTTCTAGTAGGATGAAACAAATAATTTCATAAATATTTAGCTATTTCCAATGATAGTAATTTCAGCAAGGGAGGAGTGTAAAGTGATAGAATTTAAGCTTGAAGGGTTCCTCAACAAATACCATAATACATGAAATTTCAAATTAGCATAAAATATGAGGAGGATTAACACAGGAAAAATGTGGAGGAGAAGAATAGATGTATACTTCAGTCACACGAAGGCCAGATATGGAAGTCCTCAAGCAGGAACCAGCAATTAGTGCAAATGAAGAAATGCAAACATGGCTGGAGCCTACAGACAGGAAGTGGGAAAGTTAGAAAAGACTGAAGATTTTGGAGTGTTATTAAGAGCAATGTAAACTCATGAAAGGTTTAAGGTAGCGGAAGACAATCATATTGGAGCTAGTGATGCTTACTTTGCAGTGTGGAGAATGGACTGGAGAGAAGCAAGACTTGAATTAGACCTCCAAACAGGATTTTTTATGGTTGTCTGGACAGAGTTTATGGTAGAAGTCCATGTTGAGAGAAATGAATATGATAAACACATATACACATATACATATATATGACTTTCATTTCTTCTTGGGGAATTTTATACATGAATATATTGTGATCAAATCCACCCCCCATTCCCTCTTCTCCAATTCTACCCCATCTCCCACCACTTTTCCCTCCCAACTTCACATGCTTTCTGTCTCTTTTAGACTCACTTAGTCTACTGCTTATATGAGCATGGGGAAGGACTAGAGCATGGGTACCTTTTTAGGGCCAGATCCCTGAAAAATATGCTTTCTCTGTCTCCAGCAGCCATCAATTGTCAATAGCTTTTCACCTAGTGTTCGGAACTTTGTGAGCCTTCCCTTCACCTATTCTGGGATTTTGGTTTCCTTGATCATGTGTATGTCTTGCTATGCAGTCACAGCTGCTATGAGTACATGTGTGCAATGGCCCTGTCATGTCTGGCAAATAATGTTTCACTACGTATTTGTCCCCGGCTTTTAGTTCTTAAAATATTTCTGTCCTCTCTTCCTCAATTATCCCTGAGCTTTGGGGGAAGGGGAGTGTGAGATAGATGGCTCATTTGGAGGTGAGCATTCCACAGTCCCTTATTCTATGCATGTTGATGGGCTCTGATTCTCTGCATTAATCACCTTTTACTGCAAAAAGAAGCTTCTCTGAGGGGTAAGAAATGCACTAATCTATGGCTCTATGGATATAAAAATAAGAACTTAGGTGGCACTTTAATGCTATGTTTATTTAGTAAAGTAAGAGTAGTAGATTCTTCCCTAGGACCTATAAGGTGTACTTGAGTCTTAGGGCATGGAGATATCAAACTGGTACTGACCTGGAAGCCTCATTTCTATTTGCTAGCTTTCATAGTGTTGTAAAGTGCTATGCATGCTACCTGGGGAGAAAATTAATCATCAGTCTCTCCCATCTGTGAACCCTGTGAGCTATAATAATGACTGGCCTGGAAAGATATGCTCACTGGTGCAATAGTGGAATGAATGTTATGGGAGTAATCAGCCATTTTTCTGATTTTATTTAAAGCTCACTCCATGTGCCTGGTACTGTTAACTGGGTCAAAAACCCTTGCAATATACTTTAAAGATAAATCTAGAATGAGTTGTTGAACGGTTTAATGGTTGAAGAAATGGATGTGTTCAGAATGATTCCTGGGTTATTTTACTTGAGTGAATAGCAAGTAGAACTATTTCTAAGACATGGGTTATTGGATGGAGAGATGGTTTGGGAATATGCTTGGAATGTTCTCGAACTCAGCAGTGGACATACTGAGAAGAGTTGTTAAGTAAGGGATTAGATGCAGTTCTGGAGCTGAAAAGAAACCCAGGAATAGAGACCATTATCTTATAGGTTTGTAAAAAAATAGTAGTCATCTCATAGCAGAATTTACTTTTGAACACAAAATAAGTGTATAGGGAATTGTCATTTGTAAGCTCAGGATAACTTTATGTACAAAATTAGTGCCATGAATGTTAATATGGCAGTTATTTCTTAGTTGTATATGATCTCATTGTATTATGACTTAACAATATATTTCAGCTCTTAAAAATAAATGTCATTGAAACAATAGTCAGCAATTTAGACATTTTGTTTTATGCCATTTCCTGATATTCTCAAAACCTATATTTACCTTTATTTGCATAAAATCTAAAGTAATTATTAGAAAGGGCATTATGAACCTGACTTCATGCAGAAACTTTGTATTTTTGAGTGTAATTATTTTTAAAATTTTATTGATTATTTTTATTTTATTTGTATGAATGTATTACCTACATGTATAGAAGTGTACCTATGTCATGCAATGCCTGCTGAGGTTAGAAGAGAGTGCTGGATCCCCTGGAACTGGAGTTATGAGCAGTTTTTGGTGCCATGTGGGTGCTGGGAGTTGAACCCTTGGTACTCTGAAAAAGCAACTAGTGCTCTTAACCACTGAGCCATCTTTCCAGGCCCTAATGTAATTTTTTTTAGCACAGAGATTATATAACCTACTTGGAAAAAATACAAATAAGCACATGTTGGCAATATTTTTTCTGAGGACTGTGCTGTGTATCTTCAGGGGGAAAAATAATTTCAAACTTGGGGCAAGACAGAGATGTAAACTTCCTGAAGACAGGCTTTTGTCTGTTCTTTTAGATTTGCTGTAATTGCAGCATTTAAAGTAGTTCTTTGCACATACTAGTGGATTAATAAATTTTAAGGGATACATTTATTGAATTCTTCTTTCACAGTGTGATTCTTAGAAACTTCTGAAATAATAGAAAAGTTCTCATATTTAAAATAATATTAATACGGGGACTGGAGCTATAGCTCAGTGGTTAAAATCTCTGGATGCTCTTACAGAGGGCCTGGATTCGATTTCCATCACCCTCATGGCAGCTAACAATCACCTGTAAGTCCACTTCCAGGGGGATCTGACGCCCTCTTCTCACCTCCATGGGCATTGCATGGTATTCGTGCACTTATATACACACAAGCAATACACTCATATACATAAAACAAAACTAAAAATATGAAATATATAAAAGAATACTAATATTATGTGTAGATATTATGAGTAGGCATGTATGCATATACACGTATCTCCCTAGGGAGATACAAAGGCTTTTTAAAAGGAATCTTTCTAACCATCTATCTGTGGTTTATCAATGCTAGAGAAGATTTTGGTAAGTTTTTAATTCTTCATGCAATGCCTGCAGAGGACAGAAGAGGCTTTTGGATCCCCTGGAACTGGACTTAGGGACAGTTGTTAGCTGCCATGTGGGTGCTGGGATTCGAACCCGGGTCTTCTGCAAGAGCAGTCAGTTTTCTTAACTGCTGAGCCATCTCTCCATCCCCAAGTTTTTTTATATTTTATTTTACTTGTATGAATGTATTGCCCACATGTATGTTAAGTGCACCCATGTCGTGCAATGCTGGATCCCCTGGAACTGGACTTAGGGACAGTTGTTAGCTGCCATGTGGGTGCTGGGATTCGAACCCGGGTCTTCTGCAAGAGCAGTCAGTTTTCTTAACTGCTGAGCCATCTCTCCATCCCCAAGTTTTTTTATATTTTATTTTACTTGTATGAATGTATTGCCCACATGTATGTTAAGTGCACCCATGTCGTGCAATGCCCAAAGAGGCAGAAGAGGGCATTGGATTCCCTGGAGCTGGAGTTGTGGACTGTTTCTAGCTATTATGTGGCTCTGGAAACTGAAACTGGGTTTTCTGTAAGAGCAGCCAGGACTCTTAACTGATGAGCCATCTCTCCAGCCCCTTGGAAAGTTTCTTGTATTTACTCTGGCCCACTTTAATTTCCATTTCCACTGGTACATCAGGCATCTCACAGATAAGCTAATTTTAGCTCTGATAATACTCAAACTTTCTTGTCATAACAAGGCAAACGAAATAGTGACTTACTGAACAATACATTGTATTTCTCCAGGAATCTGTTTTCCAAGCGATAGATACTCCTCGGTAGACCCTGTATCACAAGAGATTTCTGTAATAGGATAATCCATAAATGAAATTAAGAAAACTAAAATATTTTAAATGATTGTGTCATCATGTAACAGAAATGCAAAAATTATCTAACAAAAATGCATTTTTTGAGTTTTTATGGGATATTTTAAAATTAGAAAATGTATCAATGATCTTAAAAATTAGAGGCACATAACAGCAGTGGGCAGATATAAAGGTGAAGGTGATTTAGTTTCTTTCTGTTCAGGAAACATTTGTAGAATTTCTACTGTGAAAACGAGCTTAGATTAATATACTTAAATAAACATATACTTAAATAACCCTAGGTGCATTGGGTAAAAAGATAAGAAGACTTGCTCTCTGCCACGCAATGTTTTTCACTTTATAGCATTGTATGCCGAGGTTAGTGTTCTCTGTGTGTATGCGTGGGGGATTTGAGTACTTAATAGGATCAACATCCGTGCGATGTTAGTGCAATATGGCAGGATATGACAGAATGGCGGCACCTTGGAGGGAGATATCACAAATCTAGGGACGGGATGAAAGGAGAATCATATCGAAGCTGAGCCAAATTTTTTCAGAAAATATTAACCCTAAACCTAGTTTGGTGGTACATGTCTCTAATCCCAGTAGTAGTAAGGCTAAGCATTAGAAACCAGCCTGGGTTACATTAATGAGACCTTGTCTCAAAAAAAAAAAAAAAATCATCCCCTAAAATTTTAGTTGTTTTGCCTCAGAGGTTCATTTTTGTCTTTATTATTAAATTATACATGAAATTGTGCATATTTATGTGATACCATGAGGTGTCTGATACATGTATACCCTGTATAATGTTTAAATCAGATTAAGTACAGCTCCTTCTTGTTATTAGGCTTAAATGCTAGCTAGAGAGTGTGGGAAGATCATTTTATGCGGAAGGAAAATCTGGTGTGAGCAGGTCACCAAGACTGAATAAGAAAACAATGGACAGAGCCCTGTAAACTGCCGAGATAGGAGGTACAAGAGAAGGTCCCACTGCAGCAACTGTATTTGAATTATTTTGAAAATCTCGTAAAATAACAACACAAAGAATTTTTGAGATTAAAAATATTTCCTTTACT
Source organism: Nannospalax galili (assembly GCF_000622305.1). NCBI lineage: Eukaryota > Metazoa > Chordata > Mammalia > Rodentia > Spalacidae > Nannospalax > Nannospalax galili. Next base: position 5,970,064 of record NW_008331140.1, read on the forward strand.
AAAATGCACAGCTACTCTTCCCCCCGCCCCGACCCCCCCCCTCTTTTTTGCTTTGGTGTTAGCAGACCGGAAAGCCCTTTAAATAATGAGTACAAAGTGACGGATCTTAAAAATACTCATGAGAGCTATGTTAGCTGCTTGGCATGGAAAACCTTAAGCTCCAGCATCAGATACTACCACTTGGATATAAAGGGCATTTTAATATAATCATTGCTGCAGCAGCTTGATAGGAGAAAGTCATATGGATCGTCTTATTTCTTTTTCAGAAAATCAGATTCTGAAATTAAAAAGGAAAAGCTTAGTAAGACCAGTGTTCTTTAGTATCCTTTTACAGTTTTCCTCCGATAAAACAAGGTTAATTTTGAAACATATATAGCTAGTGATCGTTTGTACTAACTAGAAAACCAACGGAGTTCTCTGCAGGCGAAGGATTTTTGCTTTGTTTTGTTTTGACTGTGAAAGCAGAGACGAAAAAGACACAGAATACAGATGAACAGTATTGGTGTGATGTGAAAAACCTCGTCTCAGGTTCCAAATGAAAAGAGATACGCTAGGGCAGACAGTTTTCCAGGTTTGAATGAGACACTCCTTTGTTCTGAGCAAGCCCCTTTCAATTTCACTCCGCCCTAAGCGTCTCCTACCAATTTTGCTCCCTAATTGTCAATGGGTTCATTTCTTCCCTCATTCCTCCCAGTCCGAGGAGTATCATACGTATGTTTCTTTCCTATCTCTGTCCTTCAGGCCAAGTAAGCTACTGTACGCAAGCCTGGAAAATGAATCCAGCTTTTATCACTCGCGTGAACTTTTCAAGTACAATATCGTCGTCTACCCGCCTAGAACCACAATACCCAGAATGCACCCTTTTTCCTTCCGCCTTCTGCCAGGGGAATGCCTAAAGATCTCATTTCCACAAGCAGCAGTCACATGACACGTTTCCTGTCAAGATGGCGGATAATCTCCCTTCGGAGTTTGATGTGATCGTAATAGGGACGGGTATGTGTGGCTCCGGTTTTCCCCTGCCAAAGTATAGGAAGTCATTCTTGTTCTTTCCTTTTCCTGTCGGTGTCATGGGTTGGCGAGAAATGCCTGGGGTCGAGGCTGGGAGGGAGGACGGAGAGGAAGCGAGGTTGTCTGGAGTCAGCACGGGATTTGGCAGCTCCAGGGAGGGGCTTGGACCCGCGGTGTTTAGCGCCATTTGAGTAGGGGGTCGATTTGGTCGATGCCGATTGCTGAGGTTGGTTGCTGCGGTGATTCTTCTTAATTTCCTTAGAGGCGGGTGGGTTTGCAGTGTCATGAGACTGTAGGATCGGGATTTGATCAATGGAGATGCCTTTGGCATAGCATTATAATTCCTTCTTTATTTCAAGGTGATGTTCCCCATCGGTTTTTGTGTCGCCATTTCATTGGACTTTTTTCATATACTTAAATAATCCTAGGCTACGATGCAGATTAGTTTTACAAGAAAGATGCTCAGTTGTAACCCGTGTGTATATTTACTAAGGGAAAGGAAATGGATTCTTTTCTGTTGTGTTGAGTAGCCTAAAGAATTTTATTTTGTTGAGGAAGCCATTATCCCTCCTTTATGATGTTAAAAGCATCCTTGTTTATGTGTAAAGAGAAAACATCTTACTTTCTGTTACCCATCTGTACACAAGTAAATGTGCTGAGTATAAATGACCTTATCTTCTCCTAGTTTTCCCATCATTTGTTCTCCATGTTTTGGGTGGAGCCAGAAATTCCCTTCAATTTCTAGTTGACTAGTTAATCCTATTAACACAGGGCAGAAGGTATTTGGCATCAATTAGCATTTTGTTTTCCTAACAGTATATAATTGTTTTTTGGATAGGGTGAAAAAGATTGTTGAGTGGATATTTCTCCTGTCTATAGAATGTGGTAGGCCACAGAACAGAAACTCTGGTGGATGGGACCCAGTTTGTTGTGTAATGAATTCAGTTTGCTTTCTTCCCAATCAGTAAGAGCAGCCATATTTCCAGGGTTGGAGTAAAAATAATAGTAACCTGTTTTGGGGTGCTTATTGTTTTCTAATCAATGGACTAAGCACTTAACAGTCCCCACAACAGCCTTGCTGGAATAGATATTCTCGTCATTACACAGAAGAGAAGGGGGTATAGAAGTCTTAACTTGCCAAAGATCACACAGCTGGTATATGTCCAAAGGCCCATTTCATCCTATCCCAAAAAGCCAATCAGTTGTTCTGACCCTCCGAATTATGCCATATTGGTTGAAATAACTGGGGAAACTTGGCTAGATCCTATGTGGCCATTAACCACCTGTTTGAATGGGGAGAGCCAGACCTTAGTCTCTCAAAGTCTAAATTTTCTTACTTTTGAATATAGGGAGGGTAAATTAGATAGCTTTGAAGTTATTATCTAACCAAAAATTCTAGTATTCTAGATGTACTTGGGCAATTGTTCTCAGAACAATAAGGGCATGTTTATTCCCAGCCTTAAGATAACTGCATGCGGCACACAACCTGTTGTAACTACAATGAACAGATGTTGCATGAGAGCTTGAAAGACCCAATAGGCCATTCATTGTTTTTTTCCAGTCTGCCCTAAAACTGAGAACAACATCCATTTTGGAATAAATCCATTTGAAGTGTACTTGAGTTCTATATTCTTGCCTTTCTTTTTCATTGCCTGGAAATTTTGTGTATTAAAAATTCAATCTAGAGACTTTTTCTTATCTGGATTCAGATTTCAATTGATGTATGTTAATTCTAATTTTTATTGAATGCTATTAATTCTTATAATAAATATTTCGTGTTCTGATGTTCAAAATGATGAATACATTCATCCTGTTGGAGTCTGTTCTGGTAGGATACTATGAGTGATTCAGATACTTGTATAAGGAAGCATCTCTTACATTTGGAAAAACAGATTCCATTTTCTGTTATTGTGAGTATGATTATTAGTTCTCATTGTATGAAAATTCAGAAATTTTTCTTCTTAATTAATGTGACAAATTCAGGGTTTTTAATCAATCACGTTGTTTAAATTTACAATAGGAAACTTTTTAGATACATCAAAACTGGTAAGATCAAATGAAACTCAGTTTTCAAACAAAGTGATCCTTTATAGTTTCAATCATTGATTTTAATCGAACTTATATTTAAAGTATTTTCCTTTTGAAAAAGTTTGCTGAGAATAGCCTTTAAATGTGTATATTAAATTAGCACTTAAGGAACTTATACGAAAAGCAGTGTTTCATAGCTTTACTTCTGTTAACAAAAGCAGAACTAAGCATGCATGTATTAGAAACAGTAAAGACCAAGGCTGTGAGATAAAGTTCTGTTTCAGCAAATTTTGTAGGTATAATGTCAAAAGAAAGTTGCTTCACTAAATAGAATCGTCTGAGAGTATTTAAAAATTCCTTCTACCTTAACTAATTTGTAATTTTATTTTCTGTAGGATTTGGTCCACTAGGTCATATTTGTGAGATATTATGGGAAAATAATATAAAAATACCCAATGGAAGAGGATTAAGATATAGCACTTAAACTGTGAGGGCAAAAATAGAAGAAAATGGATTAAAAACAGAAGATCAATTTGAATCTCAATGGAGAGGACAAAAGCGGACATAAAAATGATTAGAAAATAATCATCTGCTTGACTCCACAATTGCGGTTTGCTGAATTGTTTGCCTTTTATACAGTAATTTAATGATAATTTTGTGGGTTATAAAAAAGTATCATTGTCTGCAGCTTAAAATCATCCCAGTACCATAATTTGTTACTTGAGTTGACTTTTTATCTGACAATTGGTATAATATCCAGCAGAGCCAAGAAGTCACAGAAGTGCAGAAGAAATCTAAACTCTAAATGCTATATGCTAATATTGACATGCATCACACATAGGGGCATCCTTCAGCTCTTCACTTAAATATATTTCCATTTTAGAAATAATTCTAGTGTGCTTAGAATATATTAGAACCATCTTATTTGAAGGCATAGTGACATCAGCTGTGATATCAGTATGTTTGGGTAGTGCTACTAGATGAGTAAGTGACAATTCATATCTAAATAGGGAAGGGGATGGGATATATGTGAAATGACATTATGGCTTGACACCATTTAGTGTTAATATACACATACAAAGAAAACCACAGCAAAATCCCCCAACCATTTTTTCATGGCACTCAACAGCTATTGAGAACCTAAACCCTTGCCCTTGTGAAGTTTACTGTATTGCCTTTTATCGGGAACTTTTTGGACCTCCTCATAGTCATATCTCCAAAGCTTTTCTTAAAAGATTGGAAGTTTTTCATTTGATAGGTTTTGCTTTCTGAAGACTATCCAGAAATTCAATCTGCACCCCTTTCCCTTTTAAGCACACTTAGGGAGTTCCTCCCCTAAGATAGACTCTATAGTAGGCTAGCTTGTTTATTTTCAAGCATATTTTTCCCTCCCTCTCTCCCTGACGTCCTCCATTCTTATACTGCTCTTTGAACCTGGGCCCGTGCACATGCTAGGTAAGCACTTTACCGTGGACCATATCCCCAGCCCCTCTCAAATCCATCCTTAAGAGCTGTGTAGCTTAAGATTGTCCAAGGTAAGGAACTACCACTGTGTGTATCTAAAATGATCCTGTATTCTCTGTAGTCCTTTAAAAAAGTTAAATCAGTGTTCAATATACAGTAATAGTTTAAAAAAATGGTAAACTGCTTTTCTCAGGAAAGTTTATGTGGGTAGCACAGCCCCAATTCTTGATGCTTTTGTCTGAAAGAACCTTGGCTGGCAGCTCACTCAAGGAAATAATCCTTGTGATAACAGTAGAATATCTAATCTAAACCATGGGGGATAATAATTCCTCAGCAAGTGTTGTAAAATCTGGTATTTACCAAATACCACTTACACCAGACTCAACGTAAGTGATTTCCCATTGCACATCTCAGTTACTACCTCTAGGAGGCCTGTGTGTGGCTTTCATCACAGGGTGCACATATCCCCTTCCTGTTGTTTCTAAACAGCCTGATAGTCTCAAGAGCTGTTTTGTTTTAACAGCAAGTTGCCACTTCTTTGTAGGTCGTGGGATGGATTCTAGCCCTTAAACAAATGGAGTATAACATGATACGTGTAATAGAGATGAATGTGTTTTCTTTTTACACACACTCTTTAGGGGGTGGCCAAAAATTTCTATGTCTAGAGAAGATTACGCAACTGAACAACATACTAAGTATGATTAAAATGGTATTTCAAAAGCTCTTTAGTTTCACAGATGTTACACATTCCATATATTTTGCATGCGTTGACATACATGTATCCCATTTGAACAGTATAATATGGTGATTGATTATGTGGCTCTGGAATCATACAAACTGAATATGAATCTCAAATGTGCTTGAGCTTCTTGTGCTGTCTTACGTTCATCAACCTTTTTTTTTTTTTTTTTAATTTTCACTACTCTGCTTGAGTGGTCCAATTCTTCAACTGTATCCTCCAGTGCTGATATTCTCTTTTCCATTTCATTCATTCTAGCGCTGAGGCTTTCCCCTGTTGTTTCAAGTTGGCTTATTGAGTTTTGCACTTCTTCATTTCTGAAGTTTCAGAAAGCTCTGTTAGGGACTGAAGACATAATTCCTATCAATTGTTTAGTATGTGCTTAGAAAATGTAGTTTATTTTTTATTGGCCCATAAAGCTATACTAAGGTGCTTTTATTGTCATTACAATGACTTGGTTTCAAGGAAGAGCTCATGATTTCCATGGTAAGTAGTAGAAGGATTCAGTGTCAGATGGGGAAGGAAACACCTTTGTGTATTACCACTGTTTTTGATCAGAATTCTGATGTGGTGGTTTACAAATGTTCCTCCTTTTGTTGAGTTTGGTTTACCAGCTTGCATTATTTATCATTTGTTTCAAACAGATTTAGCATTCATTTTATTTTTGGCATAGTGTGAAGTAGTTTGTCAGGGTAAGAAATCCTACAGTTTGCTGTTTTGTAAGCTATTTTGTATTTCTTCGGATATTTTTTTAAGGAAAAGTATGACTTTTCTCCACATCTAGGAAAGCAAGGGGAGTTATTTAACTCAGGAGAAGACTCTCAGAGGTGCTACACTTCTCTCTAAATCAAAAATTGAAGCCAGTCCCTCAGAGAGAGCCGCATCTGCTAGCAGAGCTCCCTTGGCAGCATCATTTTCATCTCCCATGCCTCTTGTCATTTCCTCATTTTCTCCAGTGTTCTCATGATGTTTTGGATAACTCAGGCTACAGCAATTAAAATCAAATGCGGCTGCTCAAGCTCACATTCTCATGTTTAACATAAAATCCCAATGCACAGAAACAATTATAATTCCATATAATTGACCTGTTACTCATGCTAAATCATCTGCCGTTCAGTTTCAGTGTGAAGTCTTTCAACAGAAAACTTAGGCTGTGCATGTTATGTATGTAAATAGGCTTAAATGTGAAATAGCTTAAACGTTAATGTTTGTGCCCATGTGTAATGCGTAGTATGGAAAGATTCTGAACATTTTAGAGACATTTTGTTGTGGCCAATATAAGAGCGATGGTTTCTGAAAGGTTATCTTTTTGTTCTTTTTAATAACCTCATTAAAAGTCAGTATACAAAGAAACAATCATTTGTCATAGATAATTGATTATCACAGCATGATTATGAGAGTTGGCATGCTTTTATATTGAGGCAGATAGAGAAAAGAATCAAGTAATAAAACAAAGCACAACCTGAAAACGTAAAAGTAGGTCACAAATAGAAGAGACGGAGGCAGCTTGGCTAATATAACGTTTAATCTGATTATTTCATCTCTTACTGGATTTTACCAAGAGCTCAAACTAGTTTGGTTTTCTAATGTCTGCTTTTTCCTCTCAGCAGTATTTTCTAATACTATGGTTGTTCAGACCAATTCATTATGTTATTTGATTTCTCACTATAACCCTGTGTGGGGTAAATATCTTACCTTCAGTAAATATGAAGCCTCAGGCTTAACCAGTTTGACCTAGGGTTGAACGTTGTAGACAGATCCCTGTGAGTTTGCTGAGATAATAAATTGAGCTGTTGGATTTTTTTTCCATGTAAAATAAAACATCATATACTATGAAGATTAGATTAGTTCGCCCTAGGTTTTTGGATTGCAGTTTCATTTGGGAAGGCTTCCATTGTGGACATTAAAATTCTGATGCCATGTTCTTATTATTGGCAGAACTATGACATTGGTGTCAGCTTGCAAACGTTTTCATGAAGGTAAACAGGGTAACCTGTTTGGATTTATCCCTTAAAACTGAAAAACAAATCACAATCACTAAGGACTGGCAAGATACGGGATTAGAGACTTTATTCGCATTTTAAGATACAATTTGTTTAAGTATCTGAGGATTTCTTCATTGATTCCAAAATACAAAATCATGCGATTTCCCACTGGAATAATTGGTATGTGTATTAAGAGTTTGTCGTTTTGTGTCTCTTGTTTAATGAATTCGGTTTTCAAGGTCAAGGTTTCTGAAGGTATTTATTTATTTCTTTATTTCCTTTTGGTGGGGTGGGGAGCTGTGCTGTGATAGAACTTCAGCCTTGTGCATGCTAGGCTAGTAGTACCTTACCACCATGCTATGCCTTCAACCCTGAAGATTTTCTGTTGTCACTATTGTTATGGTTCCTCCACTTTTAAGTGATTGTTTGCTTTTACAGTAGACATATCATATGTCTTAATTGACATGACGGATATAGTAATAGCCTTTCTTCTCCAGGAGTACCTTTATTAATAAACTAGTAATAACTAACAATTTTACGTACTGACTTCCAGATCTCTTTTTTGGAATAATTTATATTTAATTTATTTATAAAAACATATCTTATTATTTTGAAACTGTCTGTTGTTTCATCACAATATATCATAAAAATCATAAATCATTCCATGTCAGTCAAGCACTCTTTCTCAGTGCTCTTTATAAGAACTTATCATTTGAAGTTTTTTGTAATTTTACATTGAGTTCTAAGAAATGATGTTGGAGAGGACCCTGTTTATTTAATGTTTGTTTAATGTTTCAAGTGGTAAGAGCTTACCATATCTATAGAATAACCAGGAAATTCTTATTCATTTTTGTTATTCATGTAATTAGTTTTATGTGTGTTTGTATGTGTGTATTTGGTCTGTAGAATTTTATCATGCGTGGAATTGTGTGAACACCATGGTCAAAATAGAGAATATGGAAGTATTTCCTTGTGAGGCTATCTGGTAGTACCATTTTATAATCACAGACCCCTTCTTCTTTCTCTGTAACCCAGCCCTTACAAGTTTTAACCTGTTATTCACCTCTGTAGTTACATTTCAAAAGTCTTATTAAATTCTATTTTTACTTTTTATTTCAATGTATATTTTTATTGAATTTTCATGCATTTCATACAATAGCTCTTAATTATATTTAGACCCATCTCCCATCTGTACTCCCCTGTAGCCCGCTCATAGGATTTCACGCATTCTGTCATATAAGTTAAGGCTAATTGAGTCAAGTTTGTGTACTCAAATGTCCCTCGGTATGAATTTATTGACTTGAGCCTAGTCAGACTATCTAGCATGACTCCCTTAAGGTAGACCAACTTTCTTTCTCACCCAGCAGTGATTAGCTGCCAATAGCTCCTCAGCTAAGTTTGGGACCTCCTGCCCATTTCCCCAGCCTATGCTGATTTTTATCTAATTGAGTTTACATGGGTCCTGTGCATGCTGTCACCATTGCTGTAAGTTCATATGAGAAAGTTCCCAGGAGCCTGGGGAACTCTGTTTCCTTATGGTCATGCACCACCCCTGACTCTTACAATCTTTTTGCCCCCTTCTGCCCCCCTCTTCTGTAATGGTCCGTAAGACCTGGGTGGGTAAGGTTTAATATAGGAGTCCTATCCAGCGACATACTTTCTGCAGTCTCTTATTCTCCACATTTTGGCCAGTTGTGGCCTTCTGTAGTCACCACCCTTTATTGCATAAGCAAGCTTCCCTGGTAAGAGTTTAGAGATGCATGGTATTCTCTCAGGAGTGTTCTGTAATTTATTTAAATAATTGACTTTTGTTGGAAATTTAAAGTGTACAGTTTTTACTTTTATGAATTATTGATGTAATGAACACAGTGTACAAAATTTTTATGTGTATTTATTTCTTTAAGATAAATACCTGCAAATACAGTTTTTTGATGAAGTTTTAGAGAGTGGTTCTGGAATGCTTCTAAGGTGCATAGTGAGTTGCCATAAGGAAAGTCCTTCAGTCTATATTCTCACACCTCAGTATGACAAACGCTTGGTTATTCCTATTCTTTCAACATTGGCTGTTCCTACCTTGAATTTAATTACTGTCAACCTGATAAGAAAATCATATTCTTGTTTGAATATGCATTTTATGATAAATAAGGCTGAATCTTTATGTGATTTGGACATGTATTTTTCCTTTGTGAATTGCTTTAACCTATTAATAGATCATTAAATCTCTTAATATACATATGTAATAGTTTACTAAATTTTTCAATTTCTTTCATTTGTATTTAAAGAAAATTATTTCAGTTAGCTCATATTTATGAGGTACAATGTAATAGTTTGATCCATGTATTAGGTAATGATTAACTCAGTCTTGTTAGTAAGCCTACCACCTTAAACTTTTAAGATTTTGTTTGAGCATATTCAAAATAATTTCTTCTAGTTATTATTGTATGTAGTGCATATGTTCACCATGGTGTCACATAGTTCACCAGAACTTATTTAAAATGATCAACCTATCTCTATTTCCCTTTCCCCCTAGTTTCTGGTAATCATTATTATCTTAAATTCTGTGAGATGAATTTTTGTAATTTTTTTAGAACAGAGGAAACAGCATGAGGTGTCTGATTTAATATTGCAAGCAGAAGTTCCCCCCTCGCCCCCTCTCATATTAGTCTGAGGTTACATATCACATTAGTAATCTAACTTAAAATGTTATTTGACTGCAGTTTGGGTCACTGACAAGGAATCAAATCTTAAAAATCAAGGAAACGGAAGTCAAAGAATAAAGAAATGAGTGAACATTTAATTAACTAAAATATACCTTTCTGGAAAATTGTGTCTACTTGGCTCCATAAGCAAACAAAATACCAATTAATATTTTTTAAAACATTATAATGTCATCAGTAATTTAATAAAATTTTGATTCTAAAGCTGTAGGTCATATAATAAACTTGAAGGATGGTGTAAAAACATTTAAAGGAAAAATATATACATGTAAGTGTGTATGTATATATACAAACAAATAAAATATCACTTTTTGTAGTAGACATAAATTTACAGGGAGAAAGAAATGTAACATGTAGTGATATCCGAATTGCGTGACTATTCTCTATTTTTCTTTAAACTTCAGTACTTTCCAAATTATTTAAGAGTATCCATCACACTTATAATCACAAAAGCCAAGAAAGATTATCTCAAATATGTTTAGAAGTGAATTTTCAGGGGACAGAATATTATTGGTCCAGAACATGAGTTGGGAACAGCTTGAGAGAGCATCCCCAGAGCTGACCTGTCTAGACTGATGAAATGTGGAGAGATCAGTGTTTATCTTTCTGTACTGACTTATTTCACTTTACATAATGTCCTACGTATATTGTTGCAAATGCCAGGATTCCATTTTTTTATGATAGAATAATATTCTGTTGTATCTGTGGACTACATTTTCTACATTTGCTTTCCCCATTAATCACATGAAGAGTTTTCATTTCTTGTCTGTTACAAGTAGTACTGAAGGTAAGAGTGTACATATCGCTTTGAATGACAATTTATTTCTTTTTGGGTATATGCACAACAGGGGGATGACAAGATATACAGTAGTTCTATTTTTAATGTTTTGAGGGACCTTCATTGTGTTTTGAACAGGGGGTGTATGAATTTACCTTCTCACGAACAATGTATAAGAGTTCCCTTTCCGACGGTCGTGGTGGTGGTGGCACATACCTTTAATCCTAGCACTTGGGAGGCAGAGGCAGGAGGATCTCTGTGAGTTCGAGGCCAGCCTGGTCTACATAGCAAGTTCCAGGTCAGCTGGGGCTACAGGGAGACCCTGTCTCAAAAAGACCGAAAAAAAAAAGTTACCTTTCCTTTGCTTCCTTCCCAACTTGTTTTTGTCTCTTCAGTCATTGCAATTGGGATGAAGTGTTATCTCATTGTGGTGTTTATTGGCGTTTCTCTGTTTGAGCAGTTATTTATTTATTTATTTTTATTTTTATTTTTTTTATTATTTTGTATCTGTTGACTCTTCGTATGTCTTAAGAAATACCTGTTTGGTTTATTGCCCCCTTTTGAATGAGATTTTCTCTTTTTGCTATTGAGTTCAGTTCTTTGTATACTCTGTGTTAACCCAACTTCTTTTCAAGTGTATAGTGTGCAAATAATTGACTCTGTTAGTTATATTGCCTGACTCTTCCAGTTGTTATTCTTTCCAGTGTTGACCATTGGTCCATATATACTATATAAGCACTCTATTGCTAAACTACACTCCAGTCCAGCTCTTCAATTTTGATATGTTTTAATGTGCAGAAGCCTTTTAGTGTGGTATAATACAATTTTTCAATTTTATTTTGTTGCCTGTGCAATTGGGGTTATGTCTAAAAAAAATCCTTGTCCAGGCCAGTATCCATGTTTTGTTTTACAAGACTCACAGATTTGGGTCTTTTATCTAAGCCTTTAATTCACTCAGAGTTGGAAGTTGTGACTGGTGAGAGGAAAGGCAGAAGTCTAATTTCATTCTTCTGTGTGTTCGTGCTCAGTTTATCAGCACAATTTATTGAGGAGACTGAATTTTCTGTGCTGTAGTCTTAGTTCTTTTGTCAAATATCAGCTCCAAATGTGCAGGTTTTTTTTTAATTTTTGTGCTTTCCTTTTTGTTCCATTTGTTTGCCTTTTTTTTTTCTGACACTGTGCTGCTTCAGATGTTATTAGTTGTATTGCAGTTATTTTAAACTCATATAGTTGTGGTATTTCTAGCTTTCTTCTTTTTTGCTCTTTTAGCCTTTGGATATTTTGGATATTTGATGTCTTTTATGGTTCTATTTCTAACACTGTGAAGAGTAATATTGATATTTTCATAGAAAATTTATTGAATCTTTTGATTACCTTTCGTAGTATATTAGCTCTTCAATAAATATACATGTAATATCTTTTCTTTTTCTTTTATTATTTGGTGACAGGTTCTTACTTTGTAACCCGGATGGCATGAACTTTGTTAGGTAAGCCAGGCTGGCCTTAAACTCACAGAGATCCATCTGCCTCTGCCTCTCAAGTGCTGGATTAAGGTGTGCACCGTCATGTCATGGCCAGTATGTTTCCATTTTATAATGTCCTCTTTGACTTCCCTTGTCAGTATTTTATGTTTTGTATTTTTATAGATATTTCTTTTTCTAAATTTATTTCTTGGTTTGTTAATTTTGTAGACACTGGAAGTGAGACTGTTCTGACTTCTTCAGAAAATTCACTATTAGTGGATACAAATAGTACTGATGTTGGTGTGTTATTTTTGTATACTGAAACTGCTGAATTTCATTATTCATTCCAACAGTTTTTTGGTTAATTAAGTCTTTGAAGTTTTCTATGTAAGAGATGCTGACAGGACAGTTCAACTTTCTCATTTTGAATTTGGATGTCCTTTTAAATATGTTCTGTTGCTCTGGCTTGGACTCCCAGCACTGTGTTAAACAAAACTGGTGAAGTAGGAATCTGGTCTTATTCTAAATCTTAGAGTGACTTTTATTTGTGGTAAGGTACATTCCTTCTTTATATACTGAGAGTTTTCACCATGAAAGAATGTGGAATTTTACTTGATCAAATGTCTGCTGCATTTATTTGAATGATTCCATTCTTGTTTGTTTTATTCTGTTATTTTTTCAGTCTTTTACTGTGCCTTTGAAATTTCATTTGCTAGTATTTTCAGTTTTTTAGATAGTATTTTTATTACTTACTTGAGAATTTCATACAATGTATTTTGGTTATATCCACCTCCCCATATTTTCCGAGATCCACCCTACCTCCCTACCCAATCAAATTCATATCCTCTTTTTTTTTAAACCCATCAAGTCCTATCTGTGTTACCCAAATACTCTTGGGTGTAATGCTATCCCCTTGAGCATTGTCAACCTACCTAGTGTCACACCTTAAAGAAACTTGAGTCTCCTCCCAGCAGCTATCAGTTGCCTGTAACTCCTTAGCTAGAGCTGGGGCTTCTTGCCCACCTCCCCAATGTACTAGCATTTCGTTTGGTTTGAGCTTGTGTAGATCTTGTGCCTGCTGTCCCAGTCACTGTGAGTTCATATGTGCCCCTGTCCTGTTGTATCCAGAAAGCACCATTTCCTTGTAGTTGTCCACTGGTTTCCTAGTACGTTGTGAGTATTTTTGCACCTGTGTTTATTCTTTAGGGATATTGGCATTTGTTTTTTGTTTTGCTTTGTTATATTTTTATGTGTGTCCATCTTTCTTGTCATACTCACTTTCAGAGTCTGTCTTCTATTTTTTATGGTGGTGTCCTGTGTGGAAATTTATATTTTACATTTCTAGTCTAAAATATTCTCTTGTATGTTTTTTGGCCTATGCAGGTATGCCTTTTCCTTCCCTCCAGAAGTAGATAAATATTAACTCTTATTTTATTTTTGAGTTATTTAAGCTTCTTATTTAAACATTAATTCATCTGAAGGTTATTTTATTATAGTGTAAACTATTTCACACTATAAATTACATTTATTCCAGCACTGTTGCTCTAGTACACTTTTCATAAATCAGTGAAATGCTTCGTTTGATCACATGTAACCTGTTTTTAGACTTTTCTAGTAATCTGAATATTTTATTTTATTTTATTTTATTGTTTTTGGTCCTGATAGCATGTTTTAAAGTGGCAATGTAAAGCATAAAGTGGGAAGCCTCCAGTGGGACATCTGATCTTTTGGGAAATGATAAGTTTCCCTCTATGGGGCTGCAAAAATAACAGCCCCCAAAAGTGTAATTTTAAAATATAAAATATAACATCAGCTCTGAAAAACAGCAAACTAAAATGAAAAAAAACCATAATGGAAATGTTTATAACTCATAACAGAAGACTAATTGCATGTGAAGAGTTTCTTCAAATTTCTATGAAAATATTAGGATCTTTGTAAATAAGTAGGTATAGCATGAAAAAAGAGAACATTGAAATAGCCAATAAAATACCTGGAAAAAATTTTTTTATTAATAGTAAAATGAAAAGAGCAGTATAATCAACAATAAATTAAGACTAACTAATCCCCTTTGAGTTGTATTGGTGGCATGCTTATAGTATCATATATTGAGATGCTGAAAGTAATAACTGGCCACTTACAGTAGAAGTTGTAAATATGTTCATTGCTCTAGACTGAGTACCTCCAGATCTAGTAATTTATTAGAAGGAAATAATTCAATACAGAGTTTAAAAAGTTTGCAAGGATTATGGAACTATTTTTTTTTTTGAGCTTTTGTAATTTCATAAGACAGTTCTTTGACAGTTCTTTTTCCCTTCCCATCCATGTTTGTCTTTTTGAGACTAGGTTTCCTTGTAGCCCCAGCTGTCTTGGAACTCACTAGGTAGAACAAGCTGGCCTTGAACTCAGAGATCCACCTGCCTCTGTCTCCCAAGTGCTGGACTAAAGGCATGCGCCACCATTCCTGGCACTCATAAAATAGTTCTCAATCAAACTTAGACCCCCTCCTCCTTCGATGCCTCCCCATCCCCCAACTGGACCTTATGTATTGCACCATACATGTTCAGTCCTGTTCATTCAGGCATTTGTACCCAAATGTCCTTCTGTGTAAATTTATCCACTGGAGTCTAGTCAGCCCATCTAGTGATCATATATGTGAGTCATACTCCCCTCATTCAGCACGAATCAGTCTGTAATAAATAGTTCTCACTCTAATGCCAGACCACCTACTATTTTTCTCCACCCCTTTGGGCCTTTGTTTAATTGAGTTCACATGGGTCTTGTGCTTGATGCCACCATTGCCACAAGTTCATATGGGCAGCCTTCCAGAGGCCTGGAAGCCTCTGTTTTCCTGTGTTCATGGACCAGCCCTGGCTCTTATAATCTTTCAGCCCCCCCCCTTCCACAATGGTCCCTGATGTGTGGGTGGATGAAGTCCCCTATAGGAGTCCTATCTTACACTCTACAGTCTCGTATTCTTTAAAACCTGGGAAGTTGTGGCCTTCTGTGCACATCACACTCTGTTGTATAAGGAAGATTTACTGGTGAGAGTTGAGGGATGCATTAGTTTTCTCTACCCCTTGATCTGCTGTGTTCTATGAGCCTTAGCTGTAGAGGTTCAACTCTAGATATGTCATCTAGCACTGGGCATCACTCAGACATATGTTCTCTGTGTCTGACCAGATGTGCAATTCTGCCGTAGCCTCCATCTGTTGCAAAAAGAAGCTTCTTTGATGAGTGGTGTACTGGTATGCTTGTCTGTAAATATAAGGATAGATATTTAGCACATAGTAATAAATTCCATTTGTCTAGAGATATGAAAGAGATAGGGTTTCTCTAGGATCTATGTCCTCTCCTGACGTGTGCATTTGGATGAGTTTACAGTGCCACCCATGAGTTCCCTACCACTGAGAGAGCTTTATGTCCAATTACATAGCTGTTGATTGTTCCCCAGATAACAGTACTGCTACTGTACCAATAGAGGTAGTTTGCCCTGCCAGTCCTTATGGTTATTAGGCTTTAGGACTGGGTTGGACCATTGATTTTCTCCCTTGGGGATTTGCATATCATTATCTAGCATTATGATAGCCAAACCAGGGTTAGAAGGCTTTCAGGTCAGCTCCTGCTCCATTGCTTCAAGTCCTGTATTTGAAGTATGTCCTGTCTTCAGCATTAGGGTCTTATCTACTAGTTCTGCGAGATAACCAAGAGGTTTAGCAATACCCTGTGTTATTTTGGGACTCCTGGACCACCTTCTCCAGTCACTCAAAGGTAGGTCTCCTGTCTGGCACTGTGTTCCTTGCCAAGCAGCTCCCAGGTATACATATGCATTAATGTTCAGACACTCTATATGCATTTCTCATGGGGTTTTGAAGACATTACTTTTCTCTCTAGGTTTCCTAGCCCCCTGTATTAGTCACTTTTCTGTTGCTGTGATAGAAACACTAACCAAGGAAATTATAGAAGGAAGAATTTATTTGAGCTTATGGTTCCAGGGGAATTACAGTCCGTCTTGGTGGGGAGGCATGGCGGCAGAAGTGGCTGGAGGAGGAGTGGAAGCTAAGTTCTACATTTTCAAGCAGGCACAGGAAACAAGAGAGCAACTGGAGATTTGGCAAGGCGTAAGAACTCTCTAAGCCCGCCACCAGCGACATGCTTCCTCCAGCATAGCCACAACTTCTAAGACCTCCCAAAACAGTGCCACCAACAGGGGGCAAAATGCCCAAATATTTGGAGCCTTTGGGGGATATTCTCATTCAAACCATCACAGCCCCCAAAATTCATTCATCTCTACTCCTTTTTCTCCTATCTGGCCTCCCTCCCTCCCTAGTGACAGTGCCCTCATTATATCCCCATCCTCTACCAAATACCACCCTCCTCCCACCATCCTCTCTCTCCTGACTTTCCTCCGTCCCCCACACCATGTTCCCTTGCATGCTCCTCCCTCCTCCCCTCCCTGTATGGCACTATTTTAATAAAATATTTTATTTATTATTTTTATTTATTTTGTGTGTATGACTGTATTGCCTGTGTGTGTGCAAGTGCACCTGTGTCATGCAATGCCTGCGGAGGCCCAAAGCCACTGTTGGATCCCCTGGAACTGGAGTTACGGACAGTTAGCTGCCATGTGGGTGCTTGGATTCGAACCTGGGTTTTCTGCAAGAACTGCCAGTGTTCTTAACCACTGAGTCATCTCTCCAGCCCCATGACACTGTTTTTAAAGCTACTTATAATAAACTTTGAAAAGCACATATATGTTGGATGTGTATCAAAGAAGCTGTGTATCTCAATGGAGTCTAGCTTCTTGACACTAGTAGAATATAACCTCACAATGTGGCCCAAGATGTGGTCTGTAGCATCCTGCTTTATGCATAAATACAGTCTACATAGATGAATACAGACACTCAAGGAGCAATATTAAAATGAGTGTTCAGAAATACCTGATACAGCTGAAGAAGTGTGAGCCAGGCTTTAAATGTCCCTTGTATGCACTACTATCCTAGTATCTCTCCTCCTTTTCCTGAAGCATGTAATTATTATGTTAAATTTTACTGAGTTTTCCCTTGTATTTTGTTAAGTGGGTTTCCTGTATATGTATCTCTTGCAAATATATTCTTCATCTTTTTTTTGACCTTGCTTAACTTTGAGAATTCTATAATTTGTATGAAATTCTTGACTTTGTTGTTCAGTATTATGCTTGTGAGAATTATCCATACAGATGCCCATACACATCCTGCCTCCCCCATGGCATTTTGCCACATTGTTTGTATATGGTAGTCTAGGTTTTCAGATATTTAGCTTCACTAGGTTATACTGGTTTACCAAAGTACATCTATTTTATTTGCTGTCAGCTCTCAGATTTTTAAGTCCTTCTTCTCAGGAAATATATGTCAGAAGAAAATATGTTCATGCTAAAATAAGATTATTCTGTACATAGCATCTACACTATTTTTAGTCAATAGTCCTGACCTTTCAATCCATTCAAATACATTTTTCTCTCATCTGTCTCTCACATACAACTTTCCCCAGCATTCCCCCCTCATAACCTTTTCAAAAGACACGGATAATAGTGTACAGTTAGGTGCTATGAGTTGCTTCTTTGTAAAATTAAATTTAAAGTTAGCATCCAAAGCACTGGGTTTCATTATGTCATTTTTGTGCAGACCTGTTTTAGTTTTTGTGGTTCTTTTGACGGGGTCTCCCTAGCTCCAGACTTTTTGGAAGTCACTCTGTGGACCAGGCTGGCCTTGATGTCATAGAGATCCATCCACCTGCATGTGCCTCCTCAGGGCTTAGGCCATATTTTGTTTCTATTTATTTCCCATTGCCTCCCCTCCCTTATCTCCTTTTTTTTCCTGCTTGTCCTTTTCTTTCCTCCAAATAGTCCCCATCTACTTTCATGTCACGTATGCTCTGTTACATCTTCCCCTCCTGCCCTGCTTAAGATCTCTCCTTCCCCTACAAAATCTCCTTTATGTCGAAGTTTCATGTATTATGTACTGTAAAGCCCATTTTATTCTAGTGTAGGCTGTTCTTTTTGTTTTTGTTTTCTTTGTTTTTTGTTTGTCTTTGAGAAAGGGTCTCACTATGTAGCAGTGACTGGCCTACAACCCACAGAGATCCCCTTGCCTTTGCTTCTTGAGTGCTGGAATTAAAGGACTGTGTCATACCGCCAGGTTCTTCTGTTTTTTTCTTTCTTCTTTTTTTAAAATGAAACATATTAAAGATTGGGCAGTGCAATACCAATTTTTCTGCCTTTGCTATTTGAATACTTTCTTCTTTACATTATTGTTTACTGTGTTCCTCTTTCCGATGATTTGGATTCAAGATTAACATTTTTGACTAGAATATATCTTCGGTGATGTGACTTTCATGTTGGAGCATACCAGAATACACATGGTATAATTGTTGATCTACCATATAGTTAAGAACCACCCTGAGAATAATGATAATCTGATGCCTTCATAGTTTGAATATGTTTTGATCCCGTGAGTATTAATCTTGCTGATACTGAAAATATAAACTTTGTTCAGTACTTTGTAAGGTCCATCAGAAGGAAAGATGCATCGGACCAGCCCAG
This sequence comes from Nannospalax galili, assembly GCF_000622305.1. Classification (NCBI taxonomy): domain Eukaryota; kingdom Metazoa; phylum Chordata; class Mammalia; order Rodentia; family Spalacidae; genus Nannospalax; species Nannospalax galili. The sequence continues at coordinate 5,988,823 of NW_008331140.1, forward strand.
ACTGGAGCACTCAGTCCAACGGGAACAGGGAATCGGAGAATGGGCAAGGATTTCGCGAGTGACAAACAGACACAACACAAGAGATGGTTGATGATCTGAATGTAATTTTCTAAAGTGGAGCATCAGATTTTATACAAGTTACAGAACAAGACTGTGCAAGCATCAGGTTGATTTCATGGTTAATCATTTTCTTAGAAATACAATTCAAAATCAAAGCAATACAGTACAGTGTAGAGTGTTCTTATCTAATTAATCAGGTGCTTAGACTATTTGTCCTTTTTCCTTAGTACTTTGGCAACATCAGCTACTTATAAATTTCATGGTTGGTAATTTTATGCTTTTGTTTTTTCAATTTTATTTTACTTCTGAGGTTTCCATGGCCGAGGCCAATGACTAGGTCAGTGGAGTTGAGGAAGTGGTTCATCAGTGGGCTAGGGGATTCTAAATATGCTCTCCTTTCCCTTAAGGGGATGCCATAGACTACCTCTCCCTTACTCGTAGGCAATTCCAAAGTCTGTCTTAACTGTAGGCAGCAATCTTCTTTTAGTATCCCTATAATCTCCATGAGTCAACTCTAGGAACTGAAGTAGGGGGATTATTTACAAATAATTCTTGCTGTAACTTATCTAGAATTTTCCAAGGTTGCCTATTCTTAGCTACTTTACTTATTGTTTGAAACAAGAGAGGAGCATTTGGAGGAAGGCTAATATCGGGCAACTGAGTTCCAAGGATATCATCCGTATCTAGTCTCTCTTTAGGTGGGCCTAATGACCTGAGAAGGTACAAAGCAGTTCCTCTATGAGGAAAGAACAGGAATAAAGACAGCAATGAAGACAAGAAGTAAAGCAGAACAGCCAAGGACACAGCATGCTTTTTTTTTTTTTTTCCTATTTTAACATTTTTATTTATTTATTTACTTTTTTCATTTGTTTTAATTAGTAGAAGCATTTCATTACAACAGCATTAACCTATTGAATAACATTTTTCTGAGCTAGGGTACATCTCTTTCAAAATTGGCTGTACATTTCTAGGTTTACAGATGAATTATTACACTTATAAAATCTTATACTCATTATAAACTCTCTAAGAGATAAAATTAAATTAGGTTCCAATGTTTAAAAAAGATCTCCTCTTCATTGTCAAAACACACAGTTTCATACAGAAAAATTCATTCCAAGCCTATTGACATTGAGACGTTTTCACATGCATTTCCAATCTCTATATACATGACTATCACTGGTCACAGTCACCCACCTTCTGAGCTCCTCGGCATCTGAGCATGAATACAAACTCATCAGAT
>NW_008331140.1:5992399-6023365 GCF_000622305.1 Nannospalax galili
GCCACGTCCCGAAGCAGTGCTCCTGGAGCCCAAGGAAGGCACCAAGCTGGCCTGGGCGAAAAGGATCAGGAAGCAGCACCGGTTCCCCAGGTGTCTGTGGACCCAAGACCAGGAATGGCGCAGGGCCCAAACCAGGAGCAGAGAACATCGGGGGAAATGGAAGGGCGAATGAGGCTGGGGGAGTCAAGGTGTGGTGGGCTCCGCGATAGACCCACCCCAAGAGGCCTGAGGATAGGAGAGCACCACAGCATGCTTTTTTAACACAGCCATTCTCCAGGAAGCATTCTTCCTTTGAAGTTTTCTCATCTTGACCCACGGAGAGTACCTCACGCGGGCTCCACTGGAGGTGGCATGACAGAAAAACAACATGATGAGCGACTACTGCAGCACAGGTTTTATTTGGGGAAAAAAAAAAACCCAAACGCAAACCAAACCAAACCAAAACAAAAACACTTTGGAAGGAAGCTCTCTAGTTCAAGAAACCAGAGTGCTCTTGATCTTTGTTTATAGGCTTTTTCTCATCCTCTATTGGCCATTACTGGGGCTAACCATTGAGTGGTCAAAGAATTTGAGGTGTTAAATATCTCCTGTGAGTAGATGTTACTGGGGGTCCATAGGGGAAGAAGATACGTGTTTATGAAAACAAGTTACTTTATTTCTAGGTCCCGAGTTATTTTAGTTTCAGTAACTGTATTGTAACCAAAATGGGGGAGCTTATAAAATGGTGGGGCCTTGGTTAGCAGGTATTTGTTCAGTTTTTGAATCAAGCATTCACACCCTAGTTTGTGTATTAATTAGTACTCATTGTTTAAGCAAGATATTTTATTAGCACTACCCAATTTTTTTCTGAATTATTTGATTCATTTTGCATTCATTAGCTGCCATTGAATATAGTTTCCAAGGGAGACCATATGTTTGCAGCATTATTGAATACCAGTGAGAATACTCTTTTTTCTAGGATTAGGTCATTTGGGAAACAGAACTGTCAAGTTTCTTTGTGGGATTGGATGAAGACATATTCTGTATCAGTGCAATACTTTTCACCACACTTTAGATTTAGACTCATTCAAACTCTCTGGGTCCTGGTCATAGCTTTACCTTGCCACTTACCTTGTATTGACTTTGGACAGATTAACCTCTGCTTCTGTTTTCTTCCCCTGCACTGCCTATGTAAATGTGTGGGCAAAAACTGGAAAATTAAAAAAAAACTTTTTTTAAATTATAGAGCAAGTTAAGCTGATTGGAATAGTTTTCTTAGCAGTGTTTTACAAGCTAAATGCGTAGATGGGGAAGAAAAGTAATTGTCACAGTACTGCTGAATTTGAGTGTTTCTAGTATGCAGTTTAAAGTTGCTGACTTGCCAAAAAGTGTTTCATGAATTTTGCTTTGGGTTCCATTTATGCTTTTTGAAATAAAGTGTAAATATTTGTTAATGCAGTAAAACCAATTTTAATTCAACAAAATTTGCCATGTGTTGGTTGATTTCAAATAGTTATTTACAGTGGTGGACATTAAAACTGGACCTTGCATATGCTAGACAAGGCTAGGTAAAGAGCTGAGTGTAGGGACTCATGCTTGTAATCTCGGAACATTGGAGGCTGAGGCAGGAGGATTGCCATTAGTTCAGTGCCAGGCTAGACTATACAGTAAGACCTTTTCTCCAAAACAAAAATGAAATTTTCATTAGCCATGTGCATTTATATAGGTTATATCTGGGTTTTGTATCCAAGATTGCTCGTGTGTGAGTGAGTGCGTGCGTGTGTGTGTGTGTGTGTGTGTATTCCAAAACCTGGATAAAAATCTCCAGATCCTACACACTTTAGGCCCAAGCATTTTGGGTAAGGGATACTCAACCTGTACTTTCATTTCAATTTTTATTGTGTATGTGTGCATGGGTGTGCATTAGTGACATAGTGAGTGTTTGGAGGTCAGAGGATAACTTTCAGGAGTTGGTTCTCGCCTACTGTGGGTTGTAGGGATCAAACTCAAGTAATCAGGCCTGCGTGGTAAGCACCTTTATGAACTGAGCCATCTCCTTGGCCTAGCCTATTCTTTAACATTTAATTTATAAAGCTTTATTTATTTATTTGTTTGTTTTTGGTGCTCTACCACTCAGCTGTCTTTCTGGTCTGCCCGGTACATTTTAAAATCTTAACATTTTGGAAAATTGATTTCATAGACTTTCATATAAGCAGGAATGTGAATCGATAGTATTCTTGGAATGAGCTCTCATTCAATCTCATCATGTACTGTAGACCATTTTATTATGGAAAAATTTAAAAATAATTAAGTAGAATCCCCTTACCCCATGAGGTATCAATTTCCAGGTTCCATCAGTTATCAGCTGCTAGCCACTTTTGTTTTCTCTGTATTTTCCATCTTCTCTCATTTCACTGTACAACCCTAAATTAATTTGAAGCAAATCCCAGACATCACATCTTTTTTATCTATAAATATTTCAACATGTATCTAAGAGATAAAGTCACTTCTTTTAAAATACAAGCACAGTACCTTTATCCAATACCTTCCTTTGTTTCTTAAATTTTTTCATCGAATTTCTTTGCTAGTGTACGGAATTCACTATGTAGACCAGGCTGGCCTTGAACTCACAGAGATCCGCCTGGCCTCTGCCTCCCGAGTGCTGGGACTAAAGGTGTGTGCCATGACACCCAGCTGTCATTTTGCTTTGTATACTATTTTTAAAAAATATACCTTGAATATAATTCAACTAAGGACTTTTTACTCATTTTTTTTTTTAAGTGAAATGACATTTCCCTAGGTTTTTAATAGGGAGGAAGAGTTAGGATAGGTCTTCAGACTTTACTGCTCCAGATCTTTTTCTTCTGTTTTCTTGCAATTAGCAGACATGTAACCTGGAATCTGAAATCTGTTGGCTGTTTCCCTTGGCTAGTTTTATTAGAATCTTCTTTGTTTTCTGCTATGTTTTTTTTTTTTTTTCTATTTTGGTGAATTTGAAAGATATTCACATAAGAATAATTTTTCAGTGTAATAGTTTTTATTCATTTATTCCCCCATTCCCTCTCCAGCTTTTCAGATCAACCCCCCCATCTGCCTTCCAACTTCATGTCCTTTATATATCCTACTGAGTCCAGTTAGTGTGCCCATATGTGAATGGGTGTGGAACCATCTATTGGAGCATGTTCAACCTACCAGGGACCACACCCCTAATACAAACTAACTTCCTGTTTCCTAGTCATCATCAGGTACCCATAGCTCCTCAGTTAGGGGTAGGGGCTCTTGTGTTCCTCCTCCATCCATGCTGGAGTGTTGACTGGCCTTCCTGCAGATCTTGTGTCAGAACCACAACTGCCATAAATTTACCAGTGCAAAAACTCCAGTCATGTCCAAAAGACAGTTTTACCTAGTCCTCCCTGACCTCTGGCATTTACAGTCTTTCCACCCCTCTTCCATGATAGTCCCTGAACCTCTTGGGTGGAGGGAATGTAACATAGATGTACCATTTATTGGTGAAGACTCCATGAATTCTTGATTTCTGCACTTTGACCGAGTCTCTGTGTCATCTGCTGCACAAAGGTGCTTTATAATGAGAACCGAGAGCTGCATTAATCTATGGTAATAAAGATACATATTTAGAAGGCAGTTTGATACTATGCCCGTTTATCAAAATAATGGTAGTAGGTTTACCCATGCTACCTCAAAGCCATAAATTCTTGCCCAGATTTACAGTAGCAAATATGAGTTTTCCTCCTGTAGATTGGGTCTTAAATCCAGTCAGAAAGTGGTTACCCAATAACATTTATACCATTGGTGCACTCGTGGCATCTTCAGCAATAAGTTTGTACTGGATAGCTTTAGTTGTCAACTTGACACACTTGGGTAGAGGGAACCTCATTGGGAAATTTCCTCCATTGGACTGGCCTGTGGCCATGTCTGTGGAGCATCATCTTGACTATAGAGTGATGTGGGAGGGTCCATCCCTCTGCAGGTGGTGCCACCCATGGGGAGGTGGGCCCATGTTGTATAAGAAAGCAGGCTGGGGCAGGGGGCAGAGAAGCAAGTCAGTAAGCAGTGTTCTTCTACGGCCTGTGCTTCACCTCCTGCCTCCAGGTTCCTGCAATGATTTCCTACCTTGGACCCCCTCAGTCATGAACTATGACTCAGGAGATATAAGGTAAACCCTTTCCTTCCCAAGTTGGTATTGGTCAGAGTGTTTTGTCAGGGCAATGGAGAAACAAACTAGAAGTAACATCAAATTGTCATAAGCAGCTACCAAGAGTGGTGGCAATAACCTGCTTTGTTTTGGGGGATCTGTGGGACCTCTCCCCCTCCCAAACAACTTTAGGAAATGTATCCCACATACCTGGTACTAGGTGTTTTATTCGGGAACTTACAGCATCTGGGACAAACATAATCTCCCCTGCAGTGTAACTCTATTTAATTGTGTGTGTGTGTGTGTGTGTGTGTGTGTGTGTGTGTGTGTCTATGTTTTGGGAAGATTATAAAATAGTAGGTTTCTATATTGCTATTTCAACCATCCTTAGTGTTAGTTACTCATCCCCCTACCCTTTCTTTTCCCCAAGCTTCCATCCCTTTCTTCCATTAAACCTTACCACCACCCCCCCCCCGCCAGCCCAGGGATTTGTCACTTCTCAACATAGGGATTTGTCCAGAAGACTTTGGTTTGGTTTCCCAGGGTTCTGACCCTCTCCCCTGGTATTTGCAGAGATTTCTTTTCATTTAACCATATGAAAGCCTCTTGTTTTTTTCCCTACTGGTCTCAGAGTGGCCTAGCAAACTTCTGGTGAGTACATGGTGACAATTTGGGTTTTCTAGCTGTTAAGGCTATGTAATATTTGCTTTCCCTTGATTTTTTATAGATGTTGATTATTAGAATTGACCCACTCACATTTTAGGGTTTATGAAAATATCACCCACCTTTGACTCAGGAACCATTGTGGAAGAGTGGGTGGAAAGATTGTTAGGGGCCAGGGCTCGTTCATGAACAAAGGGAAGCAGAGGCTTTGAGGACACTTGAAGCTTGCACATGTAAACTTGTGGCAATGGTGGCATTGAGCACAGGACCCGTGCAAACTCAATTAAACAAATCCCCAGAGGGGAGGAGAGAAATGGGTGGCTGGCTGGCCCTAGACTGAGAAATATTGGAGACCGATTGATGCTGGATGAGAGAGAGAGTATGCCCTACATATGATCTCTAGATGGGCTGACTAAACTTGAGTAGAAGAATTTACAGTGAAGGACATCTGGGTACAAATACTTGACTGGCTAGGACTTATATTTGGAGGAATACATGAAGTCTGGTGGGGGGATGAGGGGCATGGATGGGGGAGGGGGTCTAAATTGATTTAGAACTGTTGTGTGAAGTGTACAAAAGATCAATAAAAATGTTTTAAAAAAAGAAAAAAAAGAATCTTTCATTGGCAGGGTTTGTGATAGATATTGTCGCCTTTGATTTGGTACACCTGCTGCATTGTCTCTATTGGAGGGTCTTCAGGGACATTCATCAATTCTGCTCCTGCAGTCTTCCTAGAATGCCATTTTTGTTTTTCATTTCTAAGACTATAGGCCCATTTGTTGATTTAGCATTAGCATTCAGAATCTGAACTGGCTTCAGAATCTGAAATTAACCTTTGTATCACATATTCTAAGCCCTTTATTTTTATCTAATAGGAACATCTGTAAGGAAGCTGAAGTCTAGATATGGTTAGTACCTTTTTCCATTGTCACAGTTATTTTATAGAAATAAGAAAATAAGCATGTCTTCTTGATGTGTCATTTAGTGTAGCACTCTGAATATTGCAACAGTGTTCTTATTATTAACCATTTTTAAGAGGTTACATCCTATATAATTGAAAACAGAAATAGAACATTTCATTAATATTTTAATGGGAAGCATACTATTCTAAAATGCTAGAAAAATTATGCATATAAGTAAAATATTCTCACAAGGAAGAAATCCATTAGACTTTAAACTTCATTTATTAATGTGTGTGATATTTTTGTGAGGAATTAATGTTAATTAAAATACCAGTGAATTTAAAAACAGTATATTTTCTGTTTTTGTAGTTCCCTAGGCTATTTCCTTGGCACTTGTTTTTTTTTTTTTCATTTTTAAAGTAACCACTAAAAAGATAGTCTTAACATCTAAACTGTAATGTAGAATTTAAGTCAGAAATAAACAAAATGACTGGAGCCCAGGTTAAAAGTCCATTTCTGTGTAATTTACAATGTCATAATTTTTGAGTGACTACAAATATGTAGTTTTACCTTTGCATTGCTTCATCTATGTTGGTATAGGTCTCTATATAGGGTTGTTACACTAGTAAAATAAAAGATGTGGCTTGCTAAAAGCTTGTATTTACAAGTTTGTTCATGCTGGTAATTCTGTTTCTTTTCCTAAAAAAGAAGTTATTCTTCATAAAAGCAGTCATAGTAAAATTTCTAGTTCTATGTAATTTTCTTTCCATTTTGGTCTTCACTAGTTATAAATAACACATGAAATGACTTTCAAGGTAGAAAGCAGGAATCCATTTTGAAATGTTCTATAAAATAAAGAGTGATTTATGGTTTCATATGATTTGAGCTGAAAGCACTCGGGCTTTTCCAGGTCATCAAAGTCCTGTCAGGGGAATCTATTATTTATTGTTCGATATGCTGGGAGTGGTGTAAGTACTTTATTTTATGTTTATCTTATGTAAGTGTAGTGTTAGGAAAAATCAATTCCAAATATGAATACAGTTTTAAGAATGTATCATGGAGAACTAACCTAAGTATTATAGCTGTAAATGATGAGGTTCAGTCTTGAGGATTTAGATTAAAGGTGACTTCAACAATGAGTGAATAATGTCCTTCTTATACAAGATATTAAAGATATTATTCTTGAAAATATTAATTTCATACCTTTGAGGCCTTGATTTTACCCTTATGCCTTTGTTTGATTATTAAACATTATCTGGACAAATTTTGGAAAACGGCAGGAAGCTGGGGCTATTCAGATAGCGTATTACTTTCTAGCTGCCCACTTTATAACAGAACCTCAGCTGAGATTGGTCTGATGAACACTTCAACTTCCCTTAATACAATGCTTAGGAAAAGCCTTTTTTCCTCTTATGTATTTATCTGTTTTTAATAAAATGACATTGCTTTCAAAGTGGTTGTTCTCAAAGCAGAATAAGGCATATTTGCTATATTTGACTTGCAGAGCAAATATTTTGGGACAGTATCACTAGTTTAATAATCATATTTAGTGGAAAATGTTTAAAATCTATCGAATGTTTTAAGAGCATTTATAGAGTACATAATGAAAATAATTTATTTACTTTAAAATATTTTATTTATTACATTTACAATTTTTTTATGTGTTTGAGTATTCTGCCTGTATGTATGTAAGTGTGCCCAAGTCTTGCAATGCTAGCAGAGACCAAAAGGTGTTGGGTCCCCTGGAACTGGAGTTATGGAAGGTTGTTTGCTGCCACATGGGTGCTGAGAACTGAACCCGTGTCCTCTGGAAGAACAACCAGTGAGTGGTCTTAACCTCTGAGCCATCTCTTTAGCCCCTTATTTACTTTTTATAAATAACCTTAACTTATATAACTAACTAGTAAAACAATGTACAAGTATCATAATTTTCTCTTATTCAGAAATTCAAATTTAGATTTAAAAATTTATTTTGATTTAACCTTTAATGTGTATTAGTATTTTTTCTGCATGTATGTAAATGTACCTGTGTTGTGCATTGCCCATAGAGAGGAGGGCACTGGATCTCCTGGTACCGGAGGTGTAGATTGTTGTTAGTTGTTATGTGGATGCTTGGAACTGAACCTGGGTGCTCTGTAAGAGCAGCCAATGATCTTAACCACTGAGCCATCTCTCTAGCCTCTAATGCAGATTTTTGTTAGTGTCCAACTAAAAATATTCATGATATATGCTAATTTTGAAATAGCTTAAAAAGCTTTCTTTAGTAAATATACTTACCCTGAAGATCCAGAAAATGATCCATATGAGAATTTGGTAAAAGAATTATCTGGAATACTTTTAGAAGCATATCACTTAATCTAGGTATTACAGATTTTCTTTTTCATTGCAAGAATAAGGGGAAAGACTTGTACAAGGGGAAATAAACACAAAAACACATGAACAATATTTTCTAAAAATTTAGGAAGTAATCTGATAAAAAGTACTTTCTTTGACCACTCCCACTGTGTAGATCATGGTGTACAGCTTTCTATATCTTTTCCTTTCTGTTCTCTTAAATTCAAATATATAAACTGTAAGTCTTACTATCTAAAACTTTCAAGGCAGTTTCTGAATCTATACAGACTGAGGTAAGAATCTATCTTTTGTTAATATTTAGATAAACTGCATGAAGCATCAACAGGAAAACATGCTGTTTTCCCTCAAAATTTCAGTAAACTTGAAAAGACATAAAGAGATTAAAAATATCCTTAATTTTTTAAATTAAAAACATTTTACTTGAGGATATATAATACATGACTTGGTGATCAGAGTAGTTGCCTCCCATGGAAGAGGCCTGCATTTGATATTCAGCACAGAAAAAGATACGATTCTTCTAATCTTTGAGTATTTTTTTAATATTTCAGTGAAAATTTTACAATTTTAGTTTTTTAGACTGAATCTGAAGACAGAATTGCTTAATTTCTTTCACAGTCTCTGACCAGAAGTTTAATTTGACCAACTTGTTTTGCTGCTAGACATGCTCAATTGTAAGCACTTTCTAGGTCACAGACAGCACCCACAGGGTCAGCTGACATTCTTTGAAATTGAGAAGCTTTTTCACACAAAGTTGAAAGTGCTTATCTTACACTCACAGATATATGTACCATGGTTTTCAATGATGAAAACGTCCACATCTATAATCTCACCACATCTCAAGCACATTTGTGTTCCAGATTACCTGCCATTCAGATAGTTTGGGGACCTTCTCCAATACATTTTCTTAAATATTGCAGTCTTCTAAAACCAAATGAAAAGTAATCCTGATAAGGCTCTGAATTCATCATCTAACAAAAGTTGACTTGTTTGGAAAATTTCCTGGAATACAGATATGTCTTCTGGCACAAAGTGCAGTAATAGTACCTGGCTTATCATGAAATCTACAATCCCTGTATGAACCTTCATCTCAGAATAAATCTGGTGAACAACAAAAAGCAGCAGTCTCAACCAGTGCATATACTCAACATTGCTAATGGAATGCTCTGAATTTGCATCCCCTTTTCCAGGGGTCCTAGGTCCTCCTCAGCTGTGTAAGTAATGTGCCCTGGCTTCATAGCCTCCAGCCCAAACATGCTTAGAAAATTACTTTAAAAAATGCATTTAAGGAGCTGGAGAGATGACTCAGTGTTTAAGAATACTCGCTTTTCTTCCAGAGGACTGGGTTTTGATTCCCAGCACCCATGTGGTGGCTAACAATGGTTGGTAGCTCCAGTTCCAGGTGATCCAACACCCTCTTTTGGCCCCTGTGGGTATTGCATGCATGTAGTGCACGTACATAATGCAGTCAAAACACCTATACACATAACATAGAAATAAGAAAATTTTCTTTAAAAAATACAATTAAGGTCCAGGCCACAGCAGAGACAGACAGATCTCTGTGTGATCAAGGTCAGCTGTGGGTCAGGGAGACCCTGCCTCAAAAAATAAAATATATTTAAGTAAGGTCTTTGAAGATAAGGTAAATAAATGGTAAGGAAGTGATAGCCTTTTGAAACCCATCTGTGCCACTAAATTTTCTCCTTCCTGCTTTCTTTTTGACTCACCCTCACTCTCTCAGTCTCTTGCTCTTGACGCTGGTGGACAAACCTACATAACTCATTTTTATCTTGGGTTTCCCATGGTTTATATCATAGGGAGGGAGGACTAACAAACCACACAGCAGGCTCAGTAGCAGTTCAGGTCGCTTTTGCACCTGTCCACAGTCTCCATTACACTTCCTTTTTCCTTCCGATCTGCCCATGGCTAGGCTCCACCCTTCTTCCCAGGGTGCCCTGCAGTAGTGCTTTTCGGAGGAGTAAGTGCTTTCCAGGCTACAACATCAAATAGCTAATCTTACCTGAAGAAATAGGAGGAGACCATTTGCAAGTTGGCAGGAGGTACTGTATAAGTGTTTCCTATCATTTTGTTCCTACTCCTTGTTAGAATCTTTAAGATAGATTATCAGGCCCATTGAACAGTGAAAACATTGCACTTGTATATTATGATCACACATTTTATAGAGTATGCAGCGAAATGCTATGTGATTTGTCCCTGATCAATGTTAGACATTAGCAAGGTATATTTGTAAAACTTAAACTTATTTTTTTTTGTCTTTTTGAAACAGGGTCTCCCTGTAGCCCAGCTGGACTGGCACTTGCTATATAGACCAGGCTTGCCTCAATCTCAAATATATCCCCTCTGCCTTTGCCTCCTGAGTGCTGGAACTAAAGACATGGCATTTTATTCACTTTACTAAATTATTGAAAAGAAAGGTTAAATTGTACTTTTCCAAAGTAAGGTGTTTCTTTTTTTTACATTTAAAACTCCCATTTTATGGAAATTTATTCTCTATGCTATGACTAGAGTTATGTTTCTTTAAAGCACTAATTTAACACTGCTGTTGTCAGTGAAATAATTTTCAAACTTCTGGTCACTTAGAGAATGTGGTGGTCTTGGCATCTGGTCCAAGCAGGTATAGGTTTGGAGTTATGTTAGGTATAAGTGTGGCAATTCTAAGCTATTTTTCTCAGGGACGTGAAGAGTATAGTGTTCTCAGGACAGGTAATGTTGCTAATAACTAAACAGTCCTATGAGGTGGATGGTCATGTTCCCACTGGTAGGTGTCAAAACAAAGACTCAGAAGACTAACTTGTCTAAAGTTTCACAGCTACTGAACTAACAAGACAAAGATTCAAGTCCAAGTCCTGATTTGGAAATGCCTATTTCATGTCATTGTAGGTAATACTGTTAAATCCTGTTCTCCAACTTATGTATACTTTGGAGATGTGAATTACTACAGTTATTTGAATTGCATGTATTCAATGTCTTTGTATTTGGCTATGTCCTCACTTGGATGATATTGCTCGTGATGATAATGAAAAATAAGTGAGATGATACATGAAAACATGCTATGAAGCCTAAAGCCCTATTCCTATATGTTTTAGTGTCTTTAATGCTGTCATTATATATAAAAGCATTTAAAAAATATTCTATTTTGTAAAATTTCTTTATCAACTTTTAAAATAAAATTCTCTTGTTTTTAAATTTTTTTTATTTATTATTTTTTTATTTATACATGTATACAATGCATCTTGACCATGTCCATCACCACTCTTCCTGGACACTGTCCTGGAACTCACTATGTAGACCAGGCTGGCCTTGAACTCACAGAGATCCACCTGCCTCTGCCTCCCAAGTGCTGGGATTAAAGACGTGTGCCACCACACCCAGCCCGCTTATCAACTTTTAAAGTACCATAGTGACTACATTTTATGTGCAATGGAAGTAATTTAGGAATAGCAAAAAGTTCATGTCATCCTAAAAAATATTAGAATAATATAGTTTTAACTGAAGAATTTACTGTGCTTAGTTATTTGAAACTTTCTCCTCTTTCTACTCTAGAAATTTTTTTCTGCAATTATAGCCAAAGTTAATTTTAGAATTTTATGATGGCATGTTTCCAATAATTGATATATAATGGTTATTCTCTATGTTTGGTTACCATTTCTATATCTAAACCATACATTATATACCCACAAAGTGTTTTTTTATGGACAGATAGTTCTTCATGATGGCAATTGGAGCTTGTGTTTAATGTGTTTTTTAACTAAGGACTGAGTATATCAATTGTTTCATGTGTGTATTACTTAAAAATTTTTTTTGCATTTGTGTGTGTGTGTACTTTGGCATGTATGTGGAGGTACTTTGTAAAATTGGCTCACTCCTTCCAACATCTGGATTCTGCAGATTAAACTCTGGTTATCAGATTTGGTGGCATATTATTTTTTACATAAATAGTTAATCTTTCGCTTCCCTGAAGTCCATGATGTTTTGTGTATACATTAAACTTTTATCAAAGAAAGGTACCTATCTATTCTACTAAGGTAAAACTGTAAACCAACCTGGATTTTTAATGGCAATGGAGACTCTACAATTGCTCTAAACATTCAAAGTATGGTTTATTAAGAATTATAAAATCATTATAAATGTTAAAGAAGGAATATTATAATATTAGGTCAGAAGATGGTCCTGTTTAAAGTAGTTTATATTTAAGTATATCAGTCAGCATTCAACTGGAGATGCAGCATCAGTGGAATGGATAGATGCCATCTGCTAGACAAATAGTTGAAAAATAGATGATTAATAGATAGATGGATAGATGGATCAGTGAATGGTAGTTCAATTGATTCTTGAAGGAGGAAGGAAAGATAGAGGAAGGAGAGAAGGTGGGATGGAGGAAGATTATTAAGATTTGGTGAGCTGGAGAGATGACTCAGCAGTTATGAGCACTGACTGCTCTTGCAGAGGACCTGGGTTCAGTTCCCAGCACCATATGGTGGCTTTAACTATCTGTAACTCCAGTTCCAGGGGATCCGACACCCACCCTCTTTATGATCTCCACAAGCATTTCATGACATAGGTGTACTTACATACATGCAAGCAATATCTCTTAAAATCAAAATAATAAATAAAAGATTTTTAAAAAGATTTGATTCACACCATTGAGAGAGCTGATTAAGAATGTCAGATTCATGGGGCGGTAGTGGGAAACGGAAGCTCATGGGCAGACTCTAACACATGGAAAGGGGTGAAAGCTGCTTGCAAAGAGAATTTCTGCACTCTGAATGAAACTTCAGCCTTGCTATTGCATTCTGCCATGTGATCAAATCATTCCTGTCCAGATTATATGTGATAGTCCACCTTACCTAAAGTTCACTGGTGAGGGGCTTTTATTAATTCTGCAGAGTGCCTTCAGAGCAATGCCTGGCCTAGCTAAGTTGACACATCAAAAACAGAAAGCTGACCTTATGAATCTGAATTTTGAGAAGGTTTTTATTGAAGTGTATATAGCAAACCCTTGAAAAATGTAACTCTCCTCTTAAGGCTTTTAAATTACATAATATTTTCAATGTGTAAAGTTTGCTTTTGTGTTTTCAACTACTGACATGTCATAAGCATAAGAAATTAATTTTCAACTACCATGATAAATCCAATGTCTCCTTGTATGTCTTCTGAACTTATTTCATATTAAAAAAAGCAAAACAAAAAATATGCTTTATTTGTGTGACTATTATTTGAGTACCTAATGGCCTCTTTTGTAATGGTAGGTTTTGTGATTAAAATTATGAAGAGTCTTGAAGTTACAATAGGGAATTTAGTAATATAGCAGAAAAACTTGATTTTTTTTTATTATAAGAGCATTATATTCTGTAATTTAATTTGTTCATACAGGCAGTAGTTACATATATTTTCTTTTCTGAGAGTTTTATTTTATGACTACATTTGATTCTAAGTTGCTATAGTGACCAACATGCAGGATAATGTATATCTTGTAAATGCCTTGAAAAAACAAAACAAAACAAAAAAACAGCCGGGTGTGGTGGCGCACGCCTTTTATCCCAGCACTTGGGAGGCAGAGGCAGGCGGATCTTTGTGAGTTCGAGGCCAGCCTGGTCTACATAGTGAGTTCCAGGATAGCTGGAGCTACAAGGAGACCCTGCCTCAAACAAAAAACTAAAAAACAGAAAACAATTAACTAAGACTTTTTTTTTTTAATAAAAGAAGGTATACCATTCTCCCTTAAAGATATTGTGTCTTTGGAGTTAGACCTGAGTTTAAGTTTCAACCCTAGAACTTTTTATTAGCAGTTAACATCCATGAGCACCAGGTTCATTATCATCTCTAGAATGCAGACGTAAATTCCTATGTCTTAGTGCTTTTGAATCAAAAAAGCTTATTGACTTAATATGGTTCCTATAAGAAAGCCTTAAGAAACATCATGATTACAGTTACCCATTTTGATCATTTAAAGATGAAAATATCTAATATTTATCTTATTAAAAATACCTCTTTGGAGCTTAATTTTTAATTGTTCAGATTGTCATGCAATATAATGTGAGCCCCTCTCCTCTCTGCATGGCCCTTTACTGCCCCCTGCCATATAGATATTATATACATATATTGTATATGTATATAATATATGCTTATACAGTTTAATTTGTGTCCCCAAATGTCCAGTGTGGCACTACACACTGGAGCCTGGTTATCCTACCAAGAGTCCCATCCTTGAAAGAGACTGTCTCTCCTTTTCCCAGCAGTTATAGGTTGCCAAAAGTTCCTTTGGATTGGCTGGGGTTTCTTTTCCAATTCCCTCTGTCTATGCTTGGCTTTTAGCTGATTTGAGGTTTCATGGGACTTGCGCATACTATTATCATTGCACTGAGTTCATATGAGTAGCTGACTACCTTTCTGGAAAACTCCATTTCCTTGTGGTCATCCACTACATCTGGCTGTTACAATCTTTCTGCTCCCTGTTCTGTAATGATCCCTGAACCTTAGGAGGCAGAATTTGATATAGGTGCCCTGTTCAGGGATAAGTACTCTGTAGCCTCTTGTTCTCTGTACTTGGAGCAGTTTTGAGTTTCTGAGTTAATCACCATCTGCTGTGTAAGGAAACTTCTGTGGTGAGTGATGCCTCAGTCTATGGGTATAACAAGTCATTGGGAGTCGGGTTAATACTAAAACTATTTAGAAGAAAGCTAGTTATTAGGCTCTTCTCTTTGTCCTGTGACCTGTTTAGCCTCAGGTACAGGCTCCATCCTATGACACAGAGCTTATGTCCTGTTAAAGAATGATTGGTTACTTCCATAATATTTATTGTACTACTGCATCAGTGGGCATATCTTGCCAGGACAGCTGTTTATACAAGTTTACAGGAGTCACAGTTGGGTAGGATTGATAATTTTTTTTCCTTCAGGTAGCATCCATAGTGCCTTCCAGCACTTTGAAAACTAGCCAGTAGAGATGAGGCTCTGACTTTAGCACCAGATTGATTTCTCCTTGTTTGTTTTACAGCTCATCCATGTAGTGTCTTCAGTAATAGGGTCTTACCATCCAGTTCTGGTGGGTAAACAAGAGCAGGGCCAATGGCCAGTGTTGTTTGAGTGTCTATGGGACCCATGGGCGACAGCTTCAAGAGAGGTGATCCATTCCTGGTAGATGTCCATCATCTGATGAATGGAGAATGAAATTTTGATACATATACACAGTGGAATATTATTGAGCTCTTAAAAAATTATGAAACTCACAGATAAATGGATGGAACTGGAAACAATTTTCCTGAGTGAGATATCCCAGACCCAGAAAGACAAACATTACATATTCTGTCTCATAGGTGGATGCTAGCTTTGAAATCCTAGATATGCATGTTTCAATTTGAAATTTCAGAGAGGTCAGGAAACTAATAAATGGCCATGGAGATGGGGGGGCATCCTGGGAGGGGTTCTAGAATACACTGATTGAAAGATGGAAAAGGTAGCATTAGAGTGGGAAGGGTTAAATGGTGTGGGGAATGGGAAGACAGGGCAGAGGAAGAGAGTATTGGGAGGGATAAGTAACACCAAAGGCTTTTAGATAAGTCATACTGAAACCTACCACTATAGAAGCTTCTTACAGTATGTAAATATACATTATAAAAAGAAATGTAAAGGAGTTACTTTTTAACAGGAGGATATTGCTCCTACTAGACACCATAGGCTAACAAAAGATACCTCCTCTACCTAAAACAATTCAGTATTTTGATTAAGAAACATCTGACAGTGTAATTAATATGAGCTTTCAAATTTTGAATATAAGAATAGGTCACTTATGTTAAAGTAGTTTATATAATGATCACATGAATGAAACAAAATAGATATCTACATTCTCAATGATATAGGTGTGTGTTTTTATAGGTTTGCCTGAATCCATCATTGCAGCTGCATGTTCACGGAGTGGCCAGAGGGTTCTGCATGTTGATTCGTAAGTTGCAACCACAGTAGCATTTAATACTTCTAAATATTTCTAGACAAGATAAAATGTAAACATGCACAAATATATGTATGAATGTATCATATAAAACTTCTTAAAGTAGAGCATTGGAATTACTTCATTATCATCAACAATATATGAAATATATAAAATACAGAGTTTATTATTTTATTATTTGAAAAATTTCAGTTTCCTTTAAGAATAAATTAAATGCATCTTTCATTTTTTCCATGAGCCTATTTTGCTTTTTAAATAATAAGTAATTCTTCAAGAGGCTTGGAAACTGTATATGTGCCTTTTTCTTATAAAAAATTGCATGTGTGAGTGCATACAACATATATATGTTTTTGTATTTTAGCCTTCATATTTTATTGTTGTAAAATTTGGCCAGTAGATTTGCATTTATGGTTTTGTTAGAGTTTTTTAAAATTTGGACTTAGAAATATCTTAATTAGGAAAAATGTCTAGAATTAAGTTGTCTCATTTTGAAAAAATAATAATTTTTATTTTTTCTTTGAGAATTTCATGGTGTCTTTGATCATATTCATTGCCTTCTCTCATCTCTTCCCAAATTCACCTCCACCTCCCTACCCACCAAATTTCATTTCCTTTTTATAAAACCCTATCAAGTCCAGTTCCCCAAATACTCTTGGGTATGGGTCCATCCTCTACAACATCATCGATCTACCAGTGGTTATACCCTTTAATAAACTGACTGTCCCTCTCTCAAGAGCTCTGAATTGCCAATAACGCCACAACTCCAGATGGGATTTTATGCGCACTTCCCTTTTCCATACTGGGATTTTGTCTGGCTTGAGAATGCACAGGACTTGTGCATTCTTTCACACCTGCTGTGAATTCCTATGTGGAGCTGCCCTGTTGTGTGCATAGACACTATATCCTTTAGTTCATCTACTTCCTCTGGCTCTTACAATCTTTCTGCCCCCTCTTCTGAGATAATCCATATAAGAATATATCCCATTTAGACCTGAGCACTCAGCTCTTTTATTCTCCAGGCTTTTGCCATTTTGGGGTCTCTGTGTTAATCACTATCTACTGCAAAAGGAATCTCTGATGAGGGTTAACAGATGCACTAATCTATGGGTATATTTATAAGCCATTAGGAGTCCTACTTTTGGCAGGATGGTAGTAGTAAGTTCCACCCTAAAGCCTATGACCTATTTAGCCACAGGTTCTTGTCCCTGGTAATTGTCAGGTATGAGTTCCATCTTGTGGAGCAGGTCTTAAATCCAATTAGAAAGTGTTTGTTCACTCTCATAACATTGCACCATTGGGCACGTCTTGCTAGGCCAGTTGTTATTGTAGCTAACAACATTCATATCTGGGAAAGATTGATGATTACTCCTCTGGTAGCTTGCTTGGTACCTTCCAGCACTACGAAAGTGAGCCAGTAGGGTTAAAGATTCTATGTTGGTACCAAATTGATTTCTCCTTTTATGAATCAAGTATATAGTCTTCAATAATACAGTCTTACAAACAATTCCACAGAGTCACTAAGAGCAATGTCAGTAGCCAGTAATGTTTCGGAGTCTGTGGCACCCCACTGACCTACAACACCAAAAGAGGTAACCCATTCCTGACACTGGGTTTTTCCATTTATTTATTAATATTTTATTTATTTTTTGTGTGTATGAGTGTATTACCTGCATGTAGGTAAGTGCACATATGTCATGCAATGCCCATGGAGGACAGAAGAGGCCATCAGATCCCCTGGAACTGGAGTTATGGACAGTTGTTAGCTGCCATGTGGGTGCTGGGATTCAAACCCTGGTCTTCTGCAAGAACAACCAGTGCTCTTAACCACTGAGCCATCTCTCTAGCCCCTGGGATTTTCCATTTAAACTCTGCAAGTGTGTGTATGTGTGTATTCTCTCAAATGTGATGACAAATGTTAAACAGTTTGTAATGGTAAAATGTTAAAGGAAAGCAAGGTTAAGAGGCATAATTTTTTTTAAAAAAAATCCTTATTGAATATTTTTGTATTTCATATAGAAAATCATCTTTATACCTCTTTCCCTTTAGCATCTTCCGATAGACCCCTCCCACACACTGGAGATCATGCATTCTATCATTTATTTTAAGGCCTATTATGTAAAATTAGTGCCCAAGATGTCCCTCAGTGCAAGTTCATTCACTGGGATCTAGTCAGCCTCTCTAGAGTCCCGTCCTTTAAGAGGATCAGCTTTTCCTCACCTAGCAGTAATCAGCTGCCAATAATTCTTTGACTAAGATTGGGGTCTGCTGTTCATTTCCATAGTTCTGTGCTGGGTTTTTGTCTGTTTAAGTTGCATGCGTCTTGTGTATGCTGACACCACTGCTGTTTGTTTGTATGAGAAGAGTCCCAGCAGTCCATAGGATTATTGCTGTATGGTCATGCAACTCTTCCCTGGCTCTTACAGTCTTTCCACCCCCTCTTCCACAATGGTCCCTGCGTCCTGGGTGGGTGGGTTTTAATATAGGACTTCTGTCCAAGTACACAAACTCTGCAGACTCTTGTTTATTCTCTGCATTTTGGCCATTTACAACCTTTTGCATTCCTGGCTCTGTTGCATGAGGGAGCTTCATTGATGAGAACTGAAAGATGCATCTGTGTTCTTTTCATCCCTTGTTATATGTTCTGTGAGCCTTAGGTGTAGAGGTTGCATCCTAGATGTACCACTTGGATTTGGGAAATTCACAGACAATGTCTCTGTATGACCAGGTGTGGAACTCTGTAATTATCTCTGACTCTTGAAAAAGAAGCTTCTTTGATGGGTGGTGACTGGGATACTTGGCTATAGATTTAAGGATTCCTATTTTGCACATAGTAAGAAATTACATTTGTCTAGGGTTGTGACAGCCTTAGAATTTTCTCTAAGATCTATGACCTCTGCAGCTATGTGTATTTGGCTAGGTTTACAGTACCACATAAGAGTTTCCTCCTACCAAGTGGGCTTTAAGTCCAATTAGGTAGCCGTTGGTTAACCCCAAGATAAAAGTGCCACTACTGTACCAGTGTCATTTGCTGTGCTGGTCACTGATGTGGTTTTTAGGCCTTGAAGCTGGAATTGAACCATTGATTGAAGTTCTCCCTTACCAGCTTGCATAGTGTTCTCCAAAGCTATGAGAGCTAGCATTCAGGGGAGGTGGTTTCCAGGTCAGTTCCAGCTCTCTTGCTCCAAACCCTGTGACCAAAGTATGTCCTCTTAAAGCAATAGGGTCTTACCATTAAGTTCTGGGAGGTAATCAAGGACTATGGCAATAGGCTGTGTACTTTTGGGAGCCTCAGACTACCCTGGCCAACAACTCAAAGGAAAGTTTCTCTTCTCTGGCACTGTTATTTGTTGTGTAGCCTTCAGCTATACTCATGGACACATGGAGAGATAGTGTGTGTGTAATTTTTCAGTAGGTTTTTGGACTAATATGATTCCGTCTGGTTTTTTATACTAGCTAGGCACTATTTATCTCTCATCTTTCTCTCCCTGTCTTATCCTCTCTCCTAGCCATCCCCAGCCACATTTTTAATGTCTATTTTTTATTTCATTTTTATGTGCATTTCATACAATACATCTTAATCATATTTAGATCCCCTCCCATTTCTGCACACACACCCCCCCATGGCCTTCCCACAGGATTTCATGAATTCTGTCATATATGTTAAGGCCTGTCGAGTCAATTTTGTGTACCCATATGTTCCCTCAGTGTTAGTTCATGTACTGGAGCCTGGTCAGCCTATCTAGTGTCTCTCCCTTAAAGAAAATCAACTCTCCCTCACCCAGCAGCGATCACCTGCCAGTAGTTCCTTAGCTAAGGTTGGGATCTTCTGCCCATTTCCCCAGTTCTATGTTGGTTTTAGTCTGATAGTGTTTGTATAGGTCTTGTGCATGCTATTACCATTGCAGTAAGTTCATATAAGCAAGTCCCCAGAAACCTAGAAGACTGTTTCCTTATATTTATGCACTTCCCTTGTCTTTTACAATCTTTCTGCCCCCTCTTCCTCAATGGTCCCTGAACCCTGGGTGGTTGAGTTTTAATATAAGAGTCCTATCCAGACACATGTACTCTGTAGTCTCTTATTCGCTACACTTTGACCAGTTGTGGCTTTCTGTATTTATCACCCTCTGTTGCATGAATAAGTTTCCTTGGTGAGAGTTGAGAGATGCATTAATATTCTCTATACTCCTTGTTCCTCTATGTTTCCTTAGCCTCAGATGCAGAGGTTGCATTGCAGATGTGTCACTTAGGGTTGGGCATCTCACAGACA
The DNA here is from genome assembly GCF_000622305.1 of Nannospalax galili. Lineage (NCBI taxonomy): Eukaryota > Metazoa > Chordata > Mammalia > Rodentia > Spalacidae > Nannospalax > Nannospalax galili. The sequence continues at coordinate 6,012,684 of NW_008331140.1, forward strand.
CTTATTCTATGTGTGTTACCTGTTGTGGAACTCTGTAATCGTTTCCATATGTTGCAAAGAGAAGCTTCTTTGATGAATAGTGACTGGAACACTTGTCTGTAAATATATCTATTGATTTTAGCATACAAAAAGAAATTTCATTTGTCTAAGAATGTAACAGACGTGGTTTTCTCTAGGATCTATGACCTCTCCAGCCATGTTTATTTGGCTGTGTTTATAGTGCCATACATGAGTTCCTTCCATTGAGTTGGCTTTATGTCCAAATAGATAGCTGTTTATTATCCTCAAGATAAAAGTACCACTACTGCACTGTTACAGTTTTCCATTGTTGTGGTTATTAGGCTTTAACGCTGAGGTCGAATGACTGATGATTTTCTCACATAGCTGTTTGGATAGTACCCTCTACAGGATGAAATTTAGACTTCAGGGAGGAGGCTTTCAGTCAGTTCCAGCTCCATGTATTCCTGCATCCCTTGAAAATAAATCATAAATGTTTCATCTACCTATTTACTTATTTGGAACAGTGTGTCTTTCTCATTGACTCAGATAGAAAGAGCAAATAGATTTTCTGATTTCTGTTAGCAATTAACTACAGTATTTTCCAGAGTGATAAAGAATAAAGTAGAGCTGAATTTGTAATAGTGTCTAGTGATTTATCATCTTTTCATATTGTAAATATCTAAGAATGCAAAAATAGTGTTCATTAATTTATATTTAACCTTTCATTATTTATTTACTTTTAAGAAATCATACAAATTATTAGAATTCATTTTTTTCATTTTGGCACATTTTATTATACCTTATTGTTATTCATTTGCCCTTTCCTTCCATTATCACATGCATTCCCTTCTTACTGGTCCCCTTTCTGCCTCCAGATGGCCCCTTTCTATGCTCTTGTAACAGTATTTAGAGGAATTTCATTACCTTCTCTTTTTCTTTTAAGGTCTTTCCCTTTCTTCTCTTGGTTTCCTATCTAGTTTCTTGGCAGTCTGCCTGTTTCTCTCCCCACCCTTTCTCTCTTTTTCTCTGTGTTTCCACATAAATACACACACACACATACACACACACACACACACACACAGACACACACACAGATATATACGTATGTATATATATACATATGTATACATGTATACATATATAAATAGTACACATATAGGTCTAAATCTAGATTATGCATATGGGAGAACATGACATTTTTTTTCTGGGCTTGATTTGTTTTGCTCAGTTATTGCTTTCTACTTCCATCCTTTACCTGTGAATGCCATGATTTCACCTGTCTTTTCAGCTTTTGTAGCTGAATAAAATTCTATTGTGTATATGCACAGCATTTTATTTATCTGTTCATGAACTGGTGAACATCAAAACTGGTTCCATTTGGTAGATATTTTGAATAGTGCTGCAGTAAATATGGATGTGCAGCTGTTGTGGTAATTGACTTAGAGTTTTTCAGGTATATGTAGAGGAATGTTTGCACCAGTTTATGTTCTTGCTAGCAGTATATCATGACATGTTTTCTCTGGTTTTTGTTTGTTTTTTTGTTTTGCTTTGTTTTGTTTTGTTTTGTTTTGTTTTTTGTCCTGTTGCAGTTCTCAAGTCTTAAGATTCTACATTAAGGTCTTTGTTATATTTGAATTGATTTTTGTGCAGACTGACACATATACATCAACTTTTCTTCTTGTGAATATCTATTTTCCCCAACACCATTTGTTGAATGTTGTCTTTCCCCCAGTGTGTTTTTTATACCTTAATCAAAAATTAGGGGATGATAGATGTATGAACATATTTCTGGGTCCTCAAGTCCATGAATCTACATGTGTGATTTTGAGCTAGTATGCTGTGTTGTTACTATGGCTCTTTAGAATACTTTGAGATCAGGTTTTGTGATACCTCTAGCATTTTTTTTTGTTAAAATTGCCTTTTCTAGCCTATGTTTTTACTTTTGTATGAATTTTAGTGTTTTTTTTTATTTCTCAGAATATAACTGGAATTTTCATTTCACTTGAATTGAATTTGTATACTACTTTCAGTATTATAACTATTTTTACAATATGAATTTTGCCAATCCATGTGCATGGGAGATCTTCTGTTCAGTTTTCTCTTTTTAAACAAATCAGTATGTTTTACTGTATTGATTTATTTTTTAAAATTCTTTGATACAGGGTCTCATGTATGAGACTAGGCTGGCTGACGATGAACTAGAACTTCTAGTTCTTTTGTCTCCACAAGAGAACTGAGTGCTGAGATTAACAGGCATGAACCAGCACACCCAGTTTTAAACTTGTTTTTCTAGTGTTATCATTGTAGTCAATGTAGAGGTATATTTTAGGTATATTTTAGGTATTTTAGGTATATTTCTAAGTAGTTTATTCTTTTATGAAGCTTGGCTGTGAGTGAGTTTCCTGGTTATAGGTAAGGCTGCCTGGAATAGCAAGCAGGCCTGCCTCCGGGGTCCTGCCTTTAGTTCCTGCCCTGACTCCTTCAGTAATGGGCTGGGACCTGGAAGTGGAAGGCAAATGAATCTTCTCTCCCCTGAGCTGCTTGTATTTTATCATTGCAGCAGAAAGAAAACTAGAACAGTGTACCTTTTGCAAATAGCATATGACCGAATTAAAGGCCTTCTTTTTTGGTTGAGGTGGTAGAGGGAAAGTGTTGAGGATCAAATTCAGGGCTTTATGTATACTAGGCAAACGTTTTACCACTGAGCTGTGTCCTGTGTCCTGATTTTTATGACCTTAGTTCAATCTGGCAATTTGTCTTTTAACTCTATTGTGTTGATTTTTGTATTTTGTAAGTCAGTAATATTTGGATCTGTTTCTACAATCTTATTTTGTACTTTAGCTTCTTTTCATTGATTTTCTGTTTTTCTCTCCCTTTGGTGAATGTGTTCAAATATGTTTACCTTCTTTCTTCTTTACCACACCTGGTTTGGAGCTACATAAGAAATTCTTTTCCTGCTGACTACAAAAACCTTAGTTTCACATATGTATTCAAACTAAAGTTTGAATGTTTACTTTTTGAAAAAATGTGAAGACCACCCCTGTCTTACATTTATTGTTTTCCTGCATTTGGGGGACCCTATAACTGGGCCCTCTTTGGGTGTTGTTATTTTCAATTTCACCAAGAGGTGCTTATCTAAATCTGCCAGCTTCCTTGCTGACTCATCTTGCTGAGGCCAACATCCTGCTTCTTGTTCTTTCAACCTGAGTGTGTCAGTGGTAAACCATGTCGATGACTTTCTTTTAGCCTCGATCTGAAATTACAGTTTATGGGGCTATGCAATTATACATTAATAGTGATGTACTTTTAGTACTTTTTCCTCTGGCTTTTTTCATGGTTTTATAGAAGTTGCTCCTAGTCTTATTGATATTCTTTTGCAGGTGAATTTCATTTTTTCATGAGTTTATGATACATTTTTCTGTTTTTGTTTGTGGTAATGCCATCTCACTGTTTCCTGTCTTGTTGTTGACTATGTTTTTATTTATTCTGCTACGGACGTCTTTGGCTTTTTTAGTATCTCTCTCTCTCTCTCTCTCTCTCTCTCTCTCTCTCTCTCTCTCACACACACACACACACACACACACACACACACACACACACACATGCCTATTTTTGGGCAGGAAAATTGCCACATCTTTCTTCATACATGTTTTCTCTTCTTGCATTTAGAAATTCTACAAACATTGAATGTTTTCATTCTTTTTTTTTGTTGTTGTTTTTGTTCATGTTACCTACTTGTTATTTATTTTCTAATTTTTGCAAGGAAAATAGTTACAGGTGTCATGAACATGTCTTTGGCTTAGAGAGCAAAGAGCAGATGCTCTTGTTTTCCTTTTTTGTATTTATTTTCTTGATATGAAAGAACCCAGTTGTTTCTATGCCTCACGTAAGGGCACCTAGCTGACAGGGTAGGATAGGGTGTGGGGATGGCTGAGCTCAGAAAGCCTAGCACCTGGAAGCCTGGGGCTGGTAGTTGCCACTCAGTTAAAGATAGAGTCCTGGCATTGGCGTCCCTAGGCTGGCTGCCTGTTTTACTTGTGGCTTCCTGAGTCAAGTGACAGACAATTATACTTCTGGTAGTACAGGTGGCCTGAAGCTATTGCACTCTCAGTGCTCTGGGAAGTGAAACACTGACTGTGAAGGAAGAGTGGATTTCCTGAGAAGTACATTTCATCTGTCCGTGAACATGGTGGGCTGTGAGAAGATAATTCCCCATAATACTTGGCACTTCCTTTGGTGCTACTGGTGGAAGCAGAAGCCACATTTTATTTCAAGTATTTGTGGATGACCATGGTGTAACTTCTGGAGGGGTGGCTTCCAAGGTCTTGCCTGGAGGTTGGTGAAAATCAGTGGCAAGCTGGGGTAGGGCATAATCAGCCTATTTGCAGAGGTGATCACGTGCCTGGGGCCATACCATGCATGACCTGGCTTCATGTGCAAGCTCATTCTCTTTTAACATCTCCTTCCTGTTCTCACTTTGTATTCATTTTGGGAAATTACTGTTGCATTTTGGGTAATTTCTTCAACTTTATCTTCTAGTATTGTGATTGTAAGCTGTTGTCTCTAGGCTGGACATTTGTAAGTGAAGTGTTATTATAGTACACCTAGGCTGTGCTTACCTGTATTTACATGTTTACTTAACTGCCTAGGCTGATTTTTTGCTAGAGTGACATAGCCACAACAGAAACCACATGGCCTACAAAGCCTAAAATATAGAATGTCCCACACTTTATAAATTATGTTTGCAGACCTCTTTTCTACGTCACTAATTCTCTATTATAAGTTTAGCTGATTTTCTTTTAAGATGTATTTGATTTTCCACATAATATAGCTTCCGTTTATACTTTAGTGACTTTCACTTCTAGAAGTTCTGCTTGGTTATTTATTTATTAATTTTATTTATATTTTAGACACAGTCTTGCTATATAGCCACATGCTTGGCTCATACTCACTGTGTAGCCCAGGCTGGCCTTGAATCTGTGATCCTTCTGCCTCAGCCTTCTGAGTGCTGACAGTTTCATTCTTCTAAGAAGTTTACATTTTCTTTCCTTTTGTTTCATTCTGTCATTTTGTTGTGTGTGTGTTTATGTATATGGTATATGTGTGTCTGGTATATGTGAATGCTTTTGCTCATGTGCACACATGCATAGGCCAGAGGAAGTTGTCACGTGTCCTACTCGATTATTCTCTCCCTTATTCCTTTGAGATAGGATCTCTCACTGACTCTGGAGCTAGGCTGGCAGCCATCAAGTCTCAGTGACCCTCCTTTCTCTGCTCTCCCCTGCAGTGCTGGGCTCATAGGTGTGCATGCGTGTGGGCATATGCCATCACACCTGGCTTTTTATGTGGGTGCAGGAGATTTGAACTTAGGTCTTCATGTATGGCCCTCAAGCACTCTTACCTACAGAACATCTGAGACCATATTCTTTAGTATTTAAAAAAAAAACTTGTTAAAGGAAGTTCATGGAGGGTTCAATACTGTTTATATTGTTGTGTCTTCTGTTTGAGGGCCAATAGTCCCCTTGCCCTACCCCATGGAAATGTTCAATTTTCCATTTTTCTTAAGTGATAAATTATCTGTGGGAATCCTGTATTCTTACTGAGGGGTTTTATGTTTCTTTTTTTCCTTGTAACGAAATGTTGTTACTGTTTTATTTTTCTATTGGTCCAGTAACAAATCATGATAAGTATAGTGTTTTCAAATAATATAAATTACAATATAATTATATTGCTATAAGTTAGAAGACTGAAATGAATCTTAGGGGTCTGAAATTTCATTTTAGACAGTGTTGTACTTCTTGAGGAGGTTTCGGGGAAAATCTGTTTCCATGCTTTTTCCAGGTGTTAGAGGCCATTTCCGGGCCTTCCTCTATCTTCAAAGTGTACCACTTCGACCTTTCCTTCTGTCATTCCACCTCATCCTTTGACTTCCCTGTCCTTTATAAGGAACATTGTGCTACTGTGGGACCTACTTGGATAATCCAGACTAGCCTTTGCAGCTTGGCATCCTTAATCATGTCAGCAAAAGCGGCTTTTTAAAATGAAGAATAATATTCCAACATCTGAAGATTCAACCTTGGACATTTCTTGGACGTTATTATTATTGTGTGTGCCTCATTGGCCCAAAGCAATTTTTATGTTAATTTCTAGGCTTGTTTTTTTTTTTCACAAGTAGAATAAATTATAGCACTGTATTCACTTGTGGTGTAAGTTTGCATTCATAAATACACAGCTAAATTTTCCCTTTCTGTTAAAATCATCCTTTAGCAGCACCCTACCTTGCACTCTTGGTGAATATACTATATTCTTTCATATGTTCATGCTTTTATAATGCTTGTATCCATTCTGTGTAAATAATTCTTATTCCTACGTCAAGACTCAGATAAAATACTATTTTTTTAGGGAAGCTTTCCTTGCTAATTCTAGTAACATCAACTTTTCTATATCTTTGTACTTTGAAATTTATGTGCATTTTCTAATAGAACACGTTCACACCGTATTCTTATTTCTAGATCTTCAGGCATTACACTTCATTCATTTCTATATCCCACAGCCTATGAGTTTCTAAAATATTGTAGTTCATCAGTGAATATTTGATAAATGAGTACAGTTTAGGAATAAAGTTATAGTCATCTGGAATGTAAAGTGACCTAATTCATGCTTTTTGTCTTGTTGATAATCTGTAGATTTATAAATTCTTGGTGGTTTAGAAGGCAGGCATCTATTGATGACAAAGTTGAAGTCTGTTCATGATCAAACTAGATGAGAGAAATAGGAATGAAGCTGGCATTCTTCCTTTCCCAGCGTTCTTTGGAATTCCCGTGCTTATTTGTGTTACTCCGTCTCATTCTCATTTAGAAAGAGTAAAAAGTCATTACCTTTCATTTTTGATTGTTCCTCCATTGTTCCATTGAATGGGCTATGCCCTTTTTTCTCAGATTTTAGCAGTGCTGTAGTACTTGGTAGACTCTAAAGCCCGTACTATAGACACTGAAATATCTGCCTGGTAAAAACATTATATTAAACTTTAATCTCACATATTAAAGGCTTGGTCACCAGTCTTTGGTGATATTGGGAGGTGGCAGAAGTACTTGAATATAGGGCCAAGTGGAAGGAAGTGGTCACCAGTCTTTGGTGATATTGGGAGGTGGCAGAAGTACTTGAATATAGGGCCAAGTGGAAGGAAGTAACGTCATTGGGAGCATGCTTTGAAGGGCCTATTTGAACCCTGATATTTAACTTTTCTTTATTATAAAATAAAACATGTGTACTAAATCATAAAAGCAACAATAAGACATACAGTACTGTTATTTCATATGTATCTCTCTGTATGCATGTGTGTATGTAGCTCTCTTGAACATTGGCTACTTAAATGTGAATGAAAGCAGAACATGCTGTTATTAAATGATCCAAAGCACAGAGCATTGAAGAGTCACTAAACATAGTTTTTGATTAAAACAACTGTGAAAGTCCAGGGTAAATGGGGCAGCTCAGTGCTTTGAAGATTCAGTTTCCCTCCATCTTGGTTCTTTTGTGGTCATCACTAAGTTTTTTGTTTCCTTTTCTACTTTTGTTTCTTCTTCTTCAGCAGTCTACCATGTAGCCAGCCCTATAGTTTTCCTTGTTTGCACAGTCTAACCTAGGTCACAGGTTAGTCCCAATGCCACATTCTAAGAACGAGATTGAGTATGGATTGGTCTCTATCCTTTTAATATCTGGTCTTAGAATGCCATATATCATTTCTATTCATATATCTTGAATAAAACTTGGCCATTTATGTACATACAGTTGTATGGAAGGATAAAGCATTTGCCTAGCATGATGTCCGCTTGTCTATACATGGCTGTGGAAAGGGGATGAATAGACTTTTTACAGCAGTAATGGTCTGTGTTAGTTTTTAATTGCTGTGACAAAATCTCTGATAGAAGGAGACTCATGCTTTCAGAAGTTTCACTCTGTGATGTCTTTGATTCATTGTTGTGGATCTGACATAAGGAGGAGCATCATGATGGCACAAGTATGTGGTAGAGGAGGCTGTTATCTCACAACAGTCTTGTGATAAAAATTGACAGTGCCAGGAAAAGAAAAACCATTTAAAGGCACGTCCCCAGACCTACTTCCTCAGCCACTTGCTTTTACCATGACTGAGTAATCTCATCAAATTATGAATCCATGCATGGATTAATGCATTCTTTAGATCAGAGACTTCATGATCCACACACTCAGTGATTGGAGCTGCTAAATGAGGATCAAGTCTTCAACGCATGAGGCTTTTAGGAGACATTTCATATGCAAACCATAACCTAATAGTTGCACTCTATAGGTAACTTTATTTTTTTATATTTTAAAACAAATGATAGACGTTTTCTTTTTTCTTTTATTTATTTTTAATTAAAAATATTTTATTGTTTTTATTTTATGTGTATGAATGTATTGCCTGCATGTACGGAAGTGTACCTATGTCATACAATGCCTATGGAAGTCAGAAGCGGGCGTTGGATCCTCTGGAACTGGAATTCTGGTTGGTTGTTAGCCACCATGTGGATGCTGGGAGTTGAACACAGATCCTCAGCAAGAGCAGCCAGTGCTCTTAATCACTGAGCCATCTCTCCAGCTGCCATTTTCTTTTCTAAATAGCATTTTAGTATGCTAGATGCCAAAAACAGAAGTTTTCAATGAAGTATAATATGATGTATAGTATTTTTTAGTAAATGAGCATACTATGATTCATCTAATCATCCATATATATACTATGCTATTCCCAGTCTCATGTTATGAAGTCTGGCATTTAAAAAAAAAAGGCTATACCACAAATTTTACTGTATTTGTGTATTTGTAAAGCAGTCTTTTGGTCTTTTTTTTTTTTTTTTTTTACTCCCTGGAACTCACTATGTAGACCAGACTGGCCTTAGTCTCACAATAATCTACTTGCCACTGTCTGCCGAGTGCTGGGATTGAATGTTTTTGTTAGAAGTCCAGTGAAATTCACTTTTTTGCAAAGTTTATTTAGATAGTAGAATAATAATGTGAAATGTAATTTCATACTGATGAATTCATGAGTAATGTTCTTTTCTTAATCTGATCGCATCTTTTCCAGGGAAACATTAAATATTGAGACTAATGCTATAAAGAATAACAGAAAGCACAAATGAACTTTGGATTTTTTACATTCACTTATTGCATTCATCTTTTTTGTGCAGATCTGTTTGCTGCTTTGAACTTTTTTCTCATAGTTCACATTTATATTCCATTCAAGTGATGATGTTTGTTTCTAAAGTGGCCCATTATAACATACTAAGTACAGGTTCTATTGACATCTAACTATCAAGTTCTGTTAATATTATCCAAAATAGTTTGCTTCATTGTTGTCATAAATTCTTTTTTTTTAAGTTTTTTGGATTTATTTATTTTTATTTTATGTGAATGAGTATTTTGCCTACATGCATGTAAGTGCACCCATATCATGCAATGCCTGCAGAAGCCAGAAGTGGGTACTGGATTTCCTGGAACTCGAGTCATGGATGGCTGTTAGCTGCCATGTGGGTGCTGGCATTGGACCCATGTCCTCTGGAAGAACAGCTAGTGCTCTTAACCACTGAGCCATCTCTGCAGACCCTGTCATAAATCTTGTAGGCATATATTAGGCTAAAGTTAACTTCTGCCAGTCTGTAATGGAAGGAGCTCTATTTTTGTGCATGAGCTGTCTACAAAATGTAAAATCTGTAGTTGTTTTCGGAATGGTACATTTACTGTAGATATTAATGAGTTGTTGGCAATGTGACATTTAAAAAGTAGATGTTGTGATTTGGAAGAGCAATTTGCAATTCAAAATGTAGCAATTGGCATTTACTTTAAACTTAAAGGGAGGTTGAGCAACAAGACCAGAAGTTCATCCTTGAATGTAATATACCTGAGCCAATACCTGTTTCCCTATGTGGCCTGGTGAACATTTCTTTCTTGTTTAGTTTTATTTTGGTTTCTATTTCTATTCAGTCTTTATTCTGTAATACTATACATAGAGATGAAGTAAACTATATCAATTGAAAATTATATTACTTCACTGAATTAATTTAAATTCAGTATTTCTTAGATTCTTAATTAAGCTGTGTTAATCATTTAGGGTCTTTGAATCTTATATATTAAGTGGATTTTTAATGCATGTCTAAATAATTGTCATAGAGTTATTTTTAGCGTCTTATTATGCATATATATTTGTTATTGTTGTTTTTGATTCAGGGTCTCTCTGTAGCCACAGTTGGCCTGGAGCTCCCTACATAGACAAGACTGGCCTCGATCTCAGAAAGATCTGCCTCCTAGAGTGCTGAGTGCTGTGATTAAAGGCTTGTGCTACCATGCCTGGCTAATGCTTCTGTTTTTAATCTTAAGAGTTGAAATGATACTAGGCTTTAATAATTTTACCAAAGATGCATTTTTAGCTAAATAATATTATGTTATGTGGATAGGAACTGATGATATCACTATTGCATGTTTGTCAGTTCCTACAGTGAATTTCACTTTCGTCTCACTAATAACATTTGTTTATTTCTAATACTTAAAAATTATTTTGGAATAATGATAAAGCTAAGTGACTGATGTGTATGTCTCTGTGGTATTTTTTAAAATTTTGCTTGAAAAATATTTGTTCTCTAATCTCCAAATATACTTCCCACAAGATTTCAAGC